>NC_134706.1:10321227-10677477 GCF_043290135.1 Rhipicephalus microplus | reverse complement strand
ATATATATATATATATATATATATATATATATATATTCAGTGATGGAGGCGATCACGTCTTCCCCCTTCGCTTACCGTACTATGGGCCTTTACAGAAAACTAAAAATAGCAGCGATACTTTATCACAGTCACAGCTGTTTACATTGCCTAGTAGTGAATTCCCAGGCACGGCCGACAAATACAGGGCCTCGCACTGTGTCCTGTTTCCGTGCTCCTTGTTTATCCGTGTCCGTCCGCCCTGAACAACGCTAAGTGACGGGAGCCTTCTCGACGTTTAAGTAAGCGCTGACTTCGTTAGCTAATGCGCTGTGTACTCTAATTCGTACGTCCGGCTGGGCGGACCTCGTAAAGAAGCCCAGTTTTCGATCCGTTCGCGTGGACACCAAGGAGATCTTGACCCTCGGAGTGTGTGTCCACGCAGGCAAACAACGCTGGTCGAAACTAGCCTATCGACTTTCTTCGCTGTCAAACAAACAGGGTGGACTGGACTCGGCGCCATTTCACCGAATGGCGTGGGACGGTCGCTTTGACTCAAGTGAACTGATTGACATCTTCCAGTTGCAGGGGATCTATGTTTGTTGTCGCAAGGTTCGCCAACTGCGCATCTGCAAAGCGAAAATTGCAGCTCTGTGCCGTTGCTGTCCACGCTAATTGATGGTGACGCATTGCACCGTGAATTTAAATATTGTATAATTTATGGCTATGTAAATAGTTCGACTGCAACTGCAGCATAAGGCAACGTAAAGATTCGGCTGCGTTAACTACAAGCCTCCTGCAAAATGAGCTCACCGTTGAAATTCTCTGCGTTGCGGTGATCTCGCGATTATTAACATTAGCAACGAATGGAGAGGACATACCCGAAAACGAGTTCATGGTCAGGCAAGCAGAATCTGTCGCAATAACAACGGATATGAAAATACTTATGAAACGCACATTTAAACATTCACCGCTCCATCGAACGCTCATATACAGCATTTTCTCTCTCTCTCTCTCGCGTGCGTGCGTGCGTGCGTGTGTGTGCGTGCGTGTGTGTGCGTGCGTGCGTGTGTGCGTGCGTGCGTGTGTGCGTTCGTGCGTGTGTGTGTGTGTGTGTGTGTGTGTGTGTGTGTGTGTGTGTGTGTGTGTGTGTGTGTGTGTGTGTGTGTGTGTGTGTGTTTTACTACCTCCTCTCTTGACGCAAGGGATATTGAAAACGATAGCACTTATGACTGCACGTAGTGGTTCACAAGTGGTGTGCCCCCCCCCCCCTCCCCCCTCCTTACTTTGAAATCAAAAAGGTGCCCTCCCCCCCCCCCCCGAAAAAAAATTCCTTCCTATGCCCCTGCATGATACAAATGTTCCTGAGGGCGATAATAGGCCGTTCTGCTGGGAATCATGAACACTGCGGTGGCCAGCCCTCGACATGCTATCTTTTTATCGCGCTCATCACACTATTTTGTTTGAGCGCCCATGCGCTGCTGTTTACGCATGGTCTACCTGCGTAAGAAACGCACGCAAGGAATCGAATGTGACCAGGGCACTGCCGCTATGTTCTGCGCATGCGCAATACATACACGTTGAAACTGTACGTACGCAAAGCCTCGATGATTTATCGATCGATCGATATGTGGGGTCCCGAAACCACCATATATTCATGTGAGACACCATAGTGGAGGGCTCCAGATATTTCGAGCACTTGGGGTTTTTTAACGTGCTTTCAAATCTGAGCACACGGGGCTACAGCATTTTCGCCTCCATTGAAAAGGCAGCCACCACAGACGCGATTCGATCCCACGACCTGCGGGCCAGCAGGCGAGCACCTTAGCCACTAGACTACCGTGCCAGGCAATCTTATTTCTTTCACAGATGCCCCTAGCTAGGGTCAAACCCTTTCCCTCTCGAAATTCTGGGAAAGAGGTTGTTTTACCGAAAATAGATAATCAAAATAGTTGTTTCTTTTAAAATGGTCAGAGCCCTCGGAAAGTGTCCTTCCACCCCCACCTCGAAAATTCCTCCCTACGGGCCAAGTCTGAAAGTCGAAATACAAGGCGTGTATGGCTAAAAAGGGATTACAGGTGCACTTTTAAATAATGTGGTGAATGAGCGGTCCATTTCATTCAGGAGATATTTATGGTAGCCTGGTACCCATAGTAAGCAACGTTAGTACAAGACATCGCATGATAGTAGAACGACGGTTGAAGTTTTTGCAACAGAAATGCTGAGCATGCAGAAAATTAGCTTTAAATTACAGCTGTTGACAATGCCTAAAGAACCAGCCTTCGGAGGGTTGTGATTTGGGATAACTGGTTCACGCTTACAACACAAAAAAACAGGACAGAATTATGACAGGACACTCAAGCTGAAGAAGACACAACAGTGCCAGCTTATAACTGATTTTTCAACACTCTCCCGAAGAAAAAAATATATACAGCAAATAAAATAATCCTCGATGAATGACAAAAACTGCGTAATTATAACGTCAATAGAGCAATTAATGGGCACTCTTCCAGTGTATGGATCGTGACTACAACCCTATGTTTGGCGAAACAAAAGTTATAGCAAGAAACAATCATCATCGCACGTAGAGAAGTAATTGAATCGACAGAAATAGAACTATCTGGAGGCGGAAATGTCGTAGGCCCGTGTGCTCAGATTTGGGTGCACATTAAAGAACCCCAGGTGGTCAAAATTTCCGGAGTCCTCCACTACGGCGTCTCTCATAATCTTATGGTGGTTTTGGGACGTTAAACCCCACAAATCAGAAATAGAACTATCAAGAATAACTCTGTGAGCATGCCATCTTTGACTCTTTCACAAAAGGTAGATTTTTCGAACCATAGGTGATATGTTGGAACGTGTGTGGGGTGCTCAGCGGTGATGCTTGTCGACGAGAGATATGGGCACGAAATTCTTTTATTGATCTATTTTTTTAACTGTCAATGTATATTTATTTATTTATCATAGTACCCATAGCACCTAAAGACATTACAGGGAGAGGACAATACAATATTTCAATAGAGCACACGTATTTCAAGATTTCAACATTACAATACGTATGCAATTCACTGTCCACTTAAGTTGTGGTACATGGGAGTATGGAGTATAAAATATACGTCTATAACAACCTTTCGTACTTACCCAACTTCATGGGAGTAATACTGCAGACCCTGCAGTGAACATTAATATACGTCATATGAAGAAATTCTGCTACTTCACAAGGTAACCTATTACACTGGCTCATCGTCCTTGGAGAAAGCACATTTTAAATGTGGCAGTCTAGCAGCTTATTTCCTTATCTTATTGACATGGTCTAGTCACTGTGAAAACGTAATCCGGTTTGCAAGATTATCGCGAGGGGTCCATACCTGTTCCATCATTAAATACGTCATGAAAAAGCTTCAATCTCGAATATTCCATTCATTTGTGTAGAAGTTTCTAACCTGCTATTGCTTTTGAAACACTGAAATTTGTGGTGAAGCAGACAAACTAAACAGACATGTTTTGAAGTGTTTCTAGATTGGGCACGTCACGTGCGCCACGGATCTATACGACACAAGCGTAATCTTAGATAGATAGGACGTTAGACATCTATACAGTTCAGTCTTGGCTTCGACTGGTAACTTTGATGCGTTTATGCACGGGAAGCCTAGCACGCGCCCTGCTTTGTGACTTGATTGATGCGACAGCTCTAGGACAGGTCCGACGTGAAATATACACCAAGGTGCTCATGTTCACATACATCGTGGTGTACATGCTGTGTCTCCTTCATCTTCAGTATCGTGTTATAATATGGCGCTGTTTTTTTTTTCTGTTATCAGCCTTGGTACTCATGTCTAAGGCTAAAACAGTTGCCAAGATGGCGGAATAAAAAAAAAACAAGTGCGAGTTCCACCACCGTGTTCAGCGCTTTGCGGGCGACGAAAACGGCAACAGCCCCCGAAGTGAATTCATGACCTCCACTCCACTCGCAGTCAGACGCTTTCACGGATGGGAAAACCTGCCATTAAGGTGCAACAGCAAACTGCTCAGACGGCAAGGCAACGCGAAGAAGGAAGTAGAAAAGAATCGAAATGCAACGAGGAAACACAAAAATCTTCGTTGGGTCTAACTTCGGTAATCGACACGCGGTGAAAGGGACTCCCTCGAAAGGAAAAGGAAACCGTAATTAAATCGGCGAGCACGACTCTTCAAGGGTTTAAGATGGATGGCTTCTTTCTCGAGTCGGAAGTGTTTTCTGGTGGTCTTCCGTTACTTGGCGCAAAAGACGTCACTTGTAGAAGTCCACTGCAAAGGGACTCCCGACAGGCATTAACGGGGTTCCAACTTATCCGGGAAACCCAGACGTTTTATTTACAAAATTTTTGTTACATTCTGTGCAAATTTCTCATTTCTTCGAAATGATACTGTTCGATTTTGCAGATATCAAATCAACTGTGAGTGCCACGACTGTATTGTCGATCATGTTCACATTTCTTTCTTTCTTTCTTTTTTTTTGTCCGTCAACATGCGTGTTCTGATTATCGAATGACGTTTCTGAGCATGAGCAAGTAAGTTCTGTGCTTGCCTGTGCCTCCGTTCTCTGATAAAGTTCGGGAGGTATGCGACTCGGATTTGCTGTTAACACACATATAGTAGATTTTTTTCTTGTAGCGCGCTATCCCGGTTGCGGCGGCTGCATTTCCGATGGAGGCGAAAATGTTGTAGGCCCGTGTGCTCAGATTTGAGTGCACGTTAAAGAACCCCAGGTAGTCGAAATTTCCGGAGCCCTCCACCACGGCGTCTCTCATAATCATATAGTGGTTTCGGGACGTTAAACCCCACATATCAATCAAATTCTTGTAGCGCGCTTACAAAAGAAAACGGGAGAATGTAACCGCACGCGCGTCCTATGTGTATCTTCGTGTCTGCATTCCTCATACACAATGTTAATGACAACACGCAGACAATGGGACCAAGGAAACTATAGGGGAGGTTATTAGTAGTAATTGCAGTGTGAATGAGAAGAAAAGTGGGGGAAAATGTAACTTGTCGCTGGCAGGCTTGAACCTGCCACCTTCGCGCGTACATCGTTTCCAAAAGTAAGAACTCCCAAGACTTACCAGAACAACAAAGATGTGATACGCAATCATTTCAAGGCGATCTACAGGTTTCCACACCAAGCATGTGTAATTCATGGACTTTCTCGTGAAGAAGCGACGCTGTTGTACCGCATTAGAACCGGCTCCGCATACACCCCGGCCTGGTCATTCAAGACTGGGAGATACGCTTCCCCGTTCTGTGCCTTCTGTGGTGACATCGGGGATATTGAACATTTCATTTGGCTTTGCCCACAGTTTGATGCGCAAAGAGCAGCGATGATCCGCACCTTGCGAAAAGGCTGTCATAGGCACCGGACAGTTGATGACATCATCTTTCCTGAAGGACCCGCGGCAACTAGGAGGAACGTGCAACGAACTTTGTTGGTCTTCCTGCGAGACACTGGGCTGTCTGACACGTGGTGACATTTTCCAAATTAAGGAGATGCTCAGGCGGAACAATTGCCGGCCATGCAGGCCAGGCTAACCCCGCCTGCTGCAACACCACCACCACCACCACCTGCCACCTTCGAATAATGCGTGCGCCATGACGTGCCATCAGGCAGAAAAGAGTTCCACGGTGCTCTTCATGGTTGCTGGCAGTGCTCACTGACACTTTCGGCAATAAATGCACGTATATACCCTGTAAAGTATAGAGGGGGGAGATGAAGGGATCACCGCCGCTGTATCTCCGTTGGTAGAGCTTCGTACGCGTTATTTGAAGGTCGCCGTCTGCGACCTTTCAATGACGCGTTCGAAAGAAGGCCACAGCCTGCAACCGGTCCTTCACTGCATGCTTTGCGTCTCCCCAGATTTGTATCCAGCGTCAATGTCGATGTCAGTGGAAACGTCCACGTTGACGCTTACAGAGCGCCAGCGTCAACGCTGATGTCAGTGTAAGGGTTAGCGACCGCTGCATCGCATCTAGGCATGGTACGCTTTAGCGGGAGGTGGCGTAATTTTTTTTTCCTTCTGTAGGCACACCAGGGTACAATCACTGTCGCTTTAGCCACAAGGCGTCCGCTTTTCTCTGTATAAATATAAGTTGGCCTTGTCTTCGAGCTCACAATGTTCTCTTTACTGCGTAGTATTTGAAAATGACGGATGGCCATCAGGCAACAACGTGCGCCCAGTATATATAGTATTTGAAAGAGCATCACGCCATTGTCCTCGATTTGCCTCGGATAGACAAGTATACTTGCCAACGCAATGCGGCGACTGGATGATCGGCCTCTTTCTGTGCAGGTGCCATTACAGCAACGTCCACATGCCTCGACAGCCCACAAGGCAGTGAAAGCCCTGCTGTGTTTCCTGAGAAAGACAGGCCTGTGTGAACGCCTCTGACACGCGGTAGAGTTCTACACGCTGCAGTGAAATTACTGTCGGTCTCTCCCCCACCCTTTTTTTTCCTTTTCCCTCCCTTCCCTATTTCTCGTCTTTCTTGTCCCCTTCTCTAATCCCCCAGTTTAGGGTAGCCAACTGGATGTCTTTCTGGTTAACCTCCCTGCCTTCTCCTTTTTGTTGCTTCCTCCTCCTCCTCCCATCACGAAATACGTTCTAGATGATGATGATCAAAACTTTAGTACTCCCAAAAGAGGGGACCGACCGAGAGGTCGGTTGCACTGCTTAGAGGAGGTCAGCGGGGATCCCTTGAGAGACCGCGGCATCCAATGCGCGTGAGTTTATCGGGCGTTGACGTGCCGAGTCAGTGATATGCAGAAGGGAGTCCCATGCATCTTCTGTGTGAGAAGCATCAGTGTACTGTGGGCACGTCCATGCCATGTGTATGATAATGGCCAATTTTGAGCAGTATTTACAGTATTCGGCTCTATAACACACGTTCTAGAATACACTGGGAGGCATACCAGATGGCTGCCGCAATAGGAAATTATGAGCGCCCCAAAAGGTTCCTCACTTAAGCTGACGAATATCTGATTGACGTCTTCAAAACGTTACTTTTCTTCAGCTTCGATTTGCTTTGTTGGCTAAAAAAATTTACTGTTTTGCCTGAAGTCGTATTTTATGAATAGTGTCTCTATTCTGCAATAAGCGAGTAAAAAGGAAGAAATGGCGTTCGTGCCAAATGGCAACTATTACGTTACCTTCCCAGTATATTTGGGCGAAAATTAATCCACGTGTTCTGATCGATTATTTTGCTTTATTTCACGCATGTTTTAGAGCGTTACTTTATTTTCTCGTCAAGCCTTCATTTACTTATCAGTAACAGTTCTGACGTCGGTGTGTCCAGATATCGCTGATTGATAGATTGATATGTGGGGTTTAACGTCCCAAAGCCACCGTGTGATTATGAGAGATGCCGTAGTGGAGAACACCGCAAATTTTGACTACCTGGGGTTCTTTAACGTGCACCCAAACCTGAGCACGCGGGCCTATAGCATTTTCGCCTCTATATCGGAAATGCAGCTACCACAGCCGGGATTCGAACCCGTGACCTGCGGGTCAGCAGCTGAGTGCCTTAACCACTAGACCACCGCGGCGAGTCGTTCGGATATCGCGGAAATACAACTATAGAGGCACGCTTTTTTTTTCGCGCTTTCGCTTGCAATTAGACTTGTAATTGGTTCATACCCCCAATTATTATTTATTTGGCGATCAAAGAAGTTTGGAGGCTGCAACGTTTTGCGGTCAGCGGGTTATTGGCGCTTGGAAATCGAAGTACCCTATAAGTACGACTTTTTTTTTTTATTGATATGATATATAAGCAGATGTTGGCGCAGCATTATGGCGCCGGCTACTCCTTAGCCGTTGAGTGAAACTTGAACACGTATCTTGAAGCAAAACATACAAAGCAGTGCACGGAAAATAGAAAACTCGGGCACAGATTCGCAAAGACACACTCATACGCACATATCACAACATAATGGTAAGGAAATGTTCGAAAGTCAATGAATGAAGTCTCTGATAATGTCCCTCATTAATATTCGGTCCACCAGCACAAAACAGCAGAGCACACGTCTGGTCCTTGTGAAGATGCATTCGCTCATGTGTACATAATAGTCGACTATTGCTGTTCACATCACGCGTGAAAGACAGGAATGATGATAAGTTGTTATCAAGCCTGTTTTAGGGGCGAAGCACCTTAGGTTTTCCTTTGTCCGTTGTCCGGCACAGCACACGCCTGCAATGCACCCATCGCACGCCGTGATGAGGACGATGACGCCGATCACGGTGAAAAAATAAGTGCGTTCGCACACACAAGGTACCCAATGACGACCATGAAGCTTCATTTTTCTGCAACGAATGAAAACGGGTGGCGGCAAAGCGACAGAAACGCCGAGGGGACTCGGAGTGTAGGGTGCGGGAAGCAGCGGGAACGCCGACTGGCTTGTGCAGTGTATGACTCGTCGATACGCATGACGGTGCGTTTCGTATGACTGGAAACGAACAACAACCACCAGGGGAACGTGCATAGACCTCCTATTTGCCAACTTCATGCAAGGTCCTATCGAAGAACCATGGGCTGTAGGTTTGACGGACCATGTAATGATGAATATAAAACGTAATCCACAACTCAGCGCAGCATACCGTTTATGGCCAATAAACATTAGAGAGTTTTAGTACTGCGGAATGGTGATACATACGCATCACGCAAGCGCCTTGCGTTACGTGGCGTCGTTTGCCACTAATCGGCTTTTAGTACGCCGTAGTACCCGCGTACGTAACGAGCGTGAAGCGTGTTGCGCCATCTGGTAGATTAAAATCGAAGCACTTGTTGTTGACAGCCAATCTGAGCCAATCCAAGTGTTATAGCCAGATTATGGCCATATGTTAAGCCGCAGAGCTGGTCGGTGTTTGCCTTCGATACCGCCATTTTGCAAAACGAAGTCTCGCGCTGTCGCGAACTTGTTCGAGAGCGGCGCGATCAGCTCATACGTACGCATGCACGCATCTCATGCGTGCGTACGTAGCGGCTGCGTACGTAATGCGATACGTGCGCGTTGCGGTCTGCGCATGCGCACTACGCAGAACGTGGCGTCCTTACGTACGCAACGCCGCCACGTACGCAGCGTACGCAGTACTAAAACTCTCTATTGTGTATAACTGTACGCCACTTTGACACTCATTTACATTATTGGGATTTATTACGGGTGGTTTCTGGTAACACCGAACGACACCACTGCTTCCTGCTTCGCCCACTCATCATCGGTCACTTCGCGAATATACGGTGTTTTTGATATTGTGGCACGCTTGAAGCCTCACCACTCTCCCGCTGACGTTGACATCTGGATGCGCCGAGACGGCGCTTCTGCCACCGGGGATTAAGCTACACCAGAGTCCTTCAATTTAAAGCATTGAAGGACTCTGGCTACACGCATGTTGACATTTTGTGGGACGATGCGCGTGTGTGCCTGATGAAGAGGACGAAGAGTGGTCTCCGCTTGGTGTCTGCATGGTCTGCCGGTCATACCGCAGCTTCTGGTTCGAAATATATTTCATCCACAGCCTCGTCGATACCGCGTCTCTTTTCTTCCGTAACAATATTATAATTCAAATTCAAGTTCTATTTTCATTAATCAGTGTTTCTTACAGAAATTGCTGAAAGAAAGTGCAAGGATCAAAATGCTGCTATAGGCTAGCAGTTTGACGAGGCTCCCGCCCCGTTTTCCTTGACGTCGAAAATTCACGGAGCGTAGATATGATAACATTCGGACATTGACCTGCAAACTTCAGGAAACAAGAGAAAAAAATAGCTCATTATACCAGAGTTTAACTTTAAATAAGCATGAAAGGTAACAAAAAAGAAGAAATGATAACATTAAAGAAGAAAAAAACCAATAAAACAAGCAGCAGTACGGTCAAAGATGAAAACAATTCACACGTCGCTAAACAACAGCTTCCATTGGCGTCTACTGCACTTCAGCGTACAATCTTTTCTATCTTTTTTTGTTTTTTTACATACATAGTGCCACAAGCAAGCCACTGCCAATAGATAAAGAGTCTGCCACCACTTTTTTCTCTTATTGTTATTATTACCTTTGCATACAAAGATACACAATACACAAGCTAGGACACTGGAAATATGAAGAAAGCAAGCTGGCAAATGCCACTTAGAAGTGTGGCAGCTTGGGCTAGTTGGTATGACATGACGATAGTTGTAGCGCGAGAGCAGAACGACGACAAAGATACAAGGAGTGTCCTTCGTGTCCTTCGTGTCATTCGTGTCTCTTTGTCGTCGTTCTGTTCTCGCGCTATAACTATCGTCCCGGCAAATGCCACTTGAAGAGGAACAACGCCTGCCTACTCGTTCAGGTGGAGAAAAGTAATAGATAAAAAGAAGGTAGCAAGAGAGAAACATGAAAAAACTCAGAAAAGAAAAAAAATGAAACGGCTGAGACGAAAAAAAAAATGAAAAAATCACTAGGAAAAAAAACAAAAAAAAAACGCCTGCACTGCTAGGAAGCATGCCACAGCTGGAGCAGACAAGTGCACTCGTCTATACGACTTTTTGCAACGAGTAGTCACCGATGACACCACAGCCTTTGCGAGTCGGCTTACCCAAACGAGCGATGCAGTCGATTGAGGCTGCGGCTGTCATAACGAAAATGGCGGCCACTTACTGCGATCTCCGCATTGCATTCCACCACGTATGAAGCAAACGCTGTCAGTCCAAACATTCTTCGATTTCAGTTTTGCAATATTTGTTTTATTTATTCCTTTATTTATTTATTTACAACACGATGTTGAGGAAGACAAGGGGATAAAAAGCTGATACAATAGTGTAGGGTGTCCTAGCCACCCTACACGTGCTACAACGTAAAAGATGGTAACGAACGAAAAACAGAAAGAAAAAAAGAAAAACATGAAAACGAAATCTACACATAATATACTGCACATGAATATCCTTCATGCAAAAAATTTGTACACATAATATATTGTACATGAATATCTTTTATGCAACAAATATGTAGACAATATATTGTACTTGAATATTCTTCATGCAAAAATATGCACACATAATATATTGTACATCAATATCCTTTATGCAAAAAATATGTACACATAATATAATGTACATAGGGCGCGCATTCCAACAGCCTTGTATGTTTACGCAAAATACTTCGCAGAAGAATTCGATCGCTTAAGTTTGGAATAATTGTGGTAACTCATGAAGTGTAACGTCCCGAAATCGCCATATGATTATGAGAAGCGCCTTTATGCAGCTAGGGCGCCGGAAATTTCGATCAGCTAGAATTCTTTAACGTGCGCTTAAATTTAAGTACACGAGCAGCAGTCCCGCCTCCTTCGAAAATGTGGCCGCTGCAAGCACTATGCGATCCCGCGACCTGCAGGTCGGCATTCAAGCTCAACAACCACAATAGATCACCACGGTGGTTTCAAATTTCGTTATGGACAATGTTACGTATTTTAGTCTCCTTTTTTTTTTTATTCGTTGATATCCAATCTCGGCCTGTGCTCAGATTTGGGTGCACGTTAAAGACCCCTAGGTGGTCGAAATTTCCGGAGCCTTCCACTACGGCGTCTCTCATAATCTCATGGTTATTCTGGAACATTAAGTCCCATATATTATTATTATTATTATTATTATTATTATTATTATTATTATTATTTGTTCATTTATTTATTGATAGCCTCGTCAGGTTTTGTCCTGAGTGCTATCACGGTTTTCTAGTTTTGTTTTAAACGCTTAATTCTTTATTTTTCTTTTTTCTTCAATTTCGTAACATTTTATTTGCTTTTACATATCTCTATTTTCTTTACAATGACTTAAGCGAGAGAGTGGGCGTGTAGCATAACTGAATATGGATCGAAGGACATTGTATTTTTTTTTTAATTTTCCCAGTTTCTAAAAATCAAAATTGTTTGTTTTTTCAGTCTTTCTCTAGTGCATGAGCACCGTCCTGTGCACATTTTTTCATGTCTTGCAAGAGTATTAGATTTTGCCGTCTATAGACTACTTTACGGACAGGTTTTAGTGCCGCCATGTTGGGGTGTTGACCTTTGAGTTTTACATAGTTAACAAATAAACAAACGGTGTTTTGGTAGGCGTATAGAATGTTTGAGTTGATACACACGATGTTTCATGGCCTTATTAGTTCACGTCGCTATATGAAGGAGCACGAAAGCATCGGCCAAACAGTCAGAGATGGTGGCGCCCAGAGGCCTTACGGAAAATAGTCTGTAGGAACAAACATATTGAAAACAGTTGATTGATCGATGTGGCGTTTAACTTCCCAAAACCACCATATGATTATGAGAGACGCTGTAGTGGAGGATTCCGGAAATTTCGACCACCTGCGGTTCCTTAACGTGCACCCGAATCTGAGCACACGGACCTACAGCATTTCCACCTCCATCGGAAATGCAGCCACCACAGCCGGGATTCGATCCCGCGACCTGCGGGCCAGCAGCCGAGTACCTTAGCCAATAGACCACTGTGGTGGGGCATATTGAAGACAGTTGCAACACGAAGTACAGAAATGGCAGATTAAAGACAGGCTTTGCGAGTGTCATGTCTTCGCAAAGGGCAATCGGCTCAACTACGCTACATTTGTAGATACATTTTGTTTTCTTTTGAGAATCCACTTCAGGGTATACTGCTGCACACGAGCCCATTTTTACACCAAGACAACAATATGTAACCAGGCCCAACAATTTTTTGTAAAAGTTATTAGAAGACTCGTCGAGAAACAATATCTGAATTGAAGGCCAAAGTTTGCTTCTGAAAGGAGAAAAAAACGAAGCCTTTGCTGGTGTTTTTAAACATACGAATGACGATTCTGGTACGTTATCACCTGCAAGTGTAGCCAGAAATTTCTTTTTTCTGGCTCTGCCAGAAAACTCTTTCACCTGGGTCACTAGAACCCAAAGAAAAAAAAAATTTCTGGCGTTACAACACTTTATAAGACACTACCGTCCCAACCGGTCACCTTGAGTAATGGTGGCGAAGTAAGAGTGAAAATATTAGAACATGGGCGGGATCGGGTCCACTTCTCGAAATGTATCAAGCGGAGAAGTATATCGACCATGGGGATACTGCGCAGTCCGCGCCTGTTTTTTTTTTGTTTTTTTTTTGTCTCGTGCATTGTCGTTTGCGAAAGGCAATATAGAAAAAAAACACCGCCAACTTCCGTGTGCTTTTTGTGTGTGTGTAAAAAAGAGACAGGCCAGCAGCCATGCTTCTTCGATCTGCAACACGTCGATGAAAGGCCCTGCCAAAATGGCCTGCCTACGACCCCGCTCGTGAGTCGATACAGGGACGAGCTCTGAGAAGGCTACGCGGAGACTTCGATGTTTACAGAGGAACAACATTTTTCTTGGAGATCCAAGCGCATCAGTGTCACGCTCAGTAATTGAATACCAGTCTGCTCAACGTCACCCGAGGGACCGCTTTGGTCATGTCGTGCCTGAGTGCTTATCATAAACGCCGCTGTCGTGCATGCGTTCACCAGTAGTGGCATGTGGTCGTTGATTCGAGTGCTATTGTAAATCATGGGCGCAGCCAAAAGGGGGGGGGGGGGTGAGGATTTGACACTTCACTTTCTGATTGTTTTTAAACTTTGCTTGTGTATATAAACGTGCACTCATACAAACGCACACACGAACATGCATAAAGTATGGTTGAACCCACCCCCCTCTACCATAAAAAATGTCTACAGCCTACGCCCCTTTTGCAAAGAAACACCGAGTAATACAAAAGAACAAAAACATGGCTGATGGCTCTATAGGAAAAAGTGGTATACCACGAAAGTGAAATGCGTCTTCACAAAGGTAGTTGGGAGTGTGCTGTCCATTGTTTCGCCCAAAGGTAAAGCAATTAATACTTTAGAAAGAAATAGTAATGTCTCGCGAAGAACGGCAAGCAGCCCGAAGCTTAGAGCGCGCTTTTCAAGATGAAAGGATGCACGAGGGCGAGTGTGAACCAACAATGGTCACGACTCGGCACTGAAATTGAGCTGCTCAAACACAAAGAATGACGCACGAAACAAGTGCGCAAGTACACGCAGTATGACCGCAAACTAACAACGGCCACAGTTACTTTCTCGTGCGGGAACAGCGTCCTCCTTTCGCAAACGCAGCCACGGCAGCGAGTGAAGCGACCTTCGCGCGCTCTGTAACTTCAAAAGCGAACTTGCGGCGATAGAACAAGAGGTAAAGCGCGCGCATCGCAACGCTCGAGAGCACGGCTTTTAAAAACACGCCCTTTGCGCCATCTCACTAGCGATGACGAAAACACGATGTGCTGCCGAGCTCTGAGTACCGCCATGGGTAAATGGTTTGTGCGAATAGCTCGCTGAGAAATATGCGGTTTTTGGCCGAGTCGTTTCACGCAGCGGAGCGAGAGGTCGTAGGTTGGACCCCCAGCGACACAACTTTTTCTTCTAGTTTTTCTCCTTGCCATGTGTTATAGAATATTTTTACAATGTTATATCCTTGATGAACATACGTCAGTAGATTCGCGGTGGACCCCCGCATAAAACACTTTCAGGTTAAACAGGTTTCCAATGATAACAAAGCGACAATTATGTCAATTGTAGTGTATGCGACGTTATAAGGATGTAAATGCGAGGAAAGAAAAGTGGACGAAAAGATAACTTGCCGTTGACAGGGAGCGAACCTGCGACCTTAAATTAACGCGTCCGATGCTTCACCAGCTGAGCTACAGCGGTGGTCATCCCGCCGTTCATTTTGCGGAATATATGCGTGCTTTTAAATGTTAAAGCGTCTAGGCCCGCCACCAAACCTGTTTGCGGGCATTTGTTGGCAGCCTCACAGGAACGCTCAACTGGATAAAGCAGACACGCTCAACATTTCAAACAATTTCTTTTTTCTCGGAGAAAAAAGTAACCTCCCCCCCTGAACCCCCCCACCCAAAAAAAAAAAGAAAAGTGATCTAGTGTTCTGGTGAAGTTTACTTCCACGTTCTGTAAATATTCGCAGTTGTGGATTCGCTTCTTGGTTTTTCTGTGGAATGCTGGCATTGTCATATTTCATAGACTGGAAGTTTCCCAGAGACATAAGTTTTTTGTTTTTGTTTTTTCTCGTTCGGGAACTGTTTATGAAAAGCACTCCGCCAACATGGGGTACTTTTCATACGAGACGACGATAATCGGAGGAGCGTCTTGTTTATGTTGGGCGTATTTTGAGCGACGTATAAACAAAGGAACAAACAAACAAACAAACAACTCGAGAGACTATAGTCATATTGAGAGAATCTTCGAGGCACGCGATCCCAACCAGAAAGAATAAAAAATCGCTGATTCATTCTTATAGTGAACAAGGATCAGCTTCTTGCAAAAAAAAAAAAATCTCATTTTACGCGAGAGCAGTCTCAGTTCGACGAAATCTTGAGAAAAATAGGGACGGCATATACAATTTCATGCTTAAGCTCGCCTACGAAAACTTTTCTTCCCTACGCTCACATATAGCGGCTCCGGTTCTTTGGAGAGGCGAATATCTGCGCAGTCATTCTTTTCGAACAATGATCATGGTTATTCTAACACGTTATTCGCAGGTCGCCGGACCGGTCCCTGCCCACGGCAAGTTATCTTTTCGTCCCATTTTCTTTCTTCACATTCACATCGCAATTCTAATAACGTCTTCGATATTTTCCTTGGCATGGTTGTCTGTTAGAGCTCATTAATATTGTGTGTAAGAACGTCAACGAGTCCTTAAACCTTAAATGTACACTTCTATCCTGCAAGGCGACCTTGGGTTTTTAAGCCGCCCGCTCTTTTTGCCATCCTCTGTTAATTTTATTGTCTTATCCTCGCTACTTAGGATGACCTATATTGCACATGCAGTGCTTGGTTTTGCCCTTTCCTTCATTCTTGTGGGTAACCGTTCAAGTTAGTTTTTTTTTTCTTTGCGATATGAATTATTGTTATCTGTGAATACGTGCCAGAAAATTACTTCTGCCGCTCTTTCCTCCTCATGGTGGTCAGCTGTCCACGTGATCTCAACAGCTTCAGTTCACTACTCTTTCTTTATTTTAGATAACGACTTGCTTCTGGGAAGGTTTTTTAAAATCCCCGCTAGCGTTCACGCATTCATTCATGGAGAACTTGAAGCAGGATGTCCGTCCGAGTGGGTTGATATCTATTGCACTTTAAAATTGCCCAATAATCGTTTGGCTTTTTTTTTTCTTAAGCCAGTCTGTTGTTCAACAACACCGTGCATCGAGTAATTTGCTCGCCCTTCACATCCCACCATTCTGTACCATCATAAAGCACGATGGTGTGCAGACTCTTCGCCATGGCCTCTGTGATTTCACACTCACTCGTCAGGCGTACGATGCATGTGGCCGTTAAGTGGGGTCGTTGGTCGCACATGGTTCGATCTTCTTTTCCTTTCTTTTCGTGCGCCGGGCAACCGAAACAGTCTTTGTCGTCCTTAGTTCCTTAGCATATCTAGTCCGAACAAGGAGTTTTCGGGAAATTCACCGCTGCACGCATTTGGTGTCCCTTTTTGTGTACGCTGTACGAGCACTCTGGGGACAGCAGCAGAGCACCAGCTAATGCACAGATCCACGCTGCACACCTCGATGTCGGCCTCTGGCACCTGACCATTTGCGCCCTGTTCACGTCTTAAGACGGAACTAAGTGCCGCTGTGTCGAGGATGCGTGCGCCCAATGGATACGCTTGCTCGAGAACCCTTTCATTCCTTCGGGAAAAAAAACATTGTCGTGTCGCCCCGAGAAAGCCTGGTTTCGTTTTGTGCCCCTGATGATGCGTCCATTACATGTCGCGGCCCGGCTTTGCTTTGAACGCAGCTCATGACGGCGGTGTGTGTGGCCTAACAGGCTGCTGTTTCTAGGTTTATCGGCGACACTTATTAAAGACGGAAAGCATGGGTCAACGAAAATATGTGGGTGTCGGATATGTACGATTGCAGCTGATTCGATAAAGGTGTAATAGTGTTCGTGTGGTGCGCCATCACTAGCAGCTGTTTTGCAACACACACTTGTGTGCTCTTTCATTAGCTTATTAAATCTAGATGATTGCAATTCAGAAATTATCTTGTTTCCTTGTAATCATGTTTGCTTGTAATCACAAGCTCACGTACTCTCTACACCTGTATCGGGAGCGATGAACTCGGAAAATTAAAGAGGCGTGAACTAGACCGGAATGAAACAAAGTGCCTGACGATAAGGAAATAGCTTACCGTTACGATTACTTCTGGTCGTGAAAATTAAGGTAATATCGCCTTTCTTCCCTCCCGTTGATACGGGTTTCCTCTTGCTTTGTGAGCGCATAGAAGGCACCTTGCGTGCATAAAACTTTTTCAGTCGGAAGTCGGCAGTGCTTCGTCTTGTCTATTTCCTCGGTCTTGTTTTCAACGCTGTTGGGATTCATGTTTCGAGTCTGTCTTGCTTCTGTGCCCCATGCCCTGCAGAGGCGGCGACGGGGGAGGTATGGGTAGGGGATCAAGTTATGGTGCTCCCTTCCTTCAAATGCGCCCTTCTTAAGGCTCCGCGTAAATATTTACTTCCCCTCGATGTCAATGCGCACGCAAATCCAAGCTGCCCGTATTCCGAAACCGGCCGTTTTAAAAAAACCGAAGAGAGCAAGGAAACTTAGACGGTGAAAGCATTAGCTTTTTAGTAAATTTGTCAAGAAAAAAATTTGACACTTCTTTTCGTTCATTCATGTATGTTGTAGACTAACAACCGAATAGCACTGTATACTAGATACACGGCCTCATTTCATCACGTATTTGCAAAAGTGTAAGTCCGCTACACTCACTGTCTGCTCGAAGCAGCATGTGAAAGTACGTTTCACCTTTTGCCAATGGCGGATGTGGGATAAACCTGTAGACAAACAACTCCATTCTAACCGTCATTCTATCGTAATAGTGGGGAGAAGGCAACAAGGGTGATTGAAGGAACCCTTGCTTTATGTCTACTATATACTTGCATTACAGGCCTTTTGATGCAGAGAGGCATGTAAACATTTATTATTGAAAAAAAAAAGTTTGGGGATCAAAGCAAGACACCGCTATACATGATCGGCGTCCCTATTTTGGGACGCCGCATGACGAGGCCCCAACGCGCGCACGTCTCATTGGAGTCCGTTGAGACTCGTTATTGGAGCAGTGTTCTTGGTTTATTGGCCTGAGCAGTTCCCTGAAACCGTCACCTCCGATCTTCTTCTCGAGTATAGTGGCGTAACTTCCGGCCTACACGTTGTATCTAAAACAAATGTTAGGAGAAAGCACTGCTCAATGATAAAGGGTGTTTCAGTTTCATTGACATTAAACCTGGTTAGGGGTGAAGCTAGGAGTGTGCGTCGGTGTTTATACCACAGCGAATTCCTTTCGCGATTGGTCCACTAATTCACCTTCGCTTTGCATATATGTTTCGAGTGGGGTTTCAAATGGATGACTGTCCCGTATAGGTGTATGTGTATCTGGTTTTAAACGTGAGCGCCTTGGTAAAAATGTTTAGGGAATTCTGACACTGCTGCTCAGCCAAACATAATGTTTAAGGCAGTACTGAAGACCCTTTAACTCATAATGTGCGCAGTATATACCGGTGATGAGTATGCATTTGGATTTATACCCAATTTTTGTTGTGAATAACCCGTTTGTGATAGACCGTGACGAGACATGGCACCCCAACAAGCGTCTCTGAAGCGTTTGGCCCCTAAAGGAAAGACTTCCATAAAGTTCCGGACTCGGCAGAGAGAGAGAGAGAGAAAAACTTTATTTGCGCATAACGCGGAGCATTCCAAATGGTCGGGCCCCTATTCCAGGGCTCCGCTGGCCCTAGCCATCATCTCTACCCGTTGGACCAGCCAGCGCTGATCAACAATGGCCGAGCTGGACAGCAGCGCCTCCCATTGTTCCTCTGTGTTGTTCATGTTGTTGTGTTCTTCATTGTGATGCGTACACTCCCACGTGATGTGAAACAGAGTTGGTGTGGCCCCACACCACGGACATATATCTTTGTATGCTGTGGGGTAGAATACATGCAGCCTGTGTAAGTTCGTGTATGTGTTTGTTTGGATTCTGCGTAATGCCACCGATTCCATTGCTGTAAGTTTCTTATGCGGTGCTGGATACACTTTTCTATTGTCCCTGTAATACTGAAGAATTGCACCAAAGTTAGGGTCTAGGGGCGTTGGATCCTCTATTGCAGTGTGCAAGGAAGCTCGGTAATCTGTGAAGCCTCGAGCCGCCTCATCCGCAAACTGGTTCCCGGTGACGCCCTCGTGCCCCGGCGCCCAGATAATGGTTTGGGTGTATTCAATTGGGAAGTCCTTGTGAGCTTTGGTTAGAATTTGGAAGGCCTTCATACATATTCTACCTTTTTCGTAATTTCTACATGCAGCCTTCGAGTCTGTGATTATTGTCATTGGGGTTTTTCGCTCCCTGCCCTCCTTGATTGCCAGCGCAATCGCTATCTCTTCCGCTTCTGTGATAGAGGCTTGGGCTATGGAGGCACAACTTGTGACGTTTCCTTTTCGGTCTGTGACCACGGCCACCATGTTCTTTGCATTTACCTGATATGGTGCAGCGTCAGTAAATCTCGCCGTATTCAGATATTTTGTCTGTTTATCTATGTAAGCGGCTCTTGCTTTACGTCTTCCAGCATGTAAAACTGGGTCCATGTTCTTCGGTAGGGGGCATATTTTGTACCAGGCTCTGACTGAGCACGACAATTCCTTAGCTCTTCCACGTGCCTGTACTTGTTCGCCGAGGCCGATCCTCTGAAGAAGTTTTCTGCCGGTTGTCGTCTGTAGCAGGCGGTTAATCTGGGTGGTTACTTGTGCCTCAGCCAACTCATCAAATGTATTGTGAAGTCCGAGCGCTAATAGCTTCGCAGTTGAAGTGCTTTGTGGTAGTCGCAGAGCTGCTTTATACGCCATCCTTATTATTTTGTCTGCTTTTTCTTTCTCCTCTCTATTCATGTTGTGGTAGGGTAGCGAGTATGTTAATCTGCTGATGACTAAGCTCTTTACCAAACGAAGCACGTCTTGTTCTTTCAGTCCAGCACGATTGTTCGTTATTCGAACTATCATACGAACAATTTGTTGAACTGTTCGTTTAAGCATATTCAGTGTGTGGAGACATCGTTGATTGGACTGTAACCACATCCCTAAGATCCGAACAGTTGTTTTCTCTGGTATAATATTGCCGTCTAGCTTGACCTCAAGGCGGAGGCTCGGGTCTGTCCTTTGTTTTTTACTCTTGGAGAACCGAATGAGTTCCGATTTGTCTGCTGAGCACTGAAGCCCCCTTTCTTTAGTGTAATCTTCGATAGTTTTAGCTGCCAGTTGAAGCCGCTCTTCTTTTTCCGCCAAGCTACCCTTGGTTGTCCATACAGTGATGTCATCTGCATAGAAGGAGTGTCGGATGTCGGGAATACCTTCCAGTTTTTTGGCTAGACCAATCATGGCTATGTTGAAAAGCGTAGGCGAGATCACAGCGCCTTGTGGTGTGCCTTTGCTCGGTGGGTGGAAGACATTGGATTCGTGTTCTCCTAATCTGATAACAGCGGTTCTTTTAGTAAGGAAGTTCTGTACATATCTGTACGTCCTTTGACCGCAGTTTGTCGCTGCTAGCCCATCTAATATGGCCTTATGGCTTACGTTGTCAAAAGCGCCTTTTATGTCAATGGCCATGACAATGTTTTCTCCTGCTTTTGGAACATTTGTTAGTACTTCCTCCTTTAAAAGCAGAAGGATGTCCTGTGTCGAAAGGTTCGAGCGGAAACCAAACATGGTGTTTGGCAACAAGTTATTTTGTTCAAGGTGCCGTTGAAGTCTGGCATTTATTAATCTCTCAAACACTTTGCCTAAGCACGAGGTAAGAGAGATTGGCCTGAGGTTTTCTATTGCCAATTTCTTTCCTGGTTTGGGTATCATAATGATTACAGCATGCTTCCATTGTTGTGGTATAGTGCCATTCACCCAGTGTTTGTTAATGAAGTTTAGAAGCGCTGTTATGGCTTCGTCATTCATGTTGCGAATCATAGCGTTGGTGATTTGGTCCGCCCCAGGCGCTGTGTTGCGTTTCATGCTGACGATTGCCGCTCTGACCTCGGCATGCGTGAAAGGTGCATCCAGTTCTGAGCTTGGGAGCCCAGTGTATTTAGCCTGGTAAGGGGCTGTGATGGCTCGGGCGCCGAAACACTTAATATAGATGTCTTGAAGCAGGTCATCTCTTGTGCCTGGATATGTGTGCAATAATCTTTCTAGAGATTTTTGTCCTTCGCGTTTAGTTTTCAGAGGGTCAATCATGGCTCTTAGGATATTCCATGTCTTTGCTGTTCCTAGGGTTCCATTTAGTGAATCGCAAAATTGTTCCCAGTTGGCTGTCGCGAGTTGATTAGCGTACTGTTCGGCTTGCTGCGTTATTTCTTCAATTTTCGCTTTGAGTTTCTTATTTCGCTTTTGCCTTTTCCATCTTTTAGTGAGGTTTCTTCTTGCTTCCCACAGGTGGAGAAGGTGAGCGTCTACTTCAGGGGTATCATCTGTTCTGGCGACAGTTTTGGTGTACATTTGCTTTTCATTTCGAATTACTTTGCACCACTCGTCCAAGTCGTCTATGGCGGTCACGTGCGCTTTTAGCGCTTTTCTATATGCGTGCCAGTCTGTAATTTTGGCTGTGCCGATGTGTTTGCGGATTCGGCCGGTGCGGATTGTGGTGCTTAGTATGTAATGATCACTGCCCAGGTTTTCAAGGGTGTTGTACCAGTCCACGCTGTAGCAGTTTTGTACTATCGTCAAGTCCGGACTTGTGTCCATGGATATGCTGTTGCCTATCCTCGTTGGTATTGCAGGGTCAGTTAACAGAGTCATTTCCAGTTTCTCTATTGGTTTTGCGATATTCTTGCCTTTGGTGTCTTGCATCTTATATCCCCAGCTTGTATGCCTGGCATTAAAATCCCCAACTATGATTAATGGATTCCCTTTCGCCAGTTTTGCTGTCTCTTGAAAGAGCTTGTCGAACGTTGCTCTCTTTTGTCTTGGGGGACTATAGATATTAAGTATGAAGGCGCTCTTTCCATGGCTTCCTTTGTAGATTATTTCTGTGATGATATGCGGGATATCCGCCTCTTCAATGGGCTGATGACATATTGCTGTAATTGAGTTATCGACTAATGTAGCAACTTTCCATTCTGCGTCCCTGGTACTATAAGTTTCGTAGCCCCGTAATTTTGGTTGTGTTCCGGCTTCCTGGACTGCTATGACAGCAGGTGGCTTTTGTTGCGACGCCACCAGCTGCAACAGTTGCCCTCTTTTCCGCCGGAAACCACGGCAGTTCCACTGCCATATTTCGCAATTTTCTGACCGCTGCGTTTGATGATTAGCCATTATGCGTCTCCTGGTTCATGGCCGACAATCCGGGCCTGTTGTAAATTTTCTCAGCTTTTTCTCTGATGTTGATGCCTGTGGCATGCTTTCGCAAGGCTTTCGTGAATTCGACGTGTTGTGCCTGGATTTTCTTGTCCAGAATCTCGAGCTTTCTATCTACATTTATCATTACTTGCTCTATAACTGTCGGTATAACTTCCTTTAATGTTTCTTTCAGCATCGACGACGTAATCATTGAGTCACCTCCTGCATTCGGTTGCGTCTGCGATTTCTGGCCACTCTGGGTGGGTATAGAGTTTTGTTGCGGGTGCTGCGTTTGTTGCTTTTTTAGTTCCCTATTTTCGCGTTCTAGGTCACCTATTCTCACCCGCATTATCTCTAACTCACGTTCTAAGCGCGTGAGTTGTGGTGTTTGGTGTGAGTGTTGGGAGGATTTTGCTGCCCAGCTCACCTGGTTCTTCTCTTCCTTTTTCTGCGCCTTCTTGCCCTTGTGCTGTTGCTTTGCTTGGGCCTGCTTGTGGCCACCATTCCTGGAGTTAGAGCAGTCTCGAGAGCCGGACCTGGATCGGGATGTAGATCGAGATCTGGATCGGGAACTGGAATGGGCCCTGCTTGGCGGTGCAGAGTCCTCGCGGTCCGTGCTGAACCAGCGTCTCTTGAGTATGCCAGGGGTTTTTGGTGTGCTGTGTTGGTGCGACAGCAGCGACCGGCCCTTTTGAGGGACGCGTTTGAGTTTCTTGGTGCACTCCGATGCCGCCGTGGGATGGCGTCCGCCGCACAGGGCACATTCCGGATCGCAAGTGTGGTCCTCAGGTGGGTCTCTTAGGCGACAGTTACTGCACGCCTTTGTCATTGGTGTGGGACAAACATCCGTCCTATGTCCCTGGCTCTTGCAGAGTTTACAGTACTGCCGTGTGGGTTGATAAGGCACGCACGGCATTTCGCCACCGTAATAATACACGAAGCGCGGCAGTATTGGTCCATCAAACGTGATCACTGCAGTTTGTGACTGTCCGAGCATGCGGGCTTGAACAATTGTCACTCCTTGAGTGCGCACTCGGAGATGGCTCAGGAGTTCAGCTTCTGGCGTTTCGCGTTCTAATCCGTGTACCACTCCTTTCAGGTATCCAGCAGGAGTGGATATGTAGGTGTTCACGGGATAGTTGGTGCCATTGAGCTCCAGTGTCTTTATCTTCAAGATCCTTTCTGCTACATCTTCGTACGGAGTGCTTGCAATAATTATGTTTGATCCGTTGCGAAGGCGAAGCAGAAATTTGTGGCTGTTACAGGCCTCCGGGTCACCGCTCGCAAGTTCTATCGCTCGCGCAACATGGTATGCTTTCAGTTCCTTCACAACTAACCCTGGTCTGGGCCGCATAATAATCTTCATATCGTTTTTGGGCAGCGGCGCTGCGCGCGTTCGTCGCCGGCCCCTTTCAGATGCTCTTCCGCGTTGCTCTTCTGCAAGCGTTCTAGCGCCGGAGCTGTTGCTCTCAGTTTCGCCTCGAGCAACGCTGTCATCTTTTGCGGCGCGTTCTTGTTTTCTGATGCGTTTTCGCTGTCGCAATGACATAGCTACCTGCCACTGACCATTCTTGGCTTCGTCGTCGCGTTCCTCCGCAGAGTCTTTTTCCTTGTTCTCGGCGTCGCTAGTAGATTCTCCTTGTAGCACCTCGTCAGGTGAAAGGAAATCTTCGTTGGCGTCCACCGCAGAGCTCACTTGGGTTTCGATGTCTTGGTCATCCATGTCCATAAGTGCCTGGGCTAGTTCCGGGTCGTTGTCCGTTGGGGTTCGGGCAGGTGCAGCGCAACGCGTCGGCCGAGAGCTGGCTGCCAGGACTCCGCGTTCCGCTTCGCCGCGAGGCTTAGCGTGGCGGGTTGGCATGCTCTGCCGAAGGTCTTCACTTCCCAGAGGAAACCGGGATCGCTTGTCCAAAAAGATGGTGTCAGCGTGTACCTGACGTCTTCCTGCACAATTGCCGTAGTTTCACTGGTAGTCACATGATTTTAACCGCTGCTAGGTACGATGATTGACGGAGCCGATGTGAATGCGTGTGCACTCCTCGGCGCCACCTGGCGGTTCTCCGGACTCGGCAACTCATGGCTGTGTATTTCGTGTAAGAACATTCTATAACAACCCACGCAGCCTGGTCATTTTACTCTGCTTCCATTAAGAGTCACTGTTCCCGAGTTCGCATTGGGCAAATTCAAAAGTGTTGGGTGCATGGGCCACCTGAATTTTGACTGTGGGCCAAGTAGACCTGAATAGTCCAGCTGGGTTTGGAATGTGGTTCCACTCCATCGTCGGAGATTCTATTTTTGGGGGTGGACCATATCAATGACGTTGATCTCACAGTCGCTTGATCTTTAGCCACGTACTACGACGGCAGGGCCAGGCGCTGCTGTCACATTTAATATTGTGTAACTTTCAAAGAACTGTAATTTGCACCTTTCGCATAACTGCTAACATTTATTGAATTCACAAAAACTATGCTTTCTTTATTTACGGAAATTGCAGGCAATTACGCGCTTATTGTAGTAGAATACAAGATCGATTTCCAGTAGTCGAGAAACAGTGTCGCGTAGTGTCGTGATCTGTCGCCGTCCGCGTCTTCTTATCGCACGCTTCCAATTAAGGCACCCATTAATTGTTCTGTCGCCGATGAGCTCCAGTGCACCGCACAAATGACACCGCGGTCTTTCTCGGCTGCCGCTTATCTTCCGAGTCCGCTCCTGCAGCCGTGCCTTTTCCACGGCTCGCTCGTTTTGGGACAAGCTTGATAGCGAAAAAAAAAAAAAAAGCCAAATACCTTCAAGAACATTCTTGTTAAGAACGCTCCACAATTCGCAGCAATTTCTTTCTCGGATAGTGTGACCTCTATGCGCCGTTGGGTCATTTGGAAATACGCATTTCATTGCTGGTACGAATTTATTTCTCGCTTTTATTTTACAACTTTTGCGAATTTATTTTTTTCTGATGTAGCACTTCCTATGGGTTTTAATCACGTATAATGATGTGCCGCATAGATACACAAATATGAATGAAACAAGAAGTGCAATAAGGACGAGGACCTTGAGCTAAAATTTCACTAAAGCACATTTAAACTTCATTTAAGAGTGTTACTCGTAGTTTAAATGGGCAGGTACTTCTGACCTACAATTCCGGTCATGTTATTTCTAGCATAGCATCATTTTTGTCTATATTCTACATCTCATTTTATGAACAATCACCTAATATTTGCTTACCAATCTTAACAAATGGTTAAGGTAACGATGATGGACAAAATTTAGAATACGTGTTATTAAAGCGTTCTGGGAAACACAAGACGTATACTTTATGAAATAATCATAACAGATTTTGCATATTATTATTCTGCCGAACAAAGAAAAAACGAGTCCTTAAATTTCCTGTTCTTTTACTTCATTATTTACTTTCGTGTTCTACGGCGATCGCAATTACACGAACGATCGAGTAGCCCTGATGTGCACCTCGCACAGAAAGGCCCTTTCACACTGGCCGTGAAAGGACTGAATGCGGCACACACATACATACAAAACACACGTGCGAACACACACACGCACACACACACTCACACGCATACATACACATTCTCTCTCACTCACACACACACACACAAAGACAGGCTTGCTGGCGTATCCTGTCGTGACGGTGTATCATGTTGATAGTGTGCTCAAATTTGAATGCGCGGTTAACAAACCCAGGTGGTCTAAATTTCAGTAATCCTTCGATAAGGCATCTCTCATAATAATATGGTGGTTCCGGGACGTTAAACCTTACATATATCAATAACGGTGTGTCATGTAGTCAAGGTCAATCATAAAAACAAGTATGTTCAACGATGGGTAAATATCACTACTCGCCATCGGTCCACTAAGAATTAAAGAAGCAACCGTTAGCCCATCAAATAGCCCACAATGTAATTGGAGCTGAAACACCCTTCCCTATATACATACCGTAAGGAGCTGAAACCAGACATGTATGGAAGAGGCAGATGATGAAGCGCCTTTGGGTAAGCTGCATTCTGACGTGGTTTCTGTCACGTCTGTACAGCCGCTTGTGGCTGTAGACGATTTATATGAGTGCAGGAAACGGAAACACGTCAACAGACCTTATAGCTCAGGCGTTGCAGTCACTACTGCCCAGCGTTCGACACAAGGCTCGCGCTCATGCCACAGCGCCAGTCGCGCGCGCAGTTAGTTGTCTACTAAGGCGACATGTTTCCGACGATGTTAGTGGATAGGAAACAACCTTCTCTACATACCTGTAGAGAAGTTTGTTGTGAAGTTGTGAAGAAGATGCCACTAGTACCTCATCGATGAAACATCTCTAAACACTGCACACTTCGCCCCTCCCCAGGTTTCATGTTAGGAGCTGAAACATGCATACCTAATGTTTAATTTGAGTCGCACCTTGAATTTTTGTCGTGATAAGGGGAAAATGTTAAGTTATATGTACAAACCACAGCGAACGAAACAGACTGGGGACATAGTCGAGACAGGGCTAGTGCTTGTGCCCTGTTACCTCGTCCCGTTGGCTTTTTTTTCCCCCTTTTTTTTGTGCTGTGGTTTCTGCAATACGATGAACAAGTGACACGACCAAACTTTCTACACTATGAAGCGTGAAATTTGCGAGTACATTGATGCTGATGCCTATAAACGACGCGAGTTCCCAAACATTACAAAAGGCTGTACGACCATGCAACGTAAAAGGCTCTGCGAACTTGTCATCCGTGCTGTCTAAGGAAATGATCTCTTGCGTTCTTCACCGCTTTCGTAAGTGCTTATGAAAAGCAAAATCGAGGCACCAGCACGAAAGCGCAGAGGCTGCGTAGGTCTTAAGTCCTTACTATACTATACGCTGCGCGAGTGCGCACGCTGGGGATGCTTTCGATTTTGTTGTAATTTTTCAGCCAGAGCAAAACAAGTCCCGCGCTGCTAATGAGGATGGTACATTGTCTATACCTTCCTGGCCTGTTTTAGACACTGGCAGCAGGGCACGGTGACGTCGAAAAATTAATCTTCGCCCCGGACCCGTTGTTTGCCGGGCTCTGTGTTCGACGTGGACGTCGTAAGTGGCGACTACTGCGCCTGGAATTTTCAATTATTCTTCGCTGACTGCTCCAAGGAGAGCTAATCACGAGCCGAATGCCGGAAGCTGTTTCCACGAAACAGCAGCTCGGTTAGCAGTTAAATTAAGCAGGCAGGGATAACAACAACGAAAAAAAAAAATCTTTATAGGTGGCCTGAAAATGATTTCTTCTGACTTTCCTCTCTCTCTCGAAAAAAAAAGGGGGGGGGGGGGGGGCGTATAGCTTGCAATAGTGGCGCAGGGCCCAACGGTGGAGTTGGAGGCCTTTTTTTTCTTTATTTTTCTCTTTCTTCCTGTCCTTCTGGTTTTAACTGAATATACGAACAGCGCAACTTAAAAGTAGTTACAGTGCAACTACAGAAACAAAGAACAGAGGACAGAAAAGAGCGCTTTTCTGCCCTCATTTCTTTGCTTCTGTAGTTACACTGTAACTACTTTTAAGTTGCGCTGTTCATGTAATCAGTTATGTCCCACCAATTTGCCCAAGTTTCCACGCTTCTGGTTTTCTTTCGTTTTTCTATATTTTTGTCTCTTTGTTTGCACTTCCGTCTTTCTCTATATACCTACTCTTTTCTATCTATCTTTCTCGCTGTTCTTATCATTTCTTTTCCTTCTGTTCTCTTTCTCACTCTTTCTTCATTTATTGTTTCTTCTTTTTTATTTCTTTCTGCTTTTCTATTTAATTATTTTTCTTTATCTGTCTTTATTTGTGTTTTTCTATCTCTTTGTTGTTTTTTTTTCGGCTCTCGCGCACTCTGTCCTATATCTTTTTTCTCTCTTTTTTGCCCCATTTCTTCTCACTCCAACTCCTTTCCCTCCTTTCTTTCTTACCTTCTCTCCTCATAAGTTCCCTCGTTCATCCGAGTAAATGCATCCCGCGACGGACAAATCAGCGCAGCGCTAAGCACGCACTGGGAACACATGCTCGTGAAACGGCTCCGGCTTGTTTTTTTTTTTTTTTTCACAGCCCCAAAAGAAAATTGGCAATTCGTTGAGTGGACCGTGGTGATGACGTTTGCCGAATTTTACAGCGCGCCGCGCATAGCCTCCATTTTGAAAAAACAAACAAACAATGCCCGTGCTCCTTCCCTAGCAAGCACAGGACCGAGTTAACTGGCGGGACATGGGAGAGGCCTTTGTCCTGCAGTGGACGTAGTCAGGCTGATACACGCCTGACCAATCCTCCTTTCACGCACGGTGACGCAAAGTCACGTCACTGCTCGGCGACTTGACGTAGTAGCGCGCAGCTCGTCGATTGGTCTAAACTAGTCACGACGACGGGCTCCTCCTCGCCCTACCTGTGAGAGGAGGGCGGCGCGTGGCCGCGCCAAAATTTGAAACCAGCCGAAACCGATGTTCTAACCCCTGTAACTTTATTGATATGGCACGTATTCGCAAGACTCTTACGGCAGCACGTCCACAAAGCAAAAGGGCATATAATTCTCTTTATAACAATTTTTAGACCTCGGAGTTGTTTACTGGTTCTTTCAGTAAAGGAAGATGATGAAGAAAGGGCACTCCGACATGGTAATGACAGTTTTCCCGAGCGCTCTACGAATCCGTTCCCACATAAAAAGCACCACTGTTTACTAGCATTCAAAGAAAATCAGAATGGGAGCTTTTTTTTTTTTTTTATGAGCGCGGCTGTTCGAATTGGGCGCAATGTTCCTGTCCACAACAGAAAACTCTCATAATCGGCGCGCATTCTCTTCATTCATCATCTTCGTCTTCCTCATCTTCTGCTTCGCTTGAATTTCATCGAATAAATCCACATTGGGCAATTTTTTTTACCGGTGAGTGTTTATTCGCATTTACCTGAAAACGCGGAGCCCTATAGTTATGTCTTGCTCATCCTCTGCTTTGCTTGGACTTTATCGGCCCTAAACCCACATTGAGCGATTTTCTTACCGGCGAAAATTTATTCGGATTTACCCGAAAACACGAACCCCTATAGTAATAATAGGAAAATTAATTGATTAATTAACCCCGTGCTGCCAATTTCCTCGCATGTACAACACAGTTCTTTAACACAGAGTACCTTGAACAGAAAGACTATGCTAACACACGCGTCAGTTTCTTTTCTAATGAAGAGAGCTTCATGTATTTCCCTCTACCCATGCGTTTCGAAGCACTGTGGTTTTCGGGCGACACGAACAGCATTTCAAGTCTGCAAGGTGCCCACCTCCTGCACTGCCACCTGGTGCTCCCGCAACGGAGAGTTAATGCACCGGCCAGTTTGGCAGACATAACAACGGGACAAGGATATACCGTATACACAACAGGGGTTCTGTACCGAACAGTCATCGTCCTATAGTCTGCCAGTCATTCTTTAAGTCCCATAAAAAGTAATCCATCAATGATTCTGTTATCGATAAAGAAGTGGACAGAAAAACAAGTAGTTCATTTTTTGTGCACATTCACTTCTTTACGTCGTAATTACTTCAATTAAAGGTACAAGTAACGTTCGTTATGCTTTTATTGGCTTCATTATTCGTGCCTAAGAAAATCGGGCGCCTCAATTCGTAGGGGACGAATCCCCACGCTCTGAAATCACGTTCCGCCGCCGCCGTCCGTGCTAAAACCCGGCACCGCATTGATTGAGCGTGACTCACTATTTGCTTCGTTTATTTAAAAGCATTTAATCCCGCAGCCGCAGAGTTCCGCTCACATAAAAGCGAAAGCGGCTCGTTTAAACTAAATACTCTGTAGGGTTTCTTGCGCGTTAGTTTCTTTCTTTTTTCAGTTCAGTGCAGGTCCTTTTGCATGCTCAACCATGGGCTCCGTGCTTCGAGCTTGCCATCTCCGAGGCCATGACTCAACTATAGCATTCCCTCGCGATAGCACAGGGCGGCTCGAGGGGTGACAGGGTGGAACAGTGCTCAGTTCTTTTTTAGATGCGGAAGCATCTTATACTCGCGCCTTGTAGTGCGCCGTCCGCGCCGTCCGCACCGCTTCTCGAACATTCGACAGCTGACGCGCGCGCATGCGCCGTCGCGCCGTCGCCCACTCTTCCACCATCTGTGCATCCCTTCCTCCTCTACACACCGCGTTCGACATCTACAATTCTCCTGATTCTCCAGTGGACGCGCATGTGGCGTCGCGCTTCGAGAACATTCAACAGCTGACAGTGCATGCGCCGTCGAGCTGTATATATACTCAAGGTCGGCGCTCGCTCGCTCAGTTGCCGCTCGTCGGTTGGTTTGTACGGCGCGTCGACGTCCAAGGTCGCGGTGAAATGAATTCCAACGAATCCACAAACACAATGATCGACGTCCCTTCGACCAGCGCCGCCCTTTCGCATACGTGTGTACGTGTTCACTCATTTAACACCCCCTCCTACAACCACGTTAACCAATTTAGCCATCGACCCAAGTAAGTCGCAATTTAACACCCCATTTCACAACCACGTTAACCAATTTAGCCATCGACCCAAGTAAGTCGCACTTTAACACCCCGTTAACCAATTATATGCTCCGCATCCTCCTCAGTGTTCCCCCGAGGGAAGCTGCGGGCAATTTTTTTCTGTCCGCTCTGGTGCACTGGTGCTAAATTATAAGCATATACGTACGTTGCACTATTGCACCCAATAGTTACAGCACTATGCAGTTGAAAGCGTCTGCAAAAACCTAATATCCCACCTTTCTAGTTCTTGGTGATGTTTTTCAACGTCCTTGTGATAACACCACCGTGTAAAATGAATGTGGAGTACATGTTGCTTTATGTCTATGAGTACTCTGCGGGTTAATGCGGGCTGTTCACTTGGAGTGTGCGATTTGGAAGTGGCGGAGTTGTGCAAGTGCATTTTGTAGCTATAATATCATGACATGGAAATGTCTGGCAACGAGGAGGGAGAAGAAGGGGAGGACGAGGAAAGGAAGGACAGGGAGGTTAGAGAATTCTTCATCTGGGAGGCACTGAAATTTGGATAGTCGGTACTGATCCACATAGGCGTGTTCAGGGCGGGGGTAGGGGAATATACGGGGCTGACTTAAAATGCCCCCCCTTCCTTCCTTGTCGCAGTGCTACCCCTCCCAATGAGGTCAACGAAGAGAGCTGATTTTGCCCATCACACCTCTTTTAGATGATCAGAAAGGCACCCTCTCCTTTTCTTCCTCTTCTTCGCCGTGCGTGCGCCTATGCTGAAGTGCCAGAAACACCTAACACTGACGAAGAACACAGAACAAGAGCACGTCTGTGCGGCTGTTGTATTTGCATGTCGAGTACTTCCATCTTCCGGGAGTGGGTGCACGTGGCGTTGACATTTTGATACTTCAGGCAGATAAGCTGTTTGTAGCACCTTGCAGTGGCGTATACTATAGCCAGGAGGAAGCTCATCAGGCCCTTGCCTCCCTAGATTTTTTTTTTTCGCCATCGAATACAGGGCGCAAAGTGGAGATTTACCTGCCCCCCTCCCTTCTTGTCACCCTGAAAAAAAATTTCTGCCTACTCCCCTGCCACCGACGCTTATCAGCTATCTAGCTTTATGTGAGTGACTCTGAAACACCTGAGAGAGCTTATTTTTGGATTACGCTGCTCGTTCACGTGTGCAGGGCTTTCTGCGATAATCATTTAGTTCGAAGTCGATACAGCGCTTTTCCTGTCTTGTCGTTCACCTCAGCTATCTTCGTTTGTTTCGCTGGTTTTCTCTTCCGAATATTGTGAACCGACTCGGCCAGCAAGCTACATGTTCGGTTTGAAAAATAATTAAGTCGGCGTCTAGATCTATAGTTAGCCAAACTTTGTCCGAGATAGAAAGTAGGCAAACAGGTGAAGGAAAGGCAGATAACTCAGTTTGATAGCTTGGCTGGCTTGGTGACAATGGCATAGCCAGTGTAGCCAGGGAGTTAACACTGGCCAGTGCCCTCCCACCCCTCTCCCGAAATTTTCGTTCGCCATGACATGCAGAACAAAAATGAACATTTTAAGGGGGTTCCCGCCTTCCCGAAATCGAAAAGGTGCCCGCCACCCCCCGAAACAAACTTCTGCCTATACGGCTCCTGCCTGGCATGGAGTATCGCAAGAACAAAGTGGAAGAAACACGAGACATTATACACCCAGACTTTAGTGTTTTGTCCGCATTCGTGTACTGTGTGTTTCTTCAAACGAACTTAATGGTGATAATCACCTCGTCCGATTGTCGAAGTTACTGAACCTGCCACCCTGCACTGGAGATCATTTCTGTTTGATGGAGCATTTCATCTATTGTCATTTTCTGTTTCTTCAAGTTCTTCATTCAAGCCCATATGCGTTCCAGCTTGTTCACATTTTTTATATATTTGACATAAACAGCTATAGCCTGTGCTCGTTTAGACTGCTGAACAATATCAGCAATTGCTTCGAATAGAAGATCAATTCTACAATAGTTAACCTTGCCCGTCTCCATTCTTAGCCTCCTCTCTTCTCCCCCGAAGTGGTGCTGTTCCGAGACTCGTTTTCACAGTCATGTTTATTGTTATTCCAATGCCAATTCTCCGCACCTGTTATCGTTATTCAATGAGCGGGAGTAGTCTCGTCAGCCGGAATGTGTGGACAGTTGGTCCATAGACAGGGGAAGGGGGGTGACCAAGCCTCCTTTCCCCTTTCACCGAATTTCGGATGAATTGTAATGTTTCACCGATTACAACTATAGTAAAAACAAGTGTTTTCAAAGCCTTCAGCAAGTGCCCCCCCCCCCCCGCTCCCCTCGAAAAAAATCCTGGCTAGGGGCCTGAGAGTCCTCGCCAGACGCCACCGTTGGTGTTGGCACTGTAACTGACCCGGATTTGCTTTTTACAGTGAACTTGAAACTCGAAAATAGCTCAAAATCCACCTTTATTTTATATTCAACACTACTTTACCACATTCATAGCAGCAGTTAATCCAGTTATTTAACTTGAAGTGGCCTTTATAGCCAAATCAATTGCGATGCCTTTTCCAAGTGGGCACAATAATAATAATAATAATAATAATAATAATAATAATAATAATAATAATAATAATAATAATAATAATAATAATAATAATAATAATAATAATAATAATAATAATAATAATAATAATGATAATAATAATAATAATAATAATAATAATAATTTGCACAATACGTGAGCCCTCTGGAGACGTTCTAGTCTAGACAGAAAAGAAAAACCTTAACATGCGCGCGTCTACTAGCCTAGACTATTTACTGGCGACAGGATTCATAAATAGTTTAACTGCGCTAATACAAACAAGGACACATGCAAAGTGGAAGAAACATGTTGTATTAGCGCTGAAACTTGTTTGTTCAAAACGTTGAAACTTGTTTGTATTAGCGCCGTTAAACCATTCAGGAATAAACGTCAACCAACTAGCCCAACCTGGTGCTCTTCCGTCGGCAGAAGATGCCAAGGAAATGTAGGTTTACCAAAAAAAAAAATAATTTAGTCGTACTCAAATCACTTAAAAGGCGCGCCAAAAAAAAAAAAAAAAAAAAAACCTCGTCCGTTGTGGCGGCGGCGCGCCTGTCAGTTGTCGTCAGCGGCGGCGCGTCAACGTCGCAGCGAAGATTTTAACGCATAACGCGATAGCATTGCCTCTAGCGGTGATAAACTGCTTCACAATTTGTCATGTGTTTGTGCGGCGCTCACTTTGAATTATTAGCCACTGCCTGCTGGCAGCTGCTTGAGCAGCGCCGCACCGCCTTCGAGCGCGTTGTATGGAGGATATTTTGGGCTTCCTTCCAATTTCCGCAAACAAGCTTGTTTAGTGGGAATTCAGCGCGGCGCTGTTGCTGCACGTCTCCAATGCAAGCGGACAGTGCCAGCGACGGTAGGAGGTGAGACTGTTTTTCCTCTATCTCTTCCCGGTTGTTTGCTGACTACGCTGTTTCAACGCCGCTGCTGCGCGAACGAGAAAGAGGTTTCGCTTATTCACCCTGTCACATTTGTGGTGACGGATGGGGAGTACAAAGAAGTGACCAACGCTGGTTCGGTGATTTCCGCTTGTTTTGATGTACGGAGGTTCCGTAGTTTGTGTTATTCACCGCTAGTTTCTCTCTTTTCCCTGTACTGGCCCGCCGTTCAGCTAGCGACAACCGCTAGCTGAATCAGGGCCGTTACTAGGGGGAGCTGTGGGGGTTCTGACACCCCCCATAATTTTGTCGTGCTTTAGCTTTTCGGGTGATACTGAAGTATTTGCAAGCCTTCACATCGACCCGGCTCCAGATGCCAAAGATAGCCGTTTGAGACATAAAAATCCCCGAAAAAAAATATTCCTGGATACGGTCATGACCTACATGGATTAACCGATGATTTTGTTATCCGATTAATGCGATTAACATTGAAGGTTACATTTCCTTTTTCAAGTCCTGTACTTTCTAACCCCCCCCCCCCTTTTTTTTTTCCTCCAAACTTAGAAAAAAAAAAAACATTTTACTAGTTGCAATTAGCTGGTTTCTATGTAATATTGTTTATCGTGCAATCCAGCACGCTTGATTTCTATATGCTTGCATTTATGCTAAAGCTCTAACATAGTTGGGGAAAGGAAAGTGGGAAATAATGCATAATTTCGAACAATAAGGTAACATTTCTATCCCATTTATTTGGGTGCGAATTGTGATACACTTTGTGGAAATGCATCAAGTTTGCATGGCATGATTCTAAGGCACTCTGTATTACATTTCAAGAAAGATGACAAAGGAATATGTTCTTATCAATGAGTTTGAGAAATTAACAACATTTAGCTTGTAATTAAATATCTAATTACTCTGCGATTGGTCACCTTCAATCCTTGCATAAAAAAATTGAATATTAGGCCCAAAATGCATGCTGTTGGATTTTTAATTGCACCCATTTGGAACAGAGGAAAAACACTCTTACATTAGTTGTGAAATGCCTCGCATTGAACGATTGTCGAGCACGATGCAAAACAGTCACAAAGATAATTTCGAACAGGATGAAAGCCACACTTGATATATATCAATCGTCTTAGAGAACAAGCCGACTTCAGAAATGGTTACCCTGTCATTCCACAGCTACAGTGCTGCTCCTCCAAAAAGTTAGCAAAAAGTTGGGAAAATCATGATTAAGGGGTCCATTTGTGAGTTTTAACCTCTCCCCTGCTATCCAATGCTTGGAGTATTCAAATGACTGCATGAGAACAAACAGGTTTCAAGATTAACTTTTGTCTTGAAGGTCTTGGTGGCTTCATGCTACAAGTGGGAGGTTGTCGATTTCCATTTATTAAGATTAGCGACAATACCTGAGCAATGTACAGTTTACCAACATCGTACTCTTCAGCAGTAATGGCAGTGAATTACAGAAAAAAGAAATGACTGGAGATTTAAAGAGACAAAGTCTCAAAGTAGTGTTGAAAATAAATATGCAGACTACAAAGATAATGCCAGGTGGTCTGGCAAAAGATAGAGAATTCATGACAGACAGCCGGACCCTTGTGTCAGTAAAAGAACATGTTTATCTTTGCCAAACACTGACGGGAGTGCCTACTCTCGAAGCAGGAATCCACCAAAGAATAAAGATGGACTGTTGTGTGTGTACGGCAGGCACTCCTACCGATAACTTGCTGTGATCATGGACTAGAATGGAGCAATTCAATATGCCAGTTCAGCAATTCTATTTTGCCAGTTGAACATCCATGGCAGAAACCTGGAGAATAACATCGAACCTCAATAAGAAGCTAAGGGCCAGTCAGTGCTGAGTGGAATTATAAATAGGAATGCAGCAGAGTGGGTCAGAGAACAAACAGAGTATCCGATATCTTAGCAGTTATTAAAACGAAATCTGTCCACGGCATGCACAGCCGTGGACAGCAGAAGTGCTAGATGAAGCGACGAAACCAAGAAATTGACATGCATAAAATATAATCTTCGTGCCCAGAACTGGGTGGCTGTGACATCATTGTAAGAGACTTTTGTCTTACAGTAGATGTTCAGGATCTCTCCATTGTATTGCTAGAAGCCGACACCTGTCACTCTCTTGTCTCTTCTGTTGTTCCACCTAGTGTGGTATATAGGTAAGCGTGCTATGTGCGTACAATAAGCATTGCAGGTTGAGCGTCGTGTTGTGGTCATGTTGATTCGGTCATGTTGATGCAGTCATGTTGATGCACCTCAAATAATTGGTAGTAAAGACGAAGACAGGACTCTCATTACAGAGTGTTGTAAATTTAATGTGGTTTTAAGGTGCTGGCTGAGACAGATGTAAAAAAAAAGCAGATGTAAACATTGATATACTGGACAGGAGTGGCACTGAAACAGCTCATGAACTTTGAGAGACATATTTTAATTGCAATTTTTAAATTGCTAATTCCAGACATGCATACACAATTCGCAGTGTGAAATATGTTCACGAGGTAAGGCAAAAGGAGACTCGTATGTCTCCTGGTGAGGTTTTCACCGCGGACTTGTGTGTCCGGCAGCAGGAGAAAAACTAGTGAAAACATGTCAATTTTTCAAAAAGATAGGTACTACCTTGGCTAGTAAAATGTCAGTAACATTATATTCAGATCAAGGGCGCTTGTTCTATATGAAGTTATAAATGCAGTGATAAGCACTTGATACGAAAAATCATGTGTTATGCATGTGCCAAAATTGCACCATGCTCCACTCCATTCAATAAATCTGTAGGTAAGTGGGCATGCTTTTTTTTACAGCTAGTGCCTGAAAACCGCGCTTAGTGGTAAGCCGCACCGACCTGTCCTAAATGTTTTAGTAACTTTTATAAATCTGGATATAGGAGAAGATGCTAATTATTTAAAAACAAGCATAACTATGACTGCAGAAATGTAAAGATTTCAACCCCACCTTTGTTTACACTGTCTGCAGATGAACCTTGATGACGGATACATTTCCAGGCAACAAATCACTTTATTAACAATATTATATTAGACATATATATTTTATTTAATGCTTTTCAAGAAACTGTTTTGATTCAATGCTTTCTAAAAAAAGAACTCTGTCACATGGCCAAGCTTTTTTTCATTAGCTCGGAATGTGGTTTCGTCACTTGTCTGTCATTGTGTAGCCTCCCACTCTAGGCTGCGACAAATATACAGGGCACGAGTGTGTTGACTGATAACTGTGTTCATGCACTGCTTTATCTTTTGTGTTCTCGATAGCACACGTGCTGTGTGTCAATCCACCTGTAGTGAAGCTTATCGAGCAGCCCAAAGCCTATTTCAAGCTTCACGCTTCAAATGCGATGACAGGGTTAGTAGTCGGAAGATTTCAGGCCTGTCAAGTTGTAGACGTCAAGGTATGGCATCAACATGTTTTATGGGTGCTGTATGATTTTCGTCTGAGAAGTTAACTACATCAAGGCGCAACCTCTTTTCTATTTCGTATGCATGAAAAGCACAACTTTTATTAGGCAAATAATGAATTTGAAGGTAATTTGTTGCACCTAAAGAGAACGCTATCTAGATCATGTCATATGTATCAACAACAATTTTGATTTGCTACGTCACATAATACGTACTAATAGGAAAGTTTGCGAAGCGTGATATGGATGAAACAGCACACGTAGAAAGCAATCATGTACAGATAAAAATGATGCAAACACAGACACTGGTGTTTGTATCATTTTTATGTGCTCAAGATTGTGACTTAATTGTGTCCTGCTTTGTCAATATCATGCTGCATTGCATTTCTTTACTACAAAAATTGCTAAGAATTATTAAGTTAAATGTTAAAAAGATTGAAGCATGGAGTTCATCATTTTATGACTTAGGAAAACAGGCTCATATCGCCATTAGCTAAGCTGCATTTATCAGAGCATCTAAAGGGTTTATTCATTATATTTCGGTGTACAGCTTCTGTGAAATTGTTAGAGTGCTAATGGAGCACTTTGTTATCTGCGTCCTACTCTTAAGTTCTCGAAACATAACTTCAAGAGGAAGGCGTAATGCATCACTTATTTTGTCTTCTTTAGATGTCTTAATTGATAGTACCTATCCACACAACTGTAATATGCAGGGTTTCAAGAAATGTGTCTTAAATACTCGAAAACCAGTAGAATGCAATATTTGCTGTCTTCACAATTGCTGTATCTGATGTGGCAGGCATCTCATGATGGTCAAAGATCTAATTTGGGACTATAGTTAAGGAAATAAAGTTAACTTTTTAATTATCAAAGCTAGGCTGTTATGTCCAGTGCTCGCATTGAAGTTCTTCATGTGAAAAAAGTATCGTAGCTTTGAAGTGTAAAAAAAGCAGTCTCTAGAAACTGATGTGGTGTAATAAAATTAAATCGAATTTGACGGCGACACCGAGAATGAAGCATTGATGAGTGAAACAAGCAGACGACCTGAATAAAGTCACTATTTAAGACAATTACATAAGTGCAGTTCTTTGGTGTTTGTTAATACATGTGTACCACTTTTAATTACTGTGCCAAATAATGTCTTTAGCCATGATAAGATGCCTGCAGCTACAGCAGAAGTAATTCTGAAGGGGACAAATGTCGTATTTCTCCAATTTTTGGGGGGGGATTTTAGATACATTTTTTTTTAAATAACCAGTATTTTTTGTTGTGATTCCTTAAGTAGAAAGTTGTCAACCTAGTTCATCAGTTTTCTTAAATTTTGTACCTTGAAAGCACTCGCCTTTCTCTACCTGCAGGGACCTACATTATCTAAAAGTGAACGCAGACAAAGAACACCCCTCACACACCACAATTAACAATTTGTCGATTTCTACCCCATTTGACAGCCGTTCTTCTTTGAGACAGCCCTACTCACTTCTTGTGAGTGGCCTCACTAAGCAGACGGGTGTGCCACTTGAACGCCGTTTGATTGCTCCTGCTGCATATGTTCTGCCGTAGCAAAGGCAGCTATATAAAACTGTGATGTATCTTTTGTGGAAATTACAAAACATGCGCATACTGCACTCATCCGTACGTACTTCCTCGAACTCGAGCACAAATATAGTTGTCCAGAATTCTGTACCGATGTCTCAAAGGCGAGCACTTCTGTTTCCTATGCTGTGGCTGGCCCATACTTTCCAATGCAGGCTCTTTGCACCTCAATACAAGCATATTCACAGATACAGCCTATGCGATATTTGCGGCCATCAAACACATTATAAAATTAAAACTAAGTGCAGTCATATACACCCATTGCTTTTAAGCGTGGTAAAAGCCCTCAAAACACAGAACTTGTGTCGCTCGACTCACTCTCATGCACGGTCTATACACTCAAACAGAATGTCGTACTGTGCTGGGTGCCAGAGCATCACAAGACACAAAGAAACATGCCGGCTGATTACTTAGCTGCATCCATCAATAAAAACACTGCGAACGCATCCATATCTATCCCTGCACTTGACCTAAAACCTTTCGTTAAACAGAAGTTCGGGGCTTAGTGGCAGAGCACATGGACTAGGCACACACAAAATGAGCTGCACGTAATCGCGCCTGAACTTTGGTAATTCGCTGCCATTATCAGTCACGCCGCACAGAAGTAATACAATGCTAACAGGAAGTGCATGCACTACACATTCATGTCTATTGTCCAGTGGCAATCCATCTTTCTGTGATAAAAGTAGTGACCACATAAGTGTAGTGACCACCATACTTTATATTTTAATACAATGCAAGGATTGAATGCTATTAGAAAACAACACTTTCTGTTACTCTACCGACAGCACAATATTCCGTTGCACCTATTGATGTTCATAGCGAGTCATTTCTCAAGTCACGCATACATCTCTCTTTTTTCAGTTGAATGTTTTCTATTGAGTATCTTTGCAGAGAGGTAGATATTTCACAAGTGAAAGAAAACAATTATGTTTGCTGGATTAATTTTTTAAAATTTGAAGTATGCTATTTAAACAAAAATGAGGCACCTACAATTTTTGGGAATTTAAAACAGGATCACATCTTCATTCAGCAATTTACAACCATGCACCGATTTATTTTAACATAGCGTTTAATCTTGTCAGCTTACAAAAAAGAAAACAAATGAGACAAACATTCTGCCAGATTGTTTTTGCAAACACTGAAAAATAATGGCGCTAAAATAGATGCTTGCAGAATACCAGAGGCTTAATCATAGGCAGAAAATATGGGGCAAAAATGCAAGTTTAGTTCAACTAAGAGGATTGGTAGTCTTTCCTTCAGCATGCACAAGCTGAGACAAACACTGTTAGTATGGATTTTATAGATAACAAGCTGCTGAGAAATGTCAAATCTTTGCAAGTTTAGCTAAAACGGGTGCTTGTACAAGTTGCTTCATACTTTGGGTAGATAAAACAGCGCAAAGGAGGCAGAACGCACACGGAGAGCCGTATCTGTGTTCCTTTTGGTGCGTTCGTTTTTTTTTTTTTTTTTCGCTGCATTATCTTGCCTTTGAGAGGTCAGATATAAATGGCTTTGGTTAGCAACAGCAGAACACTGGGACTCGAAAAAAACAACCTTAGTTTCTACAGACCTGCTTTGGGCGAAACCACTTTGAAAAAATAATCTTACACTTAAAGAAAATCAACAAATGTGCGAACGTTTGCAAATGTAGGTGATAGGGACAGGGAACAGCAATTTTTTTGGGTGTTCTTTGTACTACCATATCTTTTTTTGAACTGACACAATTTTTGGGTTCTTCCCCTCCTTGCCCCCCCTCTGGAATGGAAACATGTTCATACAAAAAGCAAGAGATGAAAATTTTGTTTTCGGAAAGGAACGATGGTATATCAGTTGCCTTTGACAACAAAACTTGGTATTCGGTTATAAGGAAAAGAATTCCTCGGTTTTGACCTATTTGTGTTTTGAAAAAATGTGAAACGTTTAAAGGGTGCTAACATTGTATACTACCGGTCAGCACAGCTAGGAGTGTGTGCAATATTTGAGAAAACTGAGGAAAAGAGTTCAACAAAAACTTTGTTCAGTGACAGAAGGATCAGGTAAACAAAAGAAAAGCTGTTGAGTTGCATGAATAGAGGTGTGTGAATAAAACCTTTCAACCCTCGCTCATGCATGAATAATTATTGAGTGGTAGAATATTTTTTCAGTTCAGGTGTTAATAACCATAACTAAGTGAAATTCCACAGTTTTACAAGTCTGCCGCGGTGGATCAGCACTGCAGTGAGGAGTATTCATATGATTGGCCAGGCAGTGGCGCCCTCTCTTGTGAAATGCGAGAGTCGACTGAATGTTTCAGAGGCATTTTTAGCTATTTAAAGTTGAATAATGAGATTATTTCTTGGTTATTTCTGTTAGCTATTATTTTTCACTTTGTTCCTTTATTTTCATTTGATTGTGAGTACTGTAAGCTTTGTTTTAGGCCTGTATTGACCACTTCATTTTGAGCATGATTGCACCACATGAGATCTATGAATGGATGCCATGCTTTTTTTTTGTCACACAAGTTTTGCACACTTATAACACATGCATCAGCTAAATAAGGGTCATTCTATGCGCATTACCTCTTCTTCTTGTGTCGGTAGTTTTGGGACGTTAAACCCCACATATCATCTCCTTCTTGTGCAGTGCGTCGCATACCCCCGATGACTGGGAAGACCTGGCCATGAGCAGCCGCCCAGCAAGCGTGATGGAGAACATATTGATGACTATCAGCGCGCTCGTGCAGCGCGCCTCCTCTCAGATCGAGCTCGTTCGCGAGTCTGAGCTGTACCAGACGTACCTGAAGGACAACCCCGTGTTGTCCACGAGTGCAGCCGTCATGCTGGGTGTTCTCAGCTTGCCGGCACTGGTCTTTCTCAGCTTCATCGTTGTCCTCTGCCTCCTTACTTTTATGGGCTTCCTCTTTATTGAAGGTAAGTTGTACTCGCACCAGAAGGCAGCCACAGTCAGTCTTCTGGTGAAAATGGTTGATGGGGCGAGTTGGGGATTCATGATGGTTTGGAATGTGAGCGTCATAGGTGGACAGGGACGTCCGTGTCTTAGCTGTCCCTGTCTACATACCGCGCTTTTACTTCGAACCTTCTGGGGAAGCTATTTCTTTGACTGTGGGTTGTACTAAGAATTTCAGTTGCAAGTATATTCAAACATTTAACTGGTGAATTTTCCGCTCATGCCACTAGGGTGTACTTACCCCGGACACTTAATGCTTCTAATTTCGAGCTTGATTTCTTCATCAGGTATTTGTTGAAGTATTTGTTGGGAGGTACATACAGGGTCTGTTATAAAAGTAATGTACATTAAAAAATTTTTTTTATTGTTGGGACCTATGCAAATGGCTTAAATTCTTGAAGATACCATTGCACTGCATCAGCAGACTCGCATAGACATGTTTGCCATGCCTGGAAGGTACTCTGAAAGCTTTTGACAGTAATGTCGCTCAGCAACTTTGTAACATGCTCTTTGGTGTTTTTCGCAATCTCCAATGCTTTCCTTTCAAAGCACGTCATTGCTTCAGGCTAGTTGGTAGTCCATAATTGCAAGGCTTATAGCGCGGAACTTCTTACACAAAAGAAAGAAATACACGACAGGTGCAAGCGCTTACTTCTAACTAAAGTCACTGTGTGTGCTACCTTTCGGTAGCAGAGTAGTGCCTTCGTTTTCCAGTGCGGCTAGCAACCATGCACTGCGGAAAAGTTGGTGCACAGGACCTACCGTTGAAAGCGATTGCCGTTCTCTTGGAATCTATTAAGTGACCGTCGTGCGCTCTGTAGCTCATTAGCTACGAACTGGTTCTTTTATTTGCATGAGATTCATAGTCTTTAAGCTTCGACAGCAGAGTTTCTGCATGTATTCGGCATCATTTTCGAAAAAAATACTGAAATAATCAATGCTGTAGCCTTAGTGGAGCACTCCTTGAATTGCGGAGAACCTATACTTTGTATTTGTGGGTTGTTGGTTATCTTCCATAACTGGCGCCACTTGATCATGCGGCAGCAGGGGGGCATGTTATTTGACACTACGCTATGCCTTTGTGCTACCGTCACAGACTAAAAAATGCTTTTGAACTCCCGTGGCACAGTCCTGAAAACAGATGTTCCTTCTTTCTTCCCCCTTCGTTGACATGCCAGACATGTCAACTGACGATCGGTGATAGGCGTAAGCAAGTCATTTGCAAAAACAAAGCAATGTTTTGCTGCGTTACTAAGGTTGCTAACCAGGGAAGATGGCAGACCTATGCGCTACGGCGTTCCCGTATAGGGAGCATATACAGTGACTATACTTCCAATTAACCTTTAAAAGAACACTAAAGGCAACTATTAAGTCGACCTTGGTTGTTGAAATAGCGGTTCAAAAACATCTTAGTGTTACTTTTGTGCCAAGTCACGTTTGAGCGTGTGGAACGTTTGAGCGAAGTAGAACGTGTCAAGTAACTGTGGCCGTGCAGTGTTGCCCGGCTTTACTGTGCGGCCGCTGACACTAGTAGCAGCAGAAGTAAAGCAGCGGGAGCCACAGCAGCAACAACGGCCATTGAAGAATTTCCTGTCATTGGCTCCAAGATGGCAGACTGTTTTGGTTCAACTGACCTCTGCTAGATGTCACGACCTGTCCAGTTTAACCAGGCGAAAATTAAACTTTTGAACAACTCACGCCATTCCCCACAGTAACCTTCCGCGGTTCTTTTTTCCATGTATCAAACAAAAACGAACAAGCAACATTTTATTATGTCTTTTGGTACATGGAAGGCTCTTTATTTAGTGCAGCTAGTTTTATTACTAGTGATTAATTGTAGGCAGTACGGCTAACGTAATAGGGATCACTTTGCAAATGCCCTATCGTAGTGCATGTGTTCTCATGCATTTACCTTAATTTCTCGGTAAGTAGGGCAATGCTGTTGATAATATTGTGATTTTAGACGTTGTCATACAGTGGGCTTTCACTCTGACATAAATTGTTGTTTGACTTTAGTGTCCCTTTATTATCGGAGCTCTAAAATATATACCAGTGAGAGAAAGAAGGAACAGTCGCACTCAGTCACCTGATCAAAACAGCATGTGTACATCACAATGCAATTTTACCATCTGCCATCAGGGAAGTGTATTTCTCTTGGGGTTAAGAGAAACGATAGTAATCACCGTAATCACCGCATTTCATTGCTCCAGCTTCTATTATCTCCAGAGTGCTCTAGTCTTTGTCTTCAAACAATACTGCAGTATTATCAAAGTACAGTTCCTTCCACACTTCAAACAAAAGGTGATCAGGTCCCCGCAAAGGCGTCTGGGCAAGCAGGCGTTTGGTGTGTAACGACACCACGGGCCCGAGCTAACGGGGGGATTTCGAATCCCTCCCACGCCCACCCATGCGTGGTTTTGCTGTGTCCGGGGAAAAGGGGATCCTGGGGGTTGAGCTGACGCTGGGTGATCGGACCTTTATGGCCCCCCGGCAGAGGCAACACATCCCTTTGGCCCCGGCTTCATGTGGACAGCAGCCCTGGGCTGACCCACCCAGGGGAAACCGGCAGTCGCCTTTTCCTATCTCTCTCTCTGTCTACATCTTCGTCTTTATCTCTCATTTTTAATCTGTTTGGTCATCTTCTGTTTTCCCGTTTACTTCCAAATTTTTTGGTGGCTAGGGTTAACCCTGTGTAGTTACCCAACCTTGGGTAGTTATATTTGGTTATAGTGGCGATGCATGGCTGGCGTCTCCAAGTTTTCACCATTCGACCTTGTAGCGTCCCCTTGTTGGGCTCGGTGGTGGGTGGCCACCATTGCGGCCAAACTGTACACAATCTGTATGGCCAACTTTTTACCCCCTCTCCCTGATCACCGCCAGAAAAGGCGGCGCACCGAAGAACCGTTTCTTCTTTCCAAACCAAAGCAGTTCTTCCCCAAGTTTCATGTCCTGCATAGCCAAAAAGAGAACAAAACAGTCCGAGCAATCTCACCTTTTCTTATCTTGAAAACACTCACCAAACCAATCGGCCCAGGATATCGTAATGAAGTTGGGAAGCAGCGACCGCCTTTTGGAGGTTCGCGACAAGCTCCAATACGACAACTTACCTAAACTGGTAGCGTTTGGGGATGTGTCAGTCTCAGTGAACCCTCACAGGTCAATGAATACAGTGTGCGGCGTGGTCTCTGATGACGACCTGCTTGGACTGTCCGAAAGTGAATTATTAGAAGGCTGGCAAGACCAGATTGTAGTCAAGGTCCAAAGAATAATTATACGACGAGAAAAAAGAGACACCCACGAAACACATAATCATCACCTTTGGTACCAGTGACTCACCTGATTCAATTGAAACTGGCTACTGCAAGCTCCGTGTCAGGCCCTATGGGCCAAACCCTCGCAGATGATTCAAGTACCAGCGCTTCGGACATGGGTCACAAAGTTGCAGAGGGCGCATTACTTGCTTAAAATGTGCATCTAACGAGCACCATCAGATACGTGTACTTCAAACACATCATGCTGTGCGAACTGTGAAGGAGACCATGCTGCCTACTTGAGATCGTGCCCAATCTGGAAGAAAGAAAAACAAATCCTTGAGATTAAAGTGAAGTTAAATCTGTCCTTTCAAGAAGCACGTAAACGGTTCTCCATTCATCAGTCCAGTCCCTCCTTCGCCGATGTGAGGCGCCGGGGCGCTGCGCCACATCTTTCCGTGCCCGCAAAAGTCGCACAGAGTGACACTGCGAGCGCGCCACAAGCGCCACCGGCTGGAGCAGCCAGTACTGCTCCGCCACCTAAGAAACAGGGCCAGCAGACTCCGCAGTCTGCCGAACCTCGGACCACTGCAAGCGCAGTTAGGTCCGAAAGTTCTGTGAATGTGCCGGCCGAGCAGGCATCATCCACCACCTCACAAGAGGCGATGGATACAAGTACGACTCTTCCGGCGCCTAAGACGCAGAAGGAGAGGTGCATCTTTTTGGAGTACACTAAATAAGAAAGACTACGAATTACAGGGCCTCCTAAGGACCCTGTAATGTAAGGCAACACCTTTGTACACACAGCACCACACAGATTAACAATGACACAAATATTACAGTGGAACATCAGAGGACTGCTGAAAAACCTCGACGATATTCAAGAACTTTTACACAAACATACACTAAATGTGCTGTGTGTACAAGAGACACACTTGAAACCGAAACACACAAACTTTCTACGTCGTTATGCTATGTTTCGAAAGGATCGGAATGATGTAGTCGCATCGTCCGGTGGTGTTGCCATTGTTGTGGATCCAGGAATTGCCTGTACACATTTACCACTTCAGACGTCTCTTGAGGCAGTAGCCGTCCGAGCCGATATATTGAATAAACTGGTCACAATTTGCTCTATTTATATACCTCCTCAGCACCAACTTAGTAAAAAAGAATTCCAGGCGTTAATTGATGAACTTCCAGAACCGTATCTTCTCCTTGGAGATTTCAACGCACATGGCAGTCTGTGGGGTGACTCGCGCTGCGATGCACGAGGTCGTCTGGTTGAACAGTTTCTTTTCTTCTCTGGCGCGTATCTCCTCAATAGGAAAGAGGCAACATATTATAGCCTTGCTAACCATACCTATTCGACAGTTGACCTAAGCATTGTATTTCCATCGCTTCTTCCACTACTTCTCTAGAAAGTCATTAATAATCCTTTTGGAAATGACCACTATTCTGTAGTTCTGAGCTCAGCAGTACCAAATGAAAGTCCTCCACAGGTTCCCAAGTGACTGATAGAAAAAGCCGATTGGGACCAGTTTTACAAGGCTGCTAGCTTAATTGGACTGACATATGCGGTTCTAGCTTACATGCAGCTGTAAAATACTTTACTGCTTTTGTTATTGAAGCTGCAGCTAAGTGCATTTCACAAACATCTCGACTGGGCAGAAAACGACGAGTCCGTTGGTGGAACAGCGAGTGCTGAAATGCTCGCAAACAACAAAACAAAGAATGGAGACTGCTTTGACGCTCACCGACCGCTGAAAATCTTGTCAATTTTAAAAACATCCAAGTCCCAAGCCAGGAGAACGCGTCGACAGGCCAGGAGGGCGAGCTGGCAAGGTATTTATCAGAAATCAGTACATATACACATGAAGCAAGAGTCTAGAGAATGGTCAATAGGGTAGTAGGACGAGAACCACATACTCTTCCTCTAGTAAGCACACAAGGCAATGGTTTGGAAGACCAAGCGAACGCCCTTAGTGCACACTTCAAACAGGTCTCCAGCTTGTCCCATTATAGTCCAGCGTTCCAACGATACAAAGCAAGGACAGAAAAACAGAAAATAGAACGCAAATCCACAAGCAATGGCGCATACAGTGAACTTTTCATCTTAGCTGAGTTACAGACATCATTAAACTGCTGTAACGAAACCGTCCCAGGCCCTGACTGTATATTATACGAAATGCTCAAACGTCTGCCTCCTGAAACCCAAAAAGCTCTCCTTTTTTTGTACAATTCCGTTTGGTTTTCCGGTGAGATTCCTTCCACCTAGAAAGAAGCAATAATTATTCCGATTCTTAAACAGGGCAAGGACCCATCTTTAGCATCAAGCTACAGGCCCATAACATTGACGAGTTGCCTATGCAAGGTTTTTGAAAAAATGCTGAACAGACGGTTGATGCATTTCCTTGAAACAAATAGCCTGCTTGACCCATACCAGTGCGGCTTCCGAGAGGCTAAGTCCGCTACTAACCACCTTGTCCGTGTCGAGGCACAAATTCGTGATGCTTTCTTTCATAAACAATTCTTTCTGTCAGTGTTCCTCGATATGGAGAAGGCCTGTGACACTATGTGGCGCTTTGGCATACTCCGAGACATGTCACACCTAGGTGTGTGGGGCAGAATGTTGAAAATAATCGAAAGCTACCTGTCTAATCGGACATTCCGTGTTCGAGTGGGCACTGTGCTGTCCTGTAGATTTGTTCAAGAAACAGGAGTGCCGCAAGGAGGGGTATTGAGTTGTACACTTTCTATAGTGAAAATGAGGTCTTTGTGCCTCATTATCCTATGAAATATGTTTTACTGTACATATGTTGACGACGTGCAGGTCAGCTTTAAGTCCCGTAACCTCTCAGTGCCTGAACGTCAGGTTCAACTAGGTTTGAACAAGGTCTCTCAATGGGCAGATGAGAATGGTTTTAAACTGAACGCGCAAAAAAGTACCTGCATCTTGTTCTGCCGAAAGAGGGGCATTCATTCCGATCCGGATTTTGACCTGCATGGTCAACGCCTGTCTGTGAAGACAGAGCATAAGTTTCAAGGCCTAATGTTATACACAAAACTAACCTTCATCCCATACATCAAGTATTTAAGAGACAGGTGTTTAAAAACCATGAATATCTTGAAAGTGTTATCACGACCTACATGGGGCAGTGACAGGAAATGTGTGGTGAATTTACTATACAAAAGCCTCGTACTCACACACCTAGATTACGGTGCTACATATAATCTATCAGTCTGCGACACCATCAGCCTCAAAGATTCTCGACCCTGTCCACCATCTAGGCATCTGCTTCTCTACGAGTGCTTTTCGAACTAGCCCCATAGAGAGTCTGTACGTAGAATAAAATGAATGGTCGCTCCACCTGCAGAGATGTTACCTGTCTTTTACATACTATTTCAAGGTTAATGCTGATGAGGAACATCCCGCTCACTCCACAATTAATGATCTGTCCAACTGTACCTTGTTCGATGACTGTCCTTCGCTGAGACAGCCCTACTCACTTCGTGTCAGGAGGCTCGCTGAGGAAACAGCTGTGCCACTTTTAGAACAACATTTAATGGCTCCAGCAGTATATCTGCCACCATGGAAGTGGCAAGTTATAGACTGCGATCTATCTTTCACGGAAGTCGCCAAACACGCACCTTCGGTACATATCCGCACCCACTTCCTCGAACCCCAACACAAGTACACTTGCCCAGAATTTTTCACAGATGCTTCGAAATCTCACCCTGATGTGTCCTATGCAGCTGTTGGCCCATCTTTCTCCAACTCCGGTATTCTGCACTCCAAAACAAGCATCTTCACAGCATAGGCTCACGCGGTATTTGTGGCTGTCAAGCATATTAAGAAACTGCAACTACAATGCGCGGTAATATACACAGATTCGCTGAGCGTTGTGGTGGCTCTGAAAACTCTGCAAAAACATAAAAATCTTGTCCTTGTGTCCTTGTGCTCTCTGTTATGCACGATCTACACTCTTAAACGGCATGTTGTAGTCTGCTGGGTGCTGAGGCACCGCGAAATCACTGAAAACGTGTTGGCGGATCAGCTGGGCCCATCTGCCCGAGACAATGCTGGCGCCAATACATCTGTAGCAGTCCCTGCGCTTGATCTGAAACCATTTATACGACCGGAGCTCAGGGCGTGCTGGCAGCGCCTATGGGATAGGCAGACAGAAAACAAACTGCATGTCGTCAAAGCGAGAATTGGAAGTTGGCCAACAGTATACAGATCACGCTACATACAAGTCACACTTACAAGACTACAGATAGGACACACACACTCGACACATTCATACCTTTTGTCTGGTGGAGATGCACCATTGTGCGAGAGATGTGGAAAACCGCTCACGGTTCTCCACATCCTCGTCCAGTGCATTGATTTAGATTCTCTCAGAAAAAAGCACTTTTTATATTCCTACCGACAACAGATATATACCCTTGGACCCATCAATGTTCATCGGTAGAGAACCCCTTTTTCCTCGTAAATCATTGCTGGCGTTTTTAACCGATGTACGTACTTTTAATGTCATAGTATACTCAGGCGCTCCGTAGCACGATCTCTGAAAAGAGGTCGCTGCCGCGGTGGCTGCATCTCCATCACTGTCCTACTGTCACGACGTTTTGCCATTTAGTATTATTGCACATATTTCACGTCAATGTCATGGTTTTAATGCTTCTATGTTTTTACCCGCCTTAGCGCGAGGAATCTTAAGGCCCTTTTACAGCCACCTATCATGATCATTGTTCGCATCACTTGTCGACTGACCTGGCGCTCTTTGGCCATCAAATGGCCCTGGCGCCATAAAACATCACACATCATCAAGGTGATCAGGTATCGTTGTTGAAGCGAACACTCTGAAGCACTTAGTTACAAAGTTGAAAACAACGTTTCACGTGTAGGCACAACTTTCCACTCTCACTGCTCGTAAGAAACATATATTTCAGCCAGTATTTAGAGAATGTGCTAGAGAATATACTGAAGCAGAATTGTTCTTGTGTGAGGACAGAGAGACAGACAGACAGACAGCGAAAGTTAATAGAACCGGAGGAGTTACCGCAGGACTCTCTAACGAGGGAGGGGCTGTTGTAACCGCTGGCTGCGCCCACATAGAGGACAGAACGCCGTAACGCTCCACCCGTTCTTAAGCCCTCTGGACTGCCTAGATTTGCCTGCTCAGTTCCATACTTCTTATGGCCTCCTCCCATTCAGCTTAGCTTGAGAGAAGGTTGTTAGGCAGCGCGGGACATCGCCAGAGAATGTGAGCCATAGAGCAGAAGGTTTCATTGCAGTCAGGGCAGCTAGGGTCAACGTCCGCTTATATTTTACTTATGAATCTCCGCGACGGGAAAGACCCCATCTGCAACATTCTCAAGGTAGCTGACTGTGCTCTGCTGAGCTTTGCGTGAGGAAGAGGATAGATTTTTCTGCCAAGTTGGTAATGCGTGGTTATTTCATTGAATATGGGTAGTGCATCATTCTGCTGAGTCCTTTCCTGCCCCTCCGTAGCCTCCAGACCGTCGCGTAAGTTCTCGCCCACGATCATGGGCCAGCTCGTTGAGGTTTGGGAAGTCTTCAAGAACGTTCTTCCCCATGTGTGTGGGGAACCAAGTGATAACATAACCTGGACAAGCCCTCTTTTCTAGAATGGAGGTTGCCTCTTAAGCGAGGTTGCCCAGTTGGTAAGCTCTAATAGCATCTCTTGAGGTTTGTGTAAATGTAAGAACGCTCTGGGTCGGACAAGGCCAGCGCAACCGTGATTTGCCCTGCTATACCCGGGGTGGCCGCCTTTACCGAGGCGGAAGAGCGAAGCACTCCCCTCCTGTCTATAACCGACAAACCGAACATTCTACTGTTACCGTGCAGCGCTGCGTCAACAAACATGGTGGAGTCAATGTCATTCCTCACTCTCTTCAGTATGGCTTGTGCAGGGGCTTTGCACCTACCCTCGTTATGTTGTGGATGTACGTTTTGCGGGAAGGGCCCCACCATGTAGCTCGCCTTTGTTTCCCGACTCAGTGTTGTTCGCCATTCCTCTGTAAGCCTAGGAGACATGCTGACCTCGTCAAAAATACTCCTGCCTGCAGAGGTCGACGATAGCCTAACCACCTGGGTAGTGATCTGTGCCTCTATGATCTGGTCGATGTTATTATGCGTACCAAGTCCATCTAGCTTGCCAGTGCTCGTACAGATCAGCAAGCCAAGCACCTTCTTGATGCTGTTATGCAAAAGCGTATTTAACTTCCTCTTTTCTGTTTTGGCTCATACTAGAGCAGACACCACATAGTTAATATGACTCATGAGAAATGCATGGTACATGTTCAGGAGGTTGCCCTCACCAAAACACTTCTTTCGATTGGACACCCTTGCAATTAACCTCAGCATGTTCTCGGTTTTGGCTCTAATGTGGCTAATTGTTCTGGCATTACAGCCCCTTGCGTCTACGAGCAGGCCTAGTATCTTAAATGAGTCAATTATAGGAATTTTTTGCCCACTCGCATATAATGCCACAGGTAGCTGGTTGAGGGGTGTTAGACCCCTAACCCCTTGTTTTTAGCCGGTCTGTAAAGTAACAGCTCTGATTTACTGGGAGACAGCTTGAGACCCACGTCTACGAGATAGGTTTCAGTCTCGTCCAAGGCCGCCTGTAAAGCTTGCTCCATTTCTGCTAGGGAACTCCCTGGGCACCAAACCGTAATATCATCTGCGTAAAGTGCGTGACTTATGCCCCAGAGGCCACCCAGCCTGTCTGAAAGACCCCTCATCACTATATTGAAGAGCAGTGGTGAAATGACAGATCCCTGGGGGGCACCCCGAGGCCCCAATCTGTACTTGCTCGACCGAATCTGCTCCAGCTGAATACAGGCAGTTCTGTTCATAAGGAATGACTTAACGAATGCCTGGAATTTGACTCCAATGCCTATTCCCGCCGTGCCCTGCAGTATGTATCGTTGGCACACTGTGTCAAACGCCTTAGTGAGATCCAGGGCTGGAATACCTCGCACGTCCCGAGTGCCACTATCAAATATTTGCTTCCTCATCCTGCGTTGATAGGCCGTGTCGAAAACCCACCATATTACGCGGGAAGAGGTCCTTACACTCTATATAACCGGAAACTCTCTTCAAGAGCGCGTTATCTACAACCTTGCTTGTGTGAAGAAGTACTTTTTTCAAAAGAGGACATCTAATACCGATTAACAAGTGATAATTAGGTATCTCATGTAAAAAAATTACCAAGAATTAGAATTACAAGTTTCAGGGATAATTCTGTTTCAGTAAAAAGAGGAATGGCTTATAATCACAATGATAGTAAAATAATTACTCTAACTTTTATGGTTATGGAAAAAAAGTTACGTAAAGCTGGCCTGAAATACATGACAGGTATAGGGCTCACCCTGTTCCCTTAAAAGGACACTAAAGTGAAACAGTGATTTGTTTTAGTTGGTAAACTGCGCTCTGTAAACTCTTGTGTCTTAAGTTTCATTATTAGCAGAAACAATTAAAGTTGAAGTTTCATTACCAAATTTTGCGCCGTAATGTCCGTGCGTTGCGTAAGTGATTCCACAATGTATTTTCCATATTTAGGCTAGATGGGCTGAACAAAATTTTCAGAGACCTCGTATGCCAAGTCTATGGCACCCACAGATTACAATGTACTTCAGTTTTATCGATTAAAAGCTGCATAGGACCCAGTGGACGCCTTCAAAAATTGATGATGTCGCAGTGTTTGGTGAGGGAGTTTCATGATGGCGTCTCCACCCACAGTTACTTTTTGCGTGTTTTCTCCCTTACCAAGTGTCGTGTCGTGGCAAGAGTGGTGTTTTCATGATGTTGAAGTCGTGCTTTACTTATACTTGAAAAAGCGTTTTACTCTATTGTGTCCCTTCAACCAACATCTCTTTCTTCAATAAGCACTTTTTAAATTAAAATTAAATTCTGATTCTCGCAGCATCTTTTTGACTGAAGTGTTACTGTAGTTGCTACGACAATTATATTACAGCAAGATATTGATTGGTAGTAAAACATGAAACTTTAAACTTGCTGCTCATTTTGTTTCCTAGCAACCACCTCTTACTGCAAAATTGATAAACGTTTTGAAACAGAGCTGCATTTAAACGGTTGTAAGTCGACTCGCATTTAAAAAAAAGTTACACTGCCTTCAAAGGAAACAAAGTCAAAGGTAGCTTCACGGCAGTGCTTGAAAGCTGTGCATGAAAGCTAGATTTGTGGGAATACGTGGGGATGATCTTTCAGAAAGATTTTACGACTGATACTACTTTTCTATTCTAAGTTGACCCCTTAACTGCAAATTTCAAATTGAAACAAAATGGGTCGACCTAAAGTCATGTGAATACGATATTTCATTAACGCAAATTAATGTTTGTCTTTTGTTTCCTGCTGATTTAATAGAGTAAATTTTTTTCTTTACACTTCTTCGGACTTGCATGCTGAAACTTGGCGTTTGGCTTTTCAGTTGATATTTTTACTCACTTTTTAAGCAGCGTTCATATTCAGTTTGGTTTTAGAAGTTGGCTATTTGAGCATTCCTACTAATGAAAGGGTAATGTGATGCACATCGCACTATTCTTGTATGTCAAACTATTCTTGTATTTCAGGCACCTTGATCACATTTGGCGTGGTTGTCACTACCGGCATCCTGTTCTTCATCGGCACCTTTGTGGCAAGCTTCGGCTGCTGTCTCTATGCCATCTTTTACGTGCTCCAGACTTTGAAGAGAGTTGCCAACTCGACTGACAGCACTAAAAAACCGGAATGAACTGACCAGTCAGCGTTGCTGGCGACACCTCACCTACCTCACTCGTTTTATTGTCATGCACAACACGTGTGTTTTATTTTTTTTCCTTACATTTCCTGATGGACTTTTCTTTTGAAATTAAAAGAACTTGTTAAAGAGTGGTCAAGTTTTATTTTTGGGTTCAAGTATGTTTTCTTGAAACTTTAAGCTCACTCAGAAGTGCAAAATATGCTATAGTGTTCCAGAGCATGTTATTGAAATGCGGGTCTACGCACAGCACCTTATCCCCATGTGCACTCATAACACGCGTCTCTGTTCTCCTCTTTGAGCAACAAGTTGTGCTGGCGAACACATGGCGTCTTTTTTTTTTAAGGGCGTTTTTGTGAGCATTTTTTCTTTACGGGGCTCACCAAAAAAAGAAAAATAGAAACAAACTGCCGGCTTACTGCAGATGTTCTTGTTTTTCTCTTACGATAGAAGCCCCTTGGATTGAAACGTTGTATCTGTGGATGCATGTACATGCGGTAAGCAGACAGCGACATGACATTCCTGACACGCGAGTAGAATTAAAATACTTTGCAGTATACTACTTTTTTTTGCTTTGAAAGGCGCTTTGCAGAAATCTAGCTGCTGCAAGTTGTTCTGACGACACACAATGCACTCATTTCTTTATGTGGTCTTTCACCTCCGTAATGATATTACTCCTGGTTCCTCAGACAATTGCTGAAAAAAAATTAATTTTTAAAATTCTTTATCTCTAGGTTCCCTAAATTCTCTAGGCTCCCATAAATTGAAGGCCTTTAGGCCTTCAATTTATGGGAGCCTAGAGGCTTTGGCATTTCCTGCAAGGCTTGCACAGCATGCTTTGGGTAACGCTGCTTGTCAGTCAGTCTATTTGGGCCTCCCGGTACAATATTTTGTTGGCCAGAGGCAGAGTTTTTCTATTATGTACAATGATAACATAAACTTCTTTTTACAGCTGCCTTAATGTCAGATTTGCCAAACCCTGTGTTTGGCCTGTTGTTCTCGAACATGTGACAGTAAGGGGTATATTGACAAGTGCTAAATAGTGCATCATTTGTAAGTCTTCCATCTTAGTCAAAAGCATACAGACTAGCTTGCCTGGTCATCTGTTAACCTTGCTTTGCTGGTAGCCTGCTTCAGAGTCCCATGCATTGTTTTTACCTGTTTGTTGCTATTCCAACACACCTTCTGTTGGACCGAGCCCATTGATCAGCACTTTTGGCGCAGCCATTTTCAAAGTACTTTATAACTGCCTCCAGTTCTTGCTTTTCTTATAAAGGGAGGTACTTGCATGTAACGCTACTTTGAAAGAGTCGTTTGCAAGTCTGAAACAGCTGTTTGAAAAATTACTTTGTGTTCGGCGCTTCAAGAGGGAAACAGAATCTTCAATTGGATCTTGGATCCTGTTACTGGTGATCGTAGCAAGTTTGTGACATGCCAAGAACAGAACAGTTGGTGTTGAACTGGACCCATTGTGCCAATCGCTGCCAGACTACTGTTTACTAATGGTACGTACGGTCAAGCATCTTTGTCAGAAGCTGAAGGCAGGCCTCATGGCATGCTATGACCGTGAGAATTCGATTAACCGCTTTCTATTGGTAAGCGCTTAAGTTGTCTGCCATGACCTTGCAAGCTCTGCGGCGAATGGAGGCAGGAAGTGAGCCAATAGACCACTCAAAAGCACAGACCTCTGCCATAAAGCGACCGCCTAGAAACGCAGCCTATCACACTATGCAACAAGCACGTTTCTTGGAACACTTTTGAAACATTTCACGGTGACACTGAGAAAAAAGACAAATCGGAAAGCTAACTCGCTACTGAATGTTTATTAAAAGCGTATAAAAGGAAAAAATACTAGACCAACGTGACCTCATTAAAGCTTATGAAAACCGCAGAAGAAACAGCAGCAGCATTGCATCGTGAAACAGAAAAAAAAACTTAAACAGATCCCATGTACTCTCCCAGACAAGGAATTTTAAGATGCTGTTCTATCTCAGAAAATAGAAAACCTACTATCATTCACAGCAACAGAAAGTATATGTTAATCCATTGCTCACCCCTTTTTCTGATAATGTAAGCCTCAATTATTTCTCATGTGATTTGATGGCAATGTGTTGACAACACCACAGCTTCATAAAACGTAGGTGTGCAATGGTACAGTGACACATGTTGAAGACACGTGCGAGTGTGGATTTTCTTGTAATTAATGCTTACATTCCAGTAGCCTTATATTAATGCATCTATTAGTTTGGACAGTGTGTAGTTGATCACATTAAAACGGCAAGAAGTACACGACACCTATGCATTAGCAAATCTATTGCTCTGTATGATGCTGAGCTTCCCCCCCCCCCCCCCCCTAGATGGAACAATATCTTAAAATTCATTGTCTCGGATAGTACACGTTGTCAGTTTCCAGTTTTTTCTCATGTCAAGATGCAATGTTGCCAGCTGTTTCTTTTACGGTTTTCATTTGCATTTTATAGCCACGCTTTCCACCATCCTAAAGCACCATGTATCGAACCGATCTGCAGAGAAGACAAGGCAAGCGCGCTGCTGTTCCGGGCACTGAAACTCAAAAATCTGATGACTCAAAACGGCACGAACTTTTCGACATAGGCCCATGACAGACCCTTCGTGACGCCCGTGCAGCGGCTGCAGAAACAACCGCCCACGTTCTATAAGCACAGCACTTCGTGTGGCGGAACTTTCGCGCATTTTGGGCCGAACAGATGACACATTTCGACCAGGTCGAATCTCTTCTGCTGCGCTACGAACGACTCAGCAGATGGGCCGAAACCACAGTGACTGGGAAAACGCCCCACGCTCCTCAAACCATTCACACCGGTAGTCCGCTCCGCGGTTTTCACAAGACAACACAGAACGAGGGACTAGCAATGCCAGCCATATTGTTAAGTCCAAGTTGAAACCAGCGGTTGAGGAGAAGTGCCAGCCACACGGTACATCTAAAAGATCTGACCAACTGTGACAATTATGACAAGTTATAATGCCATTATAATGTGGCCGTTGGATGTGGCAGGTGTTCTGTGATGAGGCCACAGATGTAGCCAAGCAGGTGTTCTGTGGCCAAGCGAGGGCCTGAAGCGCGTCACCCAAGTCATTGCCTGCCAAATGAGCGCGAAACACCCGTCATTTAAGGCGACGCTACCTACGTAGGGTTAAAAGTTTTTGTACTTGGCCTTCAAGATGTGCAACTTTGGCGCTTGCTAATTTCAGAGGCTATGCCTTGTATGAAAGGAGTTGCCTGTTAAATGAACGCAAAAAGCCCGTCATCTATGGCAACGTCACTTACGTAGAGTTAATTGCAATTACGCTCACGCTTTTTAAAACTTTTTACGTTGTTTTGTTGCATATAAGCTCTAAAAACGTTACAACTTACTTGAAGACGGCTGCGCGCTACATATTTAACAAATTTGGGCGCACTTCAGTTACCGAACTTCTACGACGAGCCGACTTACCGTCGTTAGCACACAGGAATCTTTTATCGCGACTGAAGTGTTTATATCAAATAATCAAGGGGCATTATAAAATAGATTTTTTAGATGTGATTTCATTTTCAGCTGGGTACGCGACCAGACTAAGACACAAACTAACAGTCACCCTTCATCGCACACGTACTAACTGTTATGAGTATTCCACCTTTCCCAGAACAATTTCCGATTGGAATAAACTTCAGAATTCACAAGTTCTACAGCCTTCTCTAAGTTTGTTCGAGTCCCACCTTAATTAGCATTGTATACCAATCCTCTGTTGTTTTTTGTGTATTATTTGTAACAACTTTGTGTACCAGAGAAGAAGAGCCATTTCATCCGTGTTGAATTGTACAGTTGTTGTAAACCATGTATCCTTTTTATGCACTGTAACCCACCTGCTAAAATCCCTATCAAAAATTGTAATATTTATAAATAAATAAATAAATAAAGACAACCCTACTTAAGTAGCGCCACTACTGCAGTTTCGACGACGGCCGTTTTTCAGGTTACCGTCAATAATCTGGCAGGCAAAAGAAATCCAGGAGGCTGTGCCCTGGAGCTCGAGCTGCTCGCAGACGCCGCTAGGTTCGCGACAAGGTTATGGGCCGAAATACGTTCAGCGCAAGCTTTCACTGGGCTAATTTTGTGGCTCTAAAACGTTGTCGGAAGCGTGAGACTTCTTACCAGCCACATGGGTAGTTTACAGAGAGAAAAAAAAAAGGTTCTGCTCTATGCTGATTATATGCAGAGCTGGGCTTTTGGACGCCGTTTTTGTATTCTGGCTGCGACAAAATGTACGTGTTACTCTGTGTGTGCTTGTGTCCGTTTTTTTTTAAATACCATTCCTGCATATTTGTGCATTCAATAAAGTAATCCTCATTTATATTACAACGAGGAAGAAGGAACACGTGTACTTGATCACATAGAGTTTCCCACAATACTTACTAGAGGAAACTCTGGCGCTAGTCTATAGTAGGGGCTTTAAGTCTATAGGAGCTGCTACACACGGCGCTTCAGCGAGCATGGGAATGATGGGTAGTACCACGGAGGAAGGAAAAAGGGGTAGTACACACATTTGTCTAATTTTCGTACTCCTGGCCTGCTTCTGGCTCCATGTGTGTTCGTGTGGCTTGGAGCTGTTTTCTCACGAAACAAAAAATCTGCAAATGTTCAGCGGTTATGCTTTACAACCATATTTTTTTATGCTTACCATTTCGAATCAAGTCACTAAGTTCAAAATAGTTTGTTCTTTCTTTTAAAACAAAACCGTAACCAGCAATAAACGAAGCCGCAAGTACGATTCGCCGCCCGCAAGTACGAAGACTAGGCAAATGTGTGTACTACCCATCATTCCCATGGTCGCTGAACGATCGCAGCGCCAGAGTGCCCTCTAGTTAATGTTGGGAAACTCTATGCTTGATCATGAACATGTCAAAAAGATAGGTATTTTTGTTTTTTCAACAGTGATTCATTTGACAATTGATGCGGAACTCACCGTAAGTTTTTCAGAACCAAATCATAGCCTGCCAAAGGAAGAAATGAAGCAAGAAACAAAGGTACGTAAAGTAACACTGTCACATGAAGGCGCGAGAAACTATCCGGGCGTCGTCTGCTATCGTTCGCGACGTTTACTACAAGGGCAAATTCTAGCAAAAAGTCTGTTCTGAACTACGACAACTCTTAACTGTTGTTCAAGACCTCTCTGCTGTACAACGCTTCACTGGGAAGGTCTTCCTCAGAGGCCGAAGGTGTGAAAAAGTTAAGATCAGTTTAAATAATCGCTGGCTACGTACTTTCAAACGTGGCAGAGCGGGGAAATCGGCCTAGGATGCCACTCCTGCCATCCTGAGGAATAGAGGCAGCCACTCGATCAGTTTTGTGCACGGAGGAAGAAAACAAATTCCTTCCTCCGTGGTTTCATGCCACGTGCGGTGCATTGACGAAGCTGCACTACTGGTCGGTGTTCTGTGGCGGCGCGTTATGGTACCTCCGCTCCGCATCGTATGCCAGCGTGCGCTGAATGACCGGGACTGAGTGCCATCAAAGTGAATTCTCCACTAAGTGATAGTGGGTGCACTTGTGAGGTCATTCTGGCCGCACGAGTGCACACTGAAAACATAAAAAAAAGCATGCGAAAAAGCCTACCGCCATCGTGTGTGCGCACGCGCATGTATGTGTGCATAAAACGCTGTTGCGCATGCGCGAGCACGTGAGTAGGCGTCAACTTGGTCACATGACACACGTGGTTTCTGACATGGTTTCTGCTGAGCATGGAGCTGAGCGCAGACTCTCGCCACCCTTGCCTTCTCTCTCTCCTATCTTGCCGATCTTGCTCCGAGCCATCCGAACTATGTGGGTGCACTGCTCCGCGCACGATTGTTGTGGTGGGTGGGGGCTACGCAAGTAGGAAGAGAGCCGCATGCTACGGCGGGGAGGAGGAATTAATTAACGGAACATTTATTTCAAAGAAAAAAGCGGTTCTGGGTCGCAGTTTAGAATATGGGAGGAAGGGATTATTAGGTGCACGGCGCGAGCTAACACGCGGAGTATAAAAAAAGTTTATTTAACACAAGAGGGAAAGGTGCGGTGGTGGAGTTGCAGAGAAGCCTACCTGGCGTAGGTCTCCGCTACCCATTTGGCTCAATCAAGGATCTGGTCCTGGACCTCGGGCGCCGAGCTGCGCATATCAGCCAAGTCCCGCTGCTCCTACTGTGAGTGCGGGCGTCTCAGTTTTGAAGGCACCTGGACTTAGAGGCATGTGCGGAAGGGGCGACTCCTCCCTTTACCTACAGGGAAGGCTCAAGGTCTTCCCGATACATTGACTATTAATAGAGACGGGGACGGCGCTGCGACAAACCATCGCCCACTTTCCCTGTAGGAGAACGCTGCGCATGCCTTGGACCTTATAAAAAATGATTTTTACTTGACGTAAATGGTATGCGCCATTAAGAGCAAGGGCACGTGTTGCGACAGATAGTCACGACATTTTGGAGGGGTTACAAACTCGATGGTCCCTTTCGGCATCAATAGATCGTTAGTATAAGAATTTAGAAATATTGCGGCAGGGGAAGCATATCATTGTGGACACGCCTTAGGTTAGGTTCAGGCCGGTGGCAACGCTCGATTATTTTTTTCTACACCAAGTGCTGTTTTGTGCGCATGTTGAGGCCATTAGCTACATGACGATGAAAACGCGTGTGTTTAAACTATGTTTGGTGGATATAAGCGGCGCCGCACACACACAAAATATAATCGTGTAACGGAAGAGTACCTAGACACCTACCGGAGACAAAGTGCATTTAGTATACGGACCCTTCTCCGACGGAAGCGTCATTGGATCTTGCCAATGACGTAGTCGAAATTCGATTGGTGGGCTCACTGTCTCGACTCCGGCGCACGCTATTGGACGCGCTTCATCCGGGAACTCGTCGCACAAGGAATTGTGGGATAGTCGTTGTCGCTTCATCCTTTGGTGTCTAAGCTCTTAGCCTGCGCATGGGAGATTAATTTGGAGTCGCTTTCTCGTGTGGCACCAAAGATTTGCTAATGTGTGATTAATCTGTCTGCCCATACCTTTTACTTCACACGTGATGCAGTGGTAAGTTTTTTTATATACGGGACTTTGCTAAGCACGGTGATTGCGGTGGCCGTTTTATTTTTGTTGAGTGTGCGCGTCGCGGTGGCGCGTTGCGCGGAGCAGTTTCCCATTCGGCCGCTAGGTTGATCTAAGCCTACTTGATTTGCTCAGGCTAGGATCTCAAAGTGGCGGTCGAAGTGTGCTTACTTAGTGCGCTCGTTGTGTAGTTGAAATGTGCGCTCGTGAAATGGTGGCGAAGCTTGAATATGTCAGCTAGTGTCGACGGCAGCCTAATAACGACAGCATCACCAGAAGTGAAACGCGTTCAGCGTTTCCGCGCGGAATGGGCGGTCTTGCACCCCCGGTGCGGCCGCAGGTGGCTCTTTCGACTTGTGGAAGCCGTGTGCTCTACAGGATGTCGTCAGCTCATGCACTCGTATGTCGTCTGTCTTGCGCTCTTTTAAGCAGGTGTGTCCACTGTCAACTGGGGTCGGTTGTCGCGATCAACACGACCGACGACGCGGTGTGTTTGCATCACGAACTCGCTCCATGTAGGCTGCTGCTCGCAAGGTTTGGATCGTTGAGATACGTGGCTTCCAGGCCTTTGAATCATGAGAACGGCCCGATGCGCGCACGCCTTCGGTGCAAGCGTCGTCGTGGTGCACGCAAATGAACCTGTTTGTTGTACCATTGCACATTCATGCCTTGATAATTACCCGTCACCTCGGCTCCTAATTTTCGATTGCTAGCTTCAGTCGTTGAGCGTTTAGAGCTCGTAGGTTGGTTCTTTCGTAGTGCAAAAACATAAAATAAACAAAGGGGTATAGGGCATGCAAGCAAAATACAATACTATTGGCAAGGTTCTAAGTCGGTTGCCAGACTGAGGCTAAATCTGGCGGCTATGTTTGCCCGTACAGTATGACGCAATGTTTTCCCATTGGCTCTCGCTGTTATTCTAGTGTACTTGTTGTTCCCGTGTCACGAGGGCGCCAGCAACCTACGTGCCGCTTCGGGCTTGTCAGTCAGCGATGAGTGCGAGCCGCCTGGGTCACTGGAGGGCCAGAAGGGTACGCACAGCTACGGAGGTATTCATCGACAACGATGTATGCTGCCCACGCTGTGTGCGGACTTTTGCGGCGCCGTTCAGTTCCCCGGTAAATCCGTCGTTGCGCGTGGGCTCATCCGCGATTCATCCAACTTCATCCACGATTCATAAATGGCTTTCGAGATTTTTTGATGGCATTTCCGGAAAAATTTTAAATTGAGTAGGTTCAAAATAAACTAGAAAGAAGTGTATACTTAAGGGCTCGTTTTTCGTGTTTACACAATAATAATGAGATCTAACAGACAATAATGCCAAGGAAGGTATAGGGGAAATTATTAGGCCAATTTTAATGTAAATGAGAAGAAAGAAAAGTGGGTGATAAGATAACTTGTCGTGGGCAGGATCCGACACATCCGATCCGACACACATATATATATATATATGTGTGTGTGTGTGTGTCCAGAAAGTTTCAGTGAATTCAGCGTTTTCCAAAGTTCAAAATAACAGACGAACGTGCGGAAACGTTTTATTCTGTTTCAGCTGGGGTCTGGCTTTTGTCAGGGAATACAAGTTCTAATAAAATTGATTATTAGGCCTTGAATTGAATTCTATTAGGACTTGTAATCCCGGCTGTGGCGGCTGCATTTCCGATGAAGGCGGAAAAGTTGTAGGCCCGTGTGCTCAGATTTGGGTGCACGTTAAAGAACCCCAGGTGGTCGAAATTTTTGGAGCCCTCCACTACGGCATCTCTCATAATCATATGGGGGTTTTCGGACGTTAAACCCCACATATCAATTATGATTAGGACTTCTATTTCCTGATGAAGACCGGACCCCAGCTGAAACGTTGGAATAAAAAGTTTTCGCACGTTTGTCTGTTATATGTCTGTGTGTGCATATATATATAATGCATGCCCTTATAGGGACAGGGTAAGCAAAAATCATGTTTTTTTTTTCTTTTTGCCTTACTTGAAATCCGCAGCCTTTTCTGAACCATAATCAGTCGTTTGTCTTATTACATTTTTCTCTAAAAATGACATTTCTAAACTTATGCGGCAGCCTGCCATGCTCCCATTCTTGCATAGCAAGGGATTCCTTGCATTTCGCACATCATAGCCATAAGGAAAGGTCACAGTTTACAAGCTGGAGTGAAATTTCGAGCATTCAGAAAATAATGGGCCCAAAACTGTGAAAACGAGAGAAAGCAGAGACGTCAAGCTTTCTGTCAGGAAATCTACATTTGGTCGCTGACGTCTTAGTGGTGTCATCATTGGCAGGCACCAAAAAAATTATCCTTGGGCCAGCTTGAAGGACATGCAAAAAGCTGTCCGGTCCACATATTTTCACATGGCATCATAGGAAACCAATCAATCCCATGGCCTTTGCTCGAAAGACACCGAAACATAGTGTAAATTCAACCAGTTGATTAGTGAACCATTCGTTCGTAAAGAACACCTTCCAGCATCTGTTGTGGCTGTTAGACTATATTATCAGAAATCAAGTTATCTGGTTGCAGATAGTGACACATCAAACGACTCATCGAATGTGGTAGCATAATCAAGGTGGTCATGTGCAACAATAGACTATAAAATGAAGCTAAAGGAATAGAAATTTATTAGCCGGAGCTTCAGTTCATTCAAGCTCACTGTATCTGGCTCTTTCTTGATCACTAGCTGACACAACTAATAAAAACAAGTGGTTTGCACAGTTATGTACCGACACGACCACGTCCGTGTAGAGCACGCGAACATGCGATTTTTGCTCCGCGGGGCGAAACCTTGGGGTAGTAGCAGGCTCTGACGTGGTCAGCCTGACAAGTAGGCCATGCATGCTCCTGATACATCATTTCAGAGCTCGAAACTGCCTCAAGGCTTCGGTCCGCTGAGCAAAAACTGGCTGCTCGAACGCTCTACACAGACGTGGCCATGGCTGTATATAACACCTTAAAGGGCTTGGGTTGGTGTGAATGGACTTGTCGGTCATACATTAGTAAGAATGTCATGTGGGTTATGCAACATAATGTGAACGTAAGAACTAGTGCTTTTTCAGGCATACTACTCGTCAAATAGAAAATTAGTTTGATTGCGTCGCCTCAAAGTCCACACTGAGGAGCAACAGGGAGAGCAACATCAGCGCTCGCATCCTGAACAGCATAGCGATTTAGCAACGTGGAGGACGCGGGCAAGTTTGTTGCCGAGGTTAGTGGTGCTGGCAATAGAAAAGTGTTTGCCATGAAAGTGACAATTAAACGTGGAGTAAACACCGCACAAAGGTCGACCGCTTCACACCGTGGCTGCCAAGGTCGTGCGTGACACAGTTCTTCTGCTGCAATGAGATGCTGTCGGGGGGAAGATACGGGATGAGTTCTGAAAGTGTACAGATGCCCCATTACTGCAACGACACTGTGTGCGTCGCATGCATGCCGATATCAACTTCTGGTCAATGCGGAGAAGTATAAGCACAACTATCTGTTTCTCAACTGGGATAACATCACAGAATGATGGGATCACTACCGGGGCATAAAGCTTAGCAGCCTTCATGGATGAGACAAGAGACACACTCATCCAAGCTTGGAGACAGTCACTGATATAAGTAGGGATGCCAGTGCGCTCAATTAAATGGCCTGTCGATGGGCCTGAAGCAACTTTCTTGAAAAGGCCAGTGCCTGCTCGTGACGTGCACTGGTTGTGAGAATGGCTTTGTTGACATCTGTGTAGATGTATTTGTTGGCCGGAAAACTGCCAAGTGCCATGGACAGCTTGAGGGGTGGTTGAACGACATTCTGCAGAAGCTGCCAACTGATAGCCTCATTTTTGTCATTGTACTGCACCTGGTAAAAAAGAGAACTTACCAGGTGATGGCCCAGACACAGGAAAAACTTTACACGAGTGGCCCAGAAATGAGAACATTGAAAGGATGGCGATGAAGCAAGTGTCTACTTAAGTTGTTGGCATCTGTTGAGTTATATTTTTTTAGCAATATTGTGCACAATGTAGCTGAAAGGGGTCATTAAATGCCACTTGGGCTCCCACCGAACCACTGCGAGTTTAATCACATTGAGTTTGTGTCAGCAACGGAGACTTCAAGCTGACCACAATCAATGACATTTTGTGGGAGAAGAGCAGAAGAGTAACTGGTTGGCATAGCTTTAAGATTCCGCCCGAAAACTCGATCACTTGGGATAGGAGAAATGCGAGACATTTGTGGGAGTGACCACATTGGACCCATCCTCTCCATCTAGCAGCGTGGTGATGAGGTTTCAACCCTGAGCTGCGTGGCATTGAGGCACTTGTAAGAGAATTCGGTTAATGAGGGAATAGCTCTTATGGGGGCTTACGAAATTTTGCTCTCACTGAGCTTGCACCCCGTGACCTCTCAAACAGATGGTTCATATTTCTTTTAAATGCAAGCTCGAGTTTGAAAAAGCAATGTTCTGCTCAGGTCTTGATCACTGTAGGTGCTGAAACGAAAACATGTTTAAGTATTGGCAAATCTGAATCAAAATGCTATTAAAGACACATCAAATATGACAGGCCTTCGAGCACCCTACATGTCAAAGCACAATGCAGTTGTTGCAGTGTTTGTGTTATCTGGATTATATGCTTACTTCGGGATATATATATATATATATATATATATATATATATATATATATATATATATACGTCACACACATTGTAGATTATATAATAGTGGCATTTTCAGCAAGCCGGCATGACTACTAGTAAGTGTTGACATAAGCCACTGATGGGAGTGCTGCTCCAAAAGAGAAATGTTTCTCCTAAGTGCAATATGTGCTAGTAACTGCTCCAAACGTGCTCCGAAAGGATGTTGGAAAACTAAAAAGAATAATGAAGTTGAAACATGGGACCATCCTGTGAGCACAGGCGAAACCAAAAGCAAGCTGTATTACACTATCATCCTAGTATGCTACTCAGTGGCGTAAATCCAGAAAAATCTCAAGTGGGGACACATATCAGGCCATGGTGTCCAATTCGTATTTTTATATAGGTTTATTTTTATTTAGATAGGAATTAAATCATGCTTTCAAATAAAATTAAAAAAAAAGCATGGGGTCCTAGCTCAAGCAATTGCATTGTTCTATTCAGTCTCTTTTTTCATCTTTTTTCAAATTCCATACTTCACACAGCTGAGGGGCATTTACCACAGGTATGCAGTAAAATATAAAAAGCCTTTTAAAAACTAAAAAGTTGATTGCACTGTACTTAACTGTTAACTCAATTATATCTCGTGCTAAAGCTAAATCTCAAGTGAAACACTTGCAAGGGGTGTCCTTGCAGTCCAGACTCTTTTCACTCCCCCCCGACCCATGATTTACGCCAACTATACTGCTTGTATACTAGCTGCATACTAGCGTACGACATGTTTAATAATAAGTATAAATATTTGTTAGATGCTTAAGTGACGTTTTAGGCTTCAGGAGTCGTTAGAAACGCGTATGTTCTGAAGACACTTGAACCTGCTCCAAAATACAGTTTTTTCTGTTCCAAAAAGCGAAATGTCGCTTTCATCACTGCATAAGCACATACAAGGATGGGAAGTGGTACAGAACAGTGGTGCTGACTGCTAGCTAGCTGGAATTTAGTGCCCCTGTTTTGTTTTGTCTCATTTTCTGTTCTTGTCTGTGCTGTTCATATTTTTTAATATATACCCATACTCGCTTCGGATTTTCTGTCTCGCTTGCATCTTCCGGTGCACTGTTTGATATGTGTATTATCGCATTGTTTGCCATTTCATTTTTGTTTTATTCTCCTCGTCTGTATTTTATTGCAACTAGTAATGTTTTTCTTATTTTGAATAGTGCAGCATTAGGTGTTGGTTGAGTGAATCGACAATAACAACAAAAAAAAAACATTTTTTTTTGTCAGGAGATGGTAAACACTGATGAACAAAACTGTACATTATTGAGTACCTAGAAGCAGTTGAAGCCATTTAAAATTGGCAATGAGACCTGTGCTTCCTCACAGATTTTGGGGTTTGTTGGCTAGCTGTTTCCCATCATTGTTCTTGTGAGTATATACCTTTAGGAGCAAAGCTCCTGAAGGTCTCACTGTGTCCGTCGTTACTGTAGGTCTCCGGCGTGCTGAAACACAGCTGTTGTGCAGATCGTCTACAGAGCGTACATAGCGTGAATATGATATAAAAGCAGGCCGTACTCTGTGTCCATTTGTATATGCATCTGTCCATCTTGGCATGTATCTGTCCTTCCTTTATACAAGTGGACAACTTCAACGTAGACATAATGAACCTTATGACCGAGCTTCATCCCATCATCGGCGTTCACTTCAAGGATCTGCATATATGTGGATGTATCATTGAATTGTATTAGTTTCTTGCCTTTATCACCAATTATTATTCCAAATGTTCCTACTCGGGGTGATTATTTGCAAAGTCATTGGTTTATGTAGTCAGCACCTACTATATGCATTTTTAATTATGGAAGTTCATTTTTCTATGATCACTTTTTTGAAAATTATCTGACTGATATTACTGAAATTTTCTCAGGTTATACTTTCCATTTCCTGCCAAGTAGTGGAGCCTATAACATTTAGAAACTGTGTGAGCTATAATTAAGAAAAAGAAAAAAATAATTGGAAAGTCTCTCTTGTGGCACCTGACAAGTTTGCATGATTTTTTTTTTGCGAGATAAATGTATGAACCTGCTGTCTTAGATGAGGATTAATGCAACTTCCCGAAGAATTAGTGTGCGAAATTTCATGATCATACCTTTTTTTTTTTTTTCGGAGAAACTGATGAAATAACTTTATTGAATATCCGGCGATTGGAAGGCCCGGTCCTGGGGCCGCCTAGATGGCCGCTTGAAGCTGTTGCTCCCGCGCTGCCTCCAGGGCTTGCTGGACGGCCCATAGTAGGTCCGTGAGTTCTGAGCTTTGCAGTTCGGCCGACCACCGCGCCCTCAGATCTTCCGAAGAGACTGCCATTTGATCTTGGTATATTCGACATCCCCACAACATGTCTTGAAGCGTGGATCTACCAGACTTGCATAGCTTGCATGTGTCGCTCTCGTATAAGGCAGGGTAGAAAGCCTTCAATTGCACGGGATTGGGGTAGCTTCCTGTCTGCAATCCCCTCCAAGCAATGGACTCTGCTCTGTTGAGTTTAGAGTGAGCTGGTGGACAAATTCGCCTCTGCATCTGGTAGTATTTGGTTATATTGTTGCGCACATGCACGAAGACAAAGAAGCGTACATGGTGAACGCACTTGTCGCCGAGAGCGAGAAAGGAAGAAGAGGATCAGGAGGATCTTTAACCAGTCGGCTGCTTCTGAGCTGCCCCTAAAGACCTAATAAACGGCCCCTTTCAACATCTACCAGTCTTTTTCAAACGTAACAGAGTGGTGGAGGAGCTGGGTAAGCGCTTCAACTACGGAACGATCACTGCCACAGCTTCGACGAAGCCGTCGACTTGCCGGTCTCCCACCATCTGCCGTGAGTGACTTCGACATGCTTGAAGAAGCAGGCGTTTCCAGGACGGCACCGTCTGGCCCGCCTCCGTACTACCGAGTTCCACCGCCCTTCGGAGGAAAAGCCGAAGAAGATGTAGACGCCTGGTTCACCAAGTACAAACGTGTGGGCAAGTCCAACGGTTGGCATGCAGCCACTATGCTAGCCAACGTAGTGTTCTCCCTGACCGACACCGCACTGGTATGGTACAAGAACCACGAGGACGCACTCACGACGTGGGATCTTTTTGTTGAAAAGCTCAGGGCGTGTTTCGGCGACTCGGTTGCTAGAAAGAAGCGGGCTGAGCAAACACTGTCGCAACGGGCACAGCTACCAGGTGAGACATGCACCACTTACATAGAAGAAGTGTTAAGGTTGTGCAAGGTGGTCTGTGCTACCATGTCGAAAGAGGACAAAGTTGGGCATCTGCTCAAAGGGATCGCTGAGGACGTGTATAATTTTCTAATTGGAAAAGAAAGCCTCAGTTCTGTGTCCGACGTCATTCAGCATTGCCGAACGTTTGAAACACTCAAGATGCGTCGAATTGCGCCCAAGTTTGGTCGGCTGGCTAACGTTACAACTGTTGCCAGTGTGGACACGAATCCTGGCCTTGACCTTTTTTCTGCCATTCGTGAGGAACTGTCGTGAGGAACTGTCGCACCGAGAAATGTCGTGTTCGACAGCTGACCATCGCGAGTTGTCTCTGCCACGCGAGGCTATAGATGTGCCTCCTTTGACCCCATGGCTACCGACGATGAGCGCGGCAACTGTGGAGTACAGCCCAGCCCCACAGTCAAGGATGACAACCAGATTTCCCGCGTCGCGGTATGACCGACGCTCTCAGCGCATGCTTCCTTGACATCCGACGTCTCGGTACAACGTACCCGACCAGTACATCTGTTACACAAGAACAAATGATGACGCTCGATTCAATGACGAGCGACCAATGTTTCGACCTCGGCCGGTGTGCTATTCCTGCGGTGTGCCAGGCCACATATCGCGATTTTGCAACCGTCGGGTGACTCCTCGGTATCACCAACCATCTGACTTTTCAAGACCCTTCGAACAGCCTCATGGTGTCCGGCGGCCGGCCCACATACCACCTGGTGACAACTATTGGCCCAGCAACTTTCGCAACATCTCCCCGGCATCTGACAGGAGTTTAACGCCCCCACCGCGACCTCGTGCTCATCTTTCTCCTTCACCGCTGCGTCGCAAAGCGCCCTCTTCGCCACCGGAAAACTAACCAGCGCGGCCAATGGGGGTGAGGTCGCTGGAAACGTGCTACTGACAGAAATACCTCCTATGTGTATGTTTAAAAACAAAGTGCGTGTTTTGGTGGATTATGTGCCTGTGATGGCCTTGGTGGACACAGGTGCAACGATTTCCGTGATGAGTGCTTCCTTTAAAGACGTGTTAGGGCGGAAAGTTGTTTTTACCTGGGATGAAACTTCGACGTTCTGTGGAGTGAGTGGAGAGCCGTTGCACCCTATTGGTGTGTGTAGTGCTGAACTATTTTTGAGAGGCCTAATGAACATGACAGAGTTTGCGATTATTCCTCGGTCGACACATGATGTCATTCTCGGCATGGACTTCTTGCGAAAATGTGGTGCCACTGTAGACTGTCGCACGGGGAAAGTCTTTGTGAGTGGCCAGATGCCGTCAGAACTTTTGGAAACTCCAGCGAATGATCAAACTACGCTGTGTGTCTGTGGCGATACGTTCATACCTGCGTTGTCTACCGTACGTGTTCCTGTTGTTTGTCACGGAGCGGATTCTGACAGCTTCGATGCGAGCGTAGAATCAATGCACATAAACTGCGTGAAGAAGAACGTGTTGGTTCCCCATTGTGTGGTGTCGATAGATGGCGGATGAACTGGCCTATGGACTGTAAACTGTTCCTCTGAGCCCGTGACACTACTTAATGGTTTAAGATTAGCTTCGGTCAGCAAAGAACACGCGACCTTATCAGTGGTCGAGCTCACAGACGTGCCGAAGGAACGTGACAGAACTGGTTGTCACAATTTGGACGGGGCGCTTATGGCAACGGTAAATAAGTCACTTAGCTCAAGCGAGAGCCGAACTTTAATGAATGTGCTGTTGAAGCACGCTTCGGTATTTGTCTTTGCGCAGAAGGGCAAAGTAATCCCTATCCCCCTGTCTCGAACGCGCCATACCATCAACACTGGCACGGCAAGTCCGATTCGCCAAAAACCATACCGTGTTTCCCCGTCAGAAAGACAAATTATCAACGACCAAGTGCAGGAAATGATGCAAAAGGGAGTGGTACAAGAGTCAGCCAGTCCGTGGGCAGCACCGGTAATCCTTGTTAAGAAGAAAGATGGATCTTGGAGATTTTGTGTCGACTATCGCCGACTGAATGCCGTGACTAAAAAAGACGTATACCCGCTGCCGCGTATAGAGGACGCAATAGACTGCTTACATTCGGCCTCTAATTTTTCCTCCGTAGCCTTACGATTCGGTTATTGGCAAATTCCGATGCACCCAGAGGACAAGGAAAAGACTGCCTTTGTAACCCCTGATGGGCTCTTTGAATTCAACGTGATGCCATTTGGACTGTGCAATGCACCGGCAACGTTCGAGAGGTTTATGGACACCATTCTGCATGTGCTATCTCGATGACGTTGTCATCTTTGGCCGCACGTTCAGTGAACACAACTCTCGTCTGGATACTGTTTTGAACTGCATCCGAAATGCTGGCCTAACTTTAAGTTCGAAGAAATGCCACTTCGGAGACCGCCAGACGCTTGTGCTCGGGCATCTCGTTGACAAGGATGGCATCCGCCCTGACCCCCAGAAAACAGCAGCAGTTGAGGCGTTCAATGCGCCGCGTTCCGTCAAGGAGCTTTGTAGTTTCCTGGGGCTTTGTTCGTCCTTCCGCTGCTTTATTCCGAAGTTTGCCGACGTTGCGTATCCTCCCACATGCTTCTTACGAAAGGACAATTCCTTTGAGTGGTCTCCGGAGTGCGATTCTTCATTCCGTCAATTGAAGTTTTTGCTGACGTCACGACCCGTCCTTCAGCACTTCAGTCCTTCTGCTCCGACAGAGCTTCATACGGATGCTAGCGGCATAGGTATTGGAGCTGTCCTAGTACAACGTTACGGCGACCACGAACACGTCATCGCATACGAAAGTCGCTCCCTAAGCAGGCCGGAACAAAACTACACTGTTACGGAACAAGAATGCCTGGCGGTATTATTTGCAATTCAGCGGTTTAGGTCTTACCTGTACGGACGCCCATTGACAGTCGTAACCGACCACCACTCGTTGTGTTGGCTTGTCAACCTTCGTGACCCTTGTGGCCGCCTTGCTCGCTGGGCCCTCCGGCTACAAGAATACCGTTTTACCGTCGCTTACAAGAGTGGTCGTCGACATGCTGACGCAGACTGTCTTTCTCGTATGCCACTTAGCACAACGGACTGTGAATCCGATGACCTTGACCAACTTGTAGCGTCTGTGTCGCCTACATTCCCGGACTATCCCAGTTTCAGAGCAGAACAGCGGAAGGACGCTAAACTAGCACCACTATTCGCCGCTGCATCCGCTTCCACTAGTGCACGCCGTTTCTGTATGCGTGATGGACTGTTGTTCTAAAGGAACCTCTCCATCAGTGGCGCGCGTTTCCTTCTAGTGGTCCCGGAGAGCCTGCGAACCATTATTATGAGTGTCATGCACGACGACCCTACATCTGGACATTTAGGTTTGGTGCGGACGCTTCACCGGACTAAAGAGCGCTTTTATTGGCCTGGTATGCAGAAGTCCGTTGAGAGTTATGTGGCAAGCTGTATGCAATGTCAGCGTCACAAACGTCCATCAACTGATTCAGCTGGTCTTCTACATCCGATGCCTACTCCAAGGGCACCTTTCGAACAAGTGGGGATTGACTTTCTGGGCCCCTTTCCAAAATCGGCTAATGGCAACCGATGGATAATTGTTTGCGTCGACTACCACACACGCTACTGCGAGACGGCGGCCGTCCCCTCCGCAACTGCCAGTGAAGTCTCGTCGTTTTTGTTACAGTACGTCATCCTCCGACACGGGCCACCTCGCCTGATTATCAGCGATCGTGGCTGACAATTCACAGCGGATGTCGTGGAGGAGCTACTCCGTTTATGTGAATCCCGCCTGCGTCACTCAACACCATACCACCCCCAAACTAATGGGCTGACGGAGCGTACCAACCGCACCATTATTAACATGTTGTCTATGTATGTCTCATGCGACCACAAGAACTGGGATGACGTACTCCCGTTCATTACTTACGCGTTCAACACCGCGAAGCACGAGATTACAGGTTATAGCCCTTTCTTTTTGCTTTATGCACGTTCGCCCCGGCACACAATCGACACAGTATTACCATTCTGTGATCACGACAACGTCACTGTCGCCGAGACTCTCTGCCTCGCCGAAGAGGCGCGTCGCATAGCTAGACTACGCACATTGGCATCGCAAGACAAAGCGAAGGCACGCTATGACATTCACCATCGACCAGTGATTTATCGCCGTGGTGATCTCGTGTGGTTGTGGACTCCGATGCGCAAGCGCGGGTTATGCCAAAAGTTTTTGGCCACTTACGATGGACCTTTTGTCATTGTCGACAGACTTACAGAGGTCAACTATGTAATAGCTCGTCTCACGGCGAGTGGTCGACGAGCTGCCAAAACTCAAGTGGTTCATGTTGCCTGCCTGAAACTGTACACGCCACGACAACTTGACTGACTCGTCCGGCGGCCTTCGTCTCCGCGGAGAGGAATGTTGCGCACATGCACGAAGACAAAGAAGCGTACATGGTGAACGCACTTGTCGCCGAGAGCGAGAAAGGAAGAAGGAGATCAGGAGGATCTTTAACCAGTCGGCCGCTTCTGAGCTGCCCCTAACGACCTAACAAACGGCCCCTTTCAACATATACCAGTCTCTTTCAAACGTAACAATATCAATGAATGTGGTTAATCGATCCTTTTCTCACCATATCTCCTCCTCCACCTTCCCCTGACCCGTAGAAGTCACTCCTTGCTCAGCTCGGCGAGTAAGACCTCGAGCCTCGCAGTGTGCTGCCTCATTGGGGTGGACTGGGGGAATGTCTGGAGCTGTATGCGCTGGGAACCATAGCAGTTGTCTGTCATTCTTTTCTACAGTAGAAAATTTTGCTTCGTTTACACCCATGATGTGCCACGCCTACGGGGAGATCTGGCCCTTAGCGTAATATTGAGCATTCATGGAGACCAGTACTAGTGCAATGGCTACTTCCTCTGCTGTGTCGGAAAATTTTGTATTAACTGACATGCTGGTAACGAGCTTTTGGTTGTGATCTACAACTACCGCAACGTAGCTATTGCTGTTTGGGTATTCCCCGCCTACAAAGGCGGCTCTGTCGTCTGACCCGTAGCTCTGGATCATTTTTTCTGCTCTACTCCTGCGTCTACCTTTGTTGTAACATGGATGCATGTTTTTGGGTATATTAGGTACCAGAAGTTTCCCATGAATTTCTCTCGTGATCGTCCTCTTTTCTTGGTTTTGATTGTGATAATTCATTCATAGCTTACGTGGCATATTCCGTCCAGTAGAGGTTTTTGTTAGACATTCCACTTGAGACATTTGTTGTGCTTCTATGAGTTCCTCCAGTGTGTTGTTGAGTCCTAGCTTTAGAAAAAGGTCTGTGTGCGTACTGATAGGAATCCCTAGCGCTAGTTTGTACACCATTTTTAGCAGGTTGTTAATTTTGGTCTTTTCAGCTGCAAACCAATTATGGAAGGCTGCTATGTATGTGATCTGACTGATTACAAAATAGTGTATCAGCCGTATAATACTTTTTTCCTTCATACCTTGTGCTTGTTAGTGATTTGCTTTATTAATCTTATGGTGTTTGTTACTTTTGCTTGTAATTTTTTAATGGTTTCTTCGTTTGTACCTTTGTTCTCAATTACAAAGCCCAGTACCTTGAGTAGGTTGATTATAGGGATATTTTGGCCGTTCCCTGTGTGTATCTTAGTTTCTTCATAAGCCTCGTTTGTCATATCCAGTGGGAGGCCTACCCCTAAGAGTGGGACGGTACAAAAAAGCTCTGATTTGTCTGCGGAGCAGGTTAGACCTGTTCCTATCAGGTGTTGCTCTACTGTGTTTATTGTGGTCTGCAGTTCTTGTTCTATAGAGCCGTTGCTCCCATCACAAACTTAGATAGTAATATCAATTGCGTAGATTCGATGCTGTGGAGATTCAATTTAATTTGGTTTCCCGGGAAGCCCTATTAAGACGAGATTGAAAAGCATCGGGGATAGGACAGAGCCTTGCGGCGTGCCAGCGCCGCTGATGTGCATCTCAGCTGATTTGAGTCCTCCAACGGAGATGACTGCCTTTCTGTCTGACAGAAAGCTATTAACGTAGTTATACATCCACTGCCCTAGTCTGATTCGTTCAATGTTCTTCAATATGGTGGTATGAATAGCATTATCAAAAGCTTTTTTAAGATCAAGACCCAAGATGGCCTTTGTAGAGCAGGTTTTATAGTTGATTATCTCATGCTTAAGTTGAAGCATCTGATCTTGTGTCAAAAGGTTTTTGCAAAACCCTATCGTCGTATCTGGGTAGATGTTGTTGTATTCTAAGTTGTCGACTCTGCTTAAAATTACTTGTTCTAGTAATTTTCCAATGCAGGATGTTAGAGATATCGGTCTGAGGTTGTCAATGGCAAGCTTCTACCAGTCTTTGGAATGAGCGTTATCGTCGCTTTCTTCCACTCCGCTTGTACTTCTCCTTTTATCCAGCACTCACTCATGCATTCAATAAAAGTTTATCCAAATAAAAGTTTATCCAATCCAATCATTCATGTATTCTGTTAATTTGGAGATTGATTCATCATCGAGGTTTTAAGTGTTTTGTTACTTATAGCATCAGGTCCTGGGGCTGATTTGGTGTTTAAATTTTGTAGGGTCGCACAAATTTCTGCGTCTGTAATTTTCTCGTCTAGTTTTGAGTTTGCATCACTGTTGTAGCTAGGATGGTTACAAGGAGCTGCCTGTGTGATGCATTTCTTTTCTAATTTTTTGAGGAATTCCTTTTCTGTGCCATCATAGCCGTGCATTAACTTAGTAATGGCATTGCTGTTGTTTTTCTTATTTTCCTGATCAAGTAGGAACCTAAGGAAGTGCCAGGTTCTGCCGGTGCCTAATTTCCTGTCCATAGATTTACAAATCTCGTCCCATTGTTGTTTACTGAGTTGCTTAGTATATTGTTCTATTTCTTTGTTGAGAAGTGCTATGCACTTTCTCAACTTCCTGTTATGCTTTTGGCTGTTAAGTCTATGTTGAAGTGATTGCTTAGCTTCCCACATGTGGAGAAGTTTGCTGTCGCATTCGGTCAAGTTAGATGCATATGGCACGATTTTAGTAGCAGCTTTGGCGTCTTTCCTGAGCTGCTTAGTCCACTGTTCTATGTCTGTGATTGCTCATTGTTCTGTGGCCTCTCGCGTTCTATGAAGCAATTCCCAGTCTATTAATTTAATTTCTGTTTCTTTGGGGCTACTTGGACCATATTTGAAGTGTAACTGATATACGGTGGTCGCTGCTCAAATCTTGTAGTGTGTTGTGCCATGCCGCCATTTCAGTATTCTTGGTGAAGGTTAGGTCTGGAATTGTGTCCCTGTTTAGCGCCATGCCAATTCTGGTTGGACTGCCAGGATCTGTGATGAGTGTTAGGCTCAGCTCTTGCAAGTCATCCCATAAGGCACTTCTTTTTGGTCTTGTATACAGGTATCACCAGGCAGTGTGTGGTGCATTAAAGTCTCCTGCTATAACTACTAGATTTTCTCCAGCCAGGCTAAGTGTTTTCTGGAATAGGTTCTTAAACTTATGCTTATGTTGCAAATGTTTGCTATAAATGTGTAGAATAAATAAGCTACGCCCTGTTTTCTTTTGTGGGAGAAGTTCCAATAAAATATTGCCGTGACATAGTGCCTGCATTCAAACAACGCGCCCATCACCACGCGCACAGGGACATACATGCGCGCCGTCTAGTGTTGCGCAGAGACGATGATGATAGCACGAGAACCCAGCTGGCCCCTGCTGATGTGTGCCACACGCTTGGGACTCTTCTTGAAAAAGCAGAAGAAGAAGACATCTTTGGTGTTCTGCTGTAACGTTCTGTGACCATAGTCCCTTTGAGTTGTGAGCACAGGTTCGCCCTTTAATAAATACGTTTTATTACACCCCGAGTCCTTCAACATCGTTACATTTCTGGTGGAGGTGCAGGGTAATGAATCAAAGCCCTACGAACGCAAGACAGCGTAGCCCCAACCACCAGCGAGTTGATCCTGCGGAGCCGACACTTGTGCATTAGAGGACCAGTCGCCGTCTTCGAGGTGATTCACCGGAATTCAGTCCACTCCACTTCACGCCAAGGGGAACTCAGTCAATGGACGCCGCCACCATGACAAGTCATGTAACACCAGCCCAAGTGGTGATAAATCAGCCTCACCAGCCACCAGTATTTCATGGCGACTCGTATGAAGACGTAGAAGATTGGCTGAACCTCTTTGAGAGAGTGGCACGTTTGAACGGTTGGGACGAGAGAGAGAAGCTCCGCCGCGTATAATTTGCTTTGGAGGACTTCGCAAAGACGTGGTATGAGAACCATGAAACCTCTTTTACGACCTGGGATGAATTTCGGCGACAAGCTCTGGCGACTTATGCCAGCGCGGATCGCAAAGAAAAGGCGCAGGCTGCGCTCGAATCCAGGAACCAACTAACCAACGAAAGTGTTGCAATGTATATCGAGGACATGATCCGCCTGTTCAAGCGCGCAGATTCCCATATGACTGAAGACAAGAAGCTACCCTACCTCATGCGTGGGGTGAAGCAAGAGCTACTCGCTGTTCTCGTTCGCAACCCACCACAAACAGTTGCGGAGTTTCATACGGAAGTGACAGCCATCGAGAAAACGCTAGAACAGCGGGCTCGACAGTACAATCGAGACATAAACTATGCACCTGCCAATGTCTTCTCTGGACGCCAGGGAAGTGACATGGACGCCCTGCGAGAACTCATCAGGTCGGTGATCAGGGAAGAGCTCAGCAAGTTACAAGGACCTCACACTACAGCAACACTGTCTGTCGTCGACGTAGTACGAGATGAACTGAGGCAGATGATACGTGAGCCGGAGCGTGCGCCACAGCCGATCCAACGCATCCCAACATACTCTGAAGTACTCAGACAACCCGCGGCGCACACCAATGCAGCAGTTGCGATGGCCTTTCCTTGCCCACAAATGGTACGCAGCGCACCTCGTCCACTGGAACCGACGGCTACCTACCTGCCACGAGCCCGTGGTGTAGCTCGCTACCTGGATGAAAGGTCCCGGAAAAGTGACATCTGGCGTGACCATGAGCGCAGGCCTTTGTGTTTCCATTGTGGGGAAGCAGGTCACCTGTATAGGTTCTGCCCTTACCGACAGGCAGGATTAAGGGGCTTTCCGTTGTACCCACCATGCCCTCGAAACGGTGAACGGCCAACGGAGATCGAAGAGTACTTGTCCGCGCGCCAGAGCCCACTCACTCCACGCCAACATCAGCCAAGATCGTCGTCGCCCACGCGTTACCGATCACCCAGCACACGTGCTTCTTCCGCACGGTCTGGGCACCGTTCTACAAGCCCACACCAGGAAAACTGAAGCAAGCGACCTGTGGAGGTGAGGCCGCTGATAACTACAGTTGCGAAGATCCTCCATTACGGTTTCAAGGTGACGATGCTATGTTTACAGAGGATAAGCGCAGCAGTGCGAAGATTACTTCAGATTTGCGGTTGAAAATAGACGGATACGAGCTAAATGCTTTAGTTGACACCGGCGCTGATTGTTCGGTAATGAGTCACAAATTGGCAAAGAAACTGAAAAAGGTTGTGACAAAATGGAGTGGGGCACAGATACGCACGGCAGGTGGCCACACTATTACACCGCTCGGCAGATGCACCTCAAGGCTCGAAATAAGAGGCTTTACTTACGTTGCTGACTTCATCGTGCTGCCGGACTGTTCAAGGGTGCTTATACTAGGAATGGATTTTCTGCAAGCCAATGTAGCCATAATTAATCTGCGCAGATCCAGTGTAACGTTTTCGACCGAACAAGCTATGTCGGTGGAGGAATCGGAAAAGTGACGTCTTACTGCTCTGCGCGTTGTTGATGACGACGTCACAGTGCCACCACGCTGTAGTGTAATGGTGCTTGTTGAAAATAAGGCATTTTGTGACCATGAAGGAATAGCGGATGGAAACGTAGAGCTCTTTTTAAACAAAGGAATTTGCGTGGCGAGGGGTGTTGTTCACTTAAGGAATGGCCGCTCAGTTGTCCTCCTCACGAATTTTGGGAATGAATGTCAGCACATCGCGCAAGGTATGGCTATCGCCTATTTGCACGAGTTTTGCATGGCGACTGAACTATGCAGTTTAGCGACAACGCCAACCACTCCACAAGAGACCTGCAACGTCGACGCATCAGTTAACGTCAACCATAGGCTCCCAGAATATCAAAAGAAACGATTGTTCGCCCTTATAAAAGAGTTTTCGGACTGCTTTTCAACGTCCTCTAAGGTGCGACGGACGGCTAGTGCAAAACACAGGATTATAACAGAAGAAGCCACGAGACCGATTTACCAACACCCATATCGAGTATTGCAAAAGGAAAGAGACATCATCAAGAAACAAGTGGAGGAGATGCTTTCAGATGACGTGATACAGCCTTCCAGCAGTCCATGGGCGTCTCCCGTAGTGATTGTTAAAAAGAAGGATAACAGCCTTCGATTTTGCGTCAACTATCGGAAACTGAACAGCGTAATGCAACGGGATGTATACCCTCTGCCGCGTATTGATGATACACTCGATCGGCTACAGAGTGCAAAATACTTCTCCTCTCTTGATCTCAAGAGCGGATATTGGCAAATTGAGGTGGATGAGCGCGACCGTGAAAAGACGGCATTCATTACCCCAGATGGCCTCTACGAATTTAAAGCGCTTCCATTCGGCCTGTGCACAGCGCCAGCTACGTTTCAGAGAATGATGGACGCTGTCCTCGCGGGACTGAAATGGCAGTCCTGCTTGGTGTACTTGGATGACGTTGTCGTATTTTCCGCTACATTCGACCAACATCTAGAGCGACTCCGCACAGTATTAGAAGCCATTCGTTCAGCAGACTTGACCATCAAGCCAGAAAAATGCCACTTCGCTTTTGAAGAGCTTCGATTCCTCGGACACGTTGTCAGCTCCGACGGCGTTCGGCCAGATCCCGAAAAGACAGCTGCCATCGCGAAGTTCCCGACACCCAAAGACAAGAAGTCAGTACGTCGCTTCCTGGGTTTATGCGCGTACTATCGGCAATTTGTGGAAAATTTTTCGAACATTGCTGAACCACTTACTAATCCGACAAAAGACGAGGTGCCCTTTATGTGGGAAAGTGAACAACTGGAAGCATTTGATGAGTTAAGAACACGCCTGCAAGCCTCTCCAATCCTCGCCCACTTCGATGATACTGCCGAAACTGAAGTTCACACTGATGCGAGTAACGTCGGCCTCGGAGCCATTCTAGTCCAGCGGCAAAACGGCCAAGAAAAAGTGCTAGCGTATGCCAGCTGCAAGCTTTTGAAAGATGAGACAAATTACTCTGCAACCGAAAAAGAGTGTCTCGCGGTCATCTGGGCCATAAGTAAATTTCGGCCGTACCTCTACGGTAGACCATTCCGAGCAGTCAGTGACCACCATTGCCTGTGTTGGCTGGCGAATCTTAAGGATCCCTCTGGCCGACTAGCAAGATGGAGCCTTAGGCTACAAGAGTACGATGTTACTGTGGTATACAAATCTGGGAAAAAGCACAGCGATGCCGACTGTCTGTCACGCGCACCAGTCGAGACGAGTGAGCCGGAGGAAGAAGACTTCCCGTTTCTAGGCGCCGTCCAGGCATCAGAAATCGCTCAACAACAACAAAATGACCCCGATTTGCTGCCGCTTATACAGCGTCTCCAAGGACTCAACGTTAAAGTCCCGCGCACTTTATTCAGAGGGCTCCCTTTGTTCTGTCTTCGAGAAGGGGTCCTTTACAAGAGGAACTTGTAAAGGACCCCTTCACGGTGACAAGTTTTTACTCGTTGTACCTGCACCTTTACGAAACGAGATTCTGCATGCATGTCATGATGAGCCAACATCTGGACACATGGGTGTCAGCCGTACATTCGCCAGAATTCACCTAAAATACTACTGGCCAAAACTGTTATCATCAGTTCAGCGCTATGTGAAAACTTGCCGTGAGTGTCAAAGACGCAAAACTCCATCCGTGAAACCTGCAGGCCTCCTCCAGCCAATAGAACCACCGCATGCCCCATTCCAACAAGTCGGTATGGATCTCCTAGGCCCGTTTCCGACATCGACTGCACACAAGAAGTGGATAGTCGTAGCCACGGACTATCTCACTCGCTACGCTGATACTGACTCGCTGTACACCGCAACAGCTCTTGAAGTTGCCAAGTTCTTCATCAACAACATAGTCCTCAGACATGGTGCACCCAGCGTCATAATTACAGATCGTGGCCCAGCTTTTACTGCAGACCTAATGAAATGTCTGATGCGAATGACCCATACAGACCAGAGAAGAACTACAGCATACCATCCTCAAACAAATGGCCTAACGGAGCGCTTGAACAGAACTCTGACAGATATGCTTTCAATGTATATCGACGTCGAACATAAACTGTGGGATGAAATATTGCCCTACATCACGTTCGCATATAATACAGCCGTTCAAGAAACAACGCGAGTGACACCATTTGAACTTGTATACGGTCGAAGAGTCACCACTCCACTGGATGCCATGTTACCACTGAATGATGAAAGCAGCAATCCACCTGGCCTAGACGACTTCCTGCAAAGAGCCGAGGAAGCACGACAGATGGCGAGATACAGAATACGCCGCCAACAGCGTATCGACTCCTATCGGTACAATCAGCGTCGTACCGAAGCGCATTTTCAACCAGGTGACAAAGTATGGATATGGACTCCAGTGCGTCGCCATGGACTTTCTGAAAAACTTTTTAGCCGCTACTTCGGGCCTTACGAAGTACTCCATCGTGTAAGCGATGTAACTTACCAAGTCAGATCCGCTATACACGGGAACTCAAAACGCCGCAACCCTACAGAGGTTGTACATGTAGTCCGGATGAAGCCTTACTATGAAAGATCACCGGAAGACCAGTGACGCCTACCACGAATCTATTCATTGCCTGACGCATTGGGACGATGCGTATGAGGAGGGGGATTATGCCGCGACATAGTGCCTGCATTCAAACGACACGCCCATCATCACGCGCACAGGGACATACATGCGCGCCGTCTAGTGTTGCGCAGAGACGATGATGATAGCACAAGAACCCAGCTGGCCCCTGCTGATGTGCGCCACGCGCTTGGGACTCTTCTTGAAGAAGCAGAAGAAGACATCTTTGGTGTTCTGCTGTAACGTTCTACGACCATAGTCCCTTTGAGTTGTGGGCACAAGTTCGCCCTTTAATAAATACGTTTTATTACACCCCGAGTCCTTCAACATCGTTACAATGTTGCCTATGTCCGCTATGCCTGTGTTATGTTGCACGCACGCGATGCTGCTTTTTATTAGCGTGGTTAATGCCCTGGTCTCCCCTTCGGCATAGCCAAAAGATCTGTATCCTGCTAGCTTTGCAAAACCGTGTGTTTCCTGCAAAATTATGACGTCCGGTTTATTTTTGCCTTTTAAGTACTGCTGCAAAACTGTCTTTTTGTTTTGTAACTTCTACAGTTCCATTGCCACATTCGGAAAGCTTTCTTAGGCCGCGTCATTGCAGTTGTGACCATGGAATGGAAGTGGGAGGTTGGAGAGAGGCTGATCTTATATAATTCTGTGGTTGAGAATTTGTTATGAATCGTGGCACTTCTGCTGTGCCGGAGGAGAGTCCATTGCCTGGTAACTGCTTTATTTCTAGAACGTCTAATCTATTCATAATTGTTGCTATTGCCTTACCCATTCGGTTCATCATTTCGTCCCGTTTTTCATGCAATTTTTCAATCTCCTCAAGGGTTTTTTGTATATAAGCTGATGTTTTGTCTACCGTCGCATCATCTTGTTACACTTCTCGCTTGAGCCTTGCGTTTGAGAGGAGCGGAATCATCCCCTTCGTCCATCTTGTTCTCTGCGATTTCAGTTATTTCTTTTGTGCTCGCATGTGGAGCGGGAGTTACCTGGCTTAATGGGCATTTTTTCTCCTTTAGGCGTTTTATTTCATCACTCATGTGTGCTAGCATTATCCTCAGCTGTGCGTTCTCGTGCTTTAGTTTCCTTAACTTATTGGTAATGGCAGTCTCCTCGTCAACCCGCGGACGCGCGTCCTCGATCACGTCTGCTCACCTCACTTTAAATTTCGGGTGTCTTGTAGTGGGTGGCCCTGTTATAGACCTATCCCTTGATCGGAATTGGCGTCATGTCCCCAGTTTTCTGGAGTCAAAATGAGATGAAGACCGACGTGTCGATGGAGATCTAGATCTCGTGCTCGACCTTCTTCTGGGCCTGGAGTGTCGTTCCTTTGCTTCTGGGAGACCAGATTTCCCTAGAAAATCAGCCTTCTCTTCTCTTGATGCAGAGTCTTCATAATCTTGTTGTCGCTCCTGTTGCAGCCTTTTCCATTGTCTTTGCTTTACAATGAAAGGTTTTTTGAATTTGGCCCTGCATGTCCTGTCTGCGGTGGTATGGTCCGCACCGCATAGCTGGCATTTGGGTTCGCACCGATGATGATCATCTGGATGAGGTGTTCCAAAACCGGCACAAAGCTTGTCAGGATTGGGGCACACGTCTCCCCGGTCGCCAAGTCTGTTGCATTTGTGACAGAAATTTACCTGTTTCCGGTACAGGAAGCATTGGAGCAGAGCTGCCCAGTATTGGACAAACGTGGACAAAAGAGCACAATCACTGTGATAGTGTTACTGAGTCTCTTTGCTGCTATTGCTGTTAGATTTTCGGTAGTAAAAATAGCTGCTGTGATGTCTCGTGGACCCTCTTCGAGCAGGATTCCTTTGATGACTCCTTTGGTTGTCATGTCCGGCGCTGTCTCGTAAGCATTTATCTCGTAAAACTTGTCTTGAACTTTGATATGTCTTTTAGTCTGATAATAGAGATAATAATAGGTAATAGAGAAATGCTCAGAATACAGCCAACGACTAAACATAACCTTCATTGATTACGAGAAGGCATTTGATTCAGTAGAAATATCAGCAGTCATGCAGACACTGTGGAATCGGGGTGTAGATGAAGCATATATAAACATCCTGGAAGAAATCTACAGGGGATCAACTGCTACCATAGTGCTTCATAAAGAAAGCAACAGAATATCAATCAAGAAGGGCGTAAGGCAGGGGGACACAATCTCCCCAATGCTATTTAACGCGTGCTTACAGGAGGTTTTCAGAGGCCTAGAATGGGAACAGTCAGGGATAAGAGTTAATGGAGAGTGCCTTAGTAACCTGCACTTTGCCGATGACATTGCATTGCTGAGTAACTCAGAGGAGGAATTGCAACTAATGATTACAGAGTTAGACAAGGAGAGCAGAAAGGTGGGTCTTGAAATTAATCTGCTGAAAACAAAAGTAATGTACAACCTCGGAAGAGAGCAGCGTTTCGAGATAGGTAATAGTGCACTTCAAGTTGTAACAGACTATGTCTACTTAGGGCAGGTAATAACAGCGGAGCCGAACCACGAGATGGGAGTAACTAGAAGAATAAGAATGGTGTGGAGCACATTTGGGTAGCACTCTCAAATTATGACAGGTAAATCGCCACTGTCCCAACAAGAGGAAGGTATATAACAGCTGTATCTTGCCGGTAATTAGCTACGAAGCAGAAACCTGGAGACTTACAAAGAGGGTTCAGCTTAAATCGAGGACGACACAGCGAGCAATGGAAAGAAAAATGGTTGGTGTAACCTTAAGAGACAAGAAGAGAGCAGAGTGGATTAGGGAACAAATGGGGGTTAGATATCATAGTTGAAATCAAGAAGAGGAAATGGACATGGGCCGGGCATGTAGCACATAGACAGGATAACCACTGGTCATGAAGGGTAACTAACTGGATTCCCAGAGAAGGCAAGCGGGTTAGGGGGAGACAGAAGGTTAGGGGGGCAGATGAGATTAAGAAGTTTGCGGGTATAAATTGGCAGCAGCAAGCACAGGATCGAGTTAACTTGCGGAACATGGGAGAGGCCTTTGTCCTGCAGTGGACATAGTCAGGCTGATGATGATGATAGTCTGATATTTGTTGGCATGCTCATGATCCGGTGTACTGGCGGTCAGAATATTTTCATAGTTGTTGGGACAGACGATATCCTCCTCCCGTTCCTCTAGAGGGATGCCCACCACATCTTGCACCGCCATTGTTAGGTTAACCACACTGTGCTCAGATATTTTGATTCCTCCAGGTGGTCTGATCACAATCTTGTAATCCCCTCTTGGCAAATGTGGCATCCTGCTTGCTTTGGGTATTTGGGCTAGTCTTCCTTTTCTGGGTTCGTCGTTGCGCTCGACAGGTCGTGTCGGCGACTAGTTGCTCTCGTGGTGTTGGGAGTCTTGCCGGCTTGACCTTCTGTTCCTGACCTCTTTCCATCCCTAGCTCTTATTTATTTCTTCGTCTGTGACCCTGTGTCCCTCTACGGTGACTTCCATTATTGCGAAAATGATCAGCAAACGCTGAGCAACTTGGCTCCACGGAACACCAGTCGCGGCCGCAAAGTTGCAGGCAAAGCACCAGATGCAGCATCAGCGGGAACGCTGGTGGCGCGCCTACAAGCGTGGAGCCAGACTTCTTGCTACGTGTTTCTGGCACAAAAACGGCCGGATCTTCGTGACAATCGAAATGCTCACCTGGAGCTTTGTGTCCACTGGTTCCTGTTGATGAGCTCATTCTGCTGATGTAGAGTTTTTGATGACGCTTGGGGATTTTCGCCATGAAAACCTGCGAAAAATGCGGAACCGACGTGATGTGTATCCGCACTGTGGATCTTGTGCGCAAGTATCCACAGTGCGAACGCAAAACTGAAGTATAGTACGTTAAAATGAATTTCACAATGTTTTTGTCGATAAAAATACGGGAGGCGTAATCTTTGTCCCTACTTTGAACCATATGATCTAAAGCATTGCCTCCGAGATGCGGCGCACAGCAATTCATCTGTACAGCAGACGACGGATGACAACTTGTCCTAAAGCATGTTCTTCAGTCTAATGCGGCAGTCTTCGTGCCCCAAATGATAAAAATTTGTTATGAATCGTTTATGAACTCATTCAACATTCAATTCTCTTACCCAACGTGTTGCAAACACATGGCCGTCACAGCAGCTCCATCTGTGTGTCCGTAATGGAGAGGCACCACATATTAGAAGTCTCGGTGCTCTACGTTTAAGAGTGAATTCAGATACTGTAGAATACCGTGTTCAAAATAGTTACTCCTATCCGCTAAAACAGCCTTTCTTCACTAAATGCGGTCACTTTTACTCGCGTTTGAAGCTTATTGCCACTTTTCCGTTCCGATTTCTAGATTTCTCAACTTATCAGCGCATTCTCGAAAAGCTTTGATTTGTACCACGAATATTGTCGCTAAAAACAAAATAATGCTACATGCTTTTATATATTACTGTATGATGGCCTTCAATTGTCTATTTACAAGATTTTAAGAAAAATCGAAGATGGGGTATTTTTATTATTCAGATTTCGCTGGAGTGCACTTTTGCCAATTTGAGAACTTTGAGGCAATATATAAAAAATTACATTTGCCCTACGGCAACAATAATTTATGTACCTAATGAACACACTATATCCTTAAAACGTGTCAAGTTTGAAAACGCTGCTTGCTTTACTTTCGGAGAAAAAAAAAAGGGGAATACGTAACTTATTTGAAGCTGTCGCAAAATTAGACACCTTTAAAAGCTATTTTCTTAAGGTCTGAAAACTTGAAACCGTATGAATTCATTCTTCATTAGACATACATTTCAGGTAAAAAATATCTTCCTTGAAACAAAAATATTTGTCTTTTTATAGCATCCACAATTTTCGAAAATGACAGGTGACGAAGTTGGTGCCTCTGTGTTGGTGAAGTTTGATATTTTTTTTCTCGTAAGTTATGCCGTTAATAATAAAACGAAGTTGACTTTCGGGCTACCTGGTGAGAGGTGCACGAAATATAATATACTCAATGAAATCTAAAATATCAACTTTTGGACCCGTGTCGATCTCTCGTGTAATCACCCATTATTTTTATACAAGTTGTTGTAGTTACTTTTAAGTTGCAGTCAAATACCTAATTTATTCTTAAGTCATTCATGCTCTGTATTTGCATTAGGAGAATAAAATTTTAGACTGAAAATGTAATGTGGGTTCATTTTCGCTCATGTTCACTGGGAACCAAAAAAAATTATACTTACGATGTGTTTTGCGAGAAACAATGCTTCAAATGACTCTTTGAACATGGTAGGGGCTTCAGCGAAGTGATCGCATGCAACACGGCACGGCCAAATGAAGTTTACTGAAAACACATTTTTTTCTGCATGAAGCTCACGTCATCCTATGCTCGGTGTACATTGCTTTTTTTAGCCTCTACTTGATACAAGCAACGAAAACAAGTGGTGTACACAAGTTTGTACATAACATCTGAAAAGGTTACGAATCTTCTGTGGGTGTTTCTTGCAACAGTCTTTTGATGATTTTTTAAAAAATGTTTTTGAGCAGATGACAGTGGCCATGGGTGCAACGGCCTAGCCATCCAGCATGGACAGTAGTGGTGTTAAAGTTGAGCAGCCGGTTGTGCCCGACCGAGAGTCGTTGCCAGCTGACTCTGTTGACCATCTGCTGCAAGAGACGCCGGAAGAGGAAGAAGCGGAGGGCAAGGGCATCAACTTTCCTTGCGACGATGACTTACTCGTTCTTGACGAGGCGTGAGTATCCCTTACTTGTGGTGAAGCCATGGATAGCTTAATGGGTGAAATGAAGTGACGATCTCGATCATTCTGTTGCAGAATACGAAGCAGTTTTCATGTTTATTGTCAACTTGCTTTGTGAAATAGAGTAACTTTCTATTAGCAGAACCCGGGAATAATTACAGCGATATTGCTGTAGGCTTCCTTTTCCAGAATTCTTTGCCCTTGGATGTAAGGACATCCTGTAGAATATTTAAAAACTTTGTGTTCACAATTGTTAAACTTATGAATATTTTACAATATTCACCTTAACTGCTTCTGTATATATTTTTATGTCCTATATACTGGAACATTTTATATTACTCATTTTTTTACAAAACACGGTTCGTTGTTGCATGGTCTTGTAGGAAGTCTCGCGACACTTGGACCTCCTTTGGTATTCATGTATCTTATATGCTATGGATTGAATGTACCTTAATATCTCGAAATCTTAGCACAAATATAAAACAGAACTGGATATTAAGATAGATCCAGAGCCCAAACCCTTATGTTCTGCATTATAGAAGTGCCACCACTGATCATAGCCTTCCTGTGTAGTATGTGCACTAGGTGTAGCCCTGCAATTGGCTTGCTTTACTCATGGCCATTTGGGGTGGATAACATTTCAATCCTCTGTGGTGCGCTCTTAGGAAGCGGCTCAACCAGTCTGCTGATAGATGTCCACCACTACATTTTAATCTGTCTACTTTTTTTGTTTGTGGAATGCTCCTCCCATCATCTTTGGTAGTGGCCTTAGTGTTTAAAACAGTTTTCTCGTTGATTTCTCTAGATGTGGCCTCACCATACAAAGAAAAAAAGAATAGTAGTAATAGACTTTTATTCAGCCACAATTTATAAGCTGAGCATTTCGACCGCCTGTGCGACCAGTCGACACTGTTTTTGTTCCCCTTCAGCGCCGATCCAGTCGAGCCAGGAGGTGATGGAAAGGGATGGGGGAGGGTAATAGCTGGATTGCTGAGCACTTGGGCAGTAAAACAGACAGTGTGACAGGTCAGTGTATGGGAAGGGGCAATTGGGACAGCAGGGGTTAGACCTATATTTATAAAGGAAAAGGCGAGAGGGGGTTATCAGGCAATTCATTTGGATGTGCCGTAGAGTTCGAGCCTCGAGCGCAGTGAGTGATGGATGAGGGGGAGGGTAAAGACGCTTGTAGAGCCGGAGAAATGTGAAAAAATGTTTAGAGCTGGCGGTGTTCTCGCACTAGGGGGACTGATAGTCAGGGTTCTATAGAAAGTAATGAAGAGGAAAGTTAAGTTCCTTCATCTAATGAAGGGAGTTCTGACGAAAGCTTTTGTCAATACAACGCAGAAAATAGCATTTCAAACACCTAAATGCCTGGAAAACTCTCACTACAACCTTGGGAATGATTTTAGCTGTATCACAGAATTTCGAAGTTCATTAAAGGCTCATTTACTCGAACTCAAAGGGCACTGGAAAATAGGCTGAGCTCAAATTAGTGCGTGGGCACTAGAATGAACGGCAACCACAAGACACTGTGTGGGCAGCACTGAAAAAAGCCACCTCTTGAGTAGGTTATTACGAATGTGGCACTACTACACATTTGTGGCAGGTGATCTTGTAAATTAAGTACTTGAACCTGTAACACCGAACAGAATTAAATTGATCAGTCAGCCTGATGTCTAAAAAAACAAGCACTGACATAATGCTATTTATGCTCAAAAGCAATATATAATGCTATTTACGCCCCAAAAGACATTTATTTACGTGACATAGTTAATGCAATGAAAATTAAAAGTATCAGTAATTTGCATTCGCTTGCCTTTCTTCTATAGCAACTCCATGCCCTTTTAAAAGTTCCAGTGTTCGCACCTAATTTTTATCTGTTAAAGGCCCTGTAACACCCAGCAGACAGACACCTTCAAAATCTTCTACGTCGTGGCGTTTAGTGCAAGAACCTCACGGTGGCACCTCCACCTGCAGTTTCTTTTGTTGCTTGCCGAGGTCGTCTCGTGGTTAAGAGTGGTGTTTTTGGGATTGTGAAATTGTACTTTACTTAATACGCAACATTGTGTCCTTTATTAGATCCGTTTCCAGGGTAAAATAAACGAAAAATAAATTCACTATCTGGAATACCATGCGATTCCAATCCAGTAAAGTTTAGGCTCACAAGCCCGTTTCGAGGTGCGAAGGTGAAGAACACTTCTCAAAAACGGAGCAGGGCAGGGTGTCTTGTGATCTCGGGGAAAACGGGGAAAAGTCGGGGAATTCTTAGCCACCGGGAAAAGTTGGGGAGTTGTTAGGGAATTACAAGTCGGGGGGAAAACGGCTTTGTTGGTTGTTGCTCTTATACAAGTGGTGTTGACACTGGTGCGAGCTCGCGTCCCAATGAGTGTTTCCTCCGAATTACAGCTGCCAGCGTCAAAAGCGATGCTTCTGGGTACTGCGGTAAGAACGGCGGGTGCGCGAGGCCGGCTAGCTGCGGAAGCGAGCGCTGCAGGAGCAAGGTTGGCGCTCTGAAACGCGCGCGGCATTTGCGTCCCCATGAAGTGCATGACGCGATGACACGGATGTTTGCTTTGTGTAGTTACCAAAGCGGTACCGGATTGCGCTACGTGTTTGACTTTTAATCTGCCAGGCTCGATCACTTGTCTCGTCTGAGACTAATTTCGATGAGCGCCTGCTTTCTGTCGCCGCTTGTGATCAAGGTAAAGTGCGCTTGGCTCTCGGTACGTGGCTGCGTGAGTCTGGTTTTTTCAGTAAGACTGAGACTTGGTTTGCCGATGTTTACGGTCGTGAAGTTAACCAACAAAGAAGCAGCGGATCGGCGAAGTCTTCAAAGCCAGACTGCAAGTGAGCAGGTCCCGTCTGCATGTGCGCAGCATCGAGGAGAGTGGGAACTGAAGTGAATGAATGACTGCGCGATTCTTGAGAGAAAAAAGAAAGCTAATTTATGGAAGCCTAATCTGGCGACACGGCCTAGCTCCTTGTAAGGGTTGGGAGAAGGGGTTAAAAAGAATAGTAGAAAGATAAGAGGAGAGATAGGAAAGATGGGGGACACGGCGCCGAGCCGTTGTTGAGCTGTGCCGGACTGCAAAAGAGTGCCTTTCTCTTTTCGTTGAACCGCACACATTGCAAGGTTCTGTTTGGCGTTGCATAAATCGGTTGCCAGACTTAGAGGTGGTTGTAGCCAGACTGCCGCCAAATTCGGCGCAGAAATTCGCCCCTGTAGTTGTGGCTTCTCCGTGAGGGTTTGGTGTCGTCCGCGGTGCATTTCGCGAGTGCATCGGCAAGGGACGCTGGCCGTTTTAATTAACGAAATAAACTGCGCCTTGTTGGCGTTGGCACGCGTTCTTTTGCTGTGTGTGCTGCTGTGCAATTAAGTGATCCTGTTGTGACTTGAGGAAGCAACGACGCGTCGTCCGCCGTGAATTTCGCGAGTGCGCGCATGCGACGAACTTGTTCGCGAGGGCATGAGCGGCGCTGGCCGTTTTAATTAACGGAATAAACCGCGCCTTTGCAGAAGTCTGGGCGCGTTCTCTTGATCTAGTCGTGCCGCGTCGACCGCGCGCTACGGCGAGGACGCTACGCTTCCCCTTGCTAGGGGGGGCAGCGCACCACCTGCGGCGACTCTATTCAGTTTTCCCCGCCGTCCCTAATACTGCGACGCGATCTCTTAATTGCGCACACAGCAAGAGAACGCGTCCCAACGTCTGCAAGGCGCGGTTCATTCCGGAAATTAAAACGGCCAGCGTCGCTCATGCACTCGCCAAATGCACCGCGGACGACACCAAACCCTCACGAGGAAGCCACCACTACAGGAGCAAACTTATTCGCCGAACCTGGCAGCAGTCTGGCAACAACTTATGCAACGCCAAACAGAACCTTGCTCACATTCATTCATTCAAAAAGTGTCCGAGGACGGGGCACCACTCGGCGAGAGCTACGCAGCGTCAGGAGAACGCGGACGGCACAACCGTTCAGCCCACGGAATCCAGTGAGCGAGTAGCGGAAGCGCGGAAGTACGAGCGCGCGAAGCATGTCAAGATGGCGGCACCCGTTCGGCGCGAATTCGAGCCCATTGCTCAACGGCTGCTTTGGCTTAAATACTTCGTCGTGCAAGTTGAGTTGCAAGCTGACTCGCATACAACGTGAAAGCGGAAAATATCACCGTTTAGCACTGGAGATGCCGAATGTTATGTTACTTTCTTCGGATTCCCACGCGCATGCGCTGTGCCCTCCGTGAAGCATTTTCAGTTGAAGTTTCTCCAGAGCTGCAAGTATGGGAAATTGGTTGGCGACAATTCTGTTCGGCGACAAAGGGTGAACAGTGGCTGCATTTCTTCATTAGTGGCACTATGTTATTCCGCGTTTGCTGCTGTCAGGAATAGTTAAATAAGTCAGTATTGCGACAAGGGCGACGCAATGGAGCGATCGATAGCAACAAAATTTGAATGTGATGAAGCCTACAACACTCCATTACGCGGGATGGATGCGCTGTCACCCGGTTGTTGTCGCGGCTCGCAAACGCTACTGCGCTATCCGGTGGTGTATACTTCGGCGATGCAAGAAGCAAGAAAAGACAGTACTGCTTACTTTGCTGGCAAGTGGCTGTCTTGTAATGCACGAAGAGCAGAAAAAACCACCGACGCCAGCGGCGTTGGTGGGTTCGTTTTGTTCTGCAAGACCGCAACAAGCTCGGTCACGCCAGTAGCAAGCTCGGTCACCTCTTTCACGATATACGGAGGCGAAGTAGGCACAGAGTAGGTTAAACTCTCATTGGTTTCAACGTTCAGTTACGTGCACTGCAGCATAACAAGGGAGTAGGGCTTGGCCGCCATTTTTCAAAATTCCTTGACTAGCACTCCTATTGGTCCGCGGTGACCGATTCGGCGGCAGACGCCGCAAAAATCGGTACGTGGCCGCTACAACGAGCCTAGGGAACTTCGTATCTTATATGGCTTCAACGCAATATTAGGGAGTTTTAGAATAACGTTTGCCGGGGTTGCGGGCATAGCGGGTGCCATATGAGCGGGCGCCCCTGCCCCTAGGGAAAAAAAGTCTTGGGACTTTCGCCCCGACCGCAAGCCCAAATGCACGGAAGCTACTCACAGCACTTTGCGGGCCGCGATCGCCGCGCGCTATTTCGGATTTTTGCTTGCGGGCCGCGAACGTGAACGGCGGTACGCGTACGACGCGTGCGCTGTTCTGAAAACTCCCTATCGGACATGAAGGCACAACGCGTAAAAGGCTATGATTCGTCTGATGATCCCTTATAGAGATAAGCGCGTCTGGTCGGCGCAGCACGCATTATCTGCCAACTGCACCCCCCCCCCCTCCCGCCCAACCTATTCCCCCTGCTCCCATCTCCTTGCGCGTTTCCTGCGATGCTGGCGGCTGGCTCGTTTTATCTGCTAGGACTAGGGAGTTGGACGGCTGTTCCCGAGCTTCCACTCGCACTTGGAGCACGCGACCCACGGGGTGATGTTATCGATTTCGAACAAAGGGGGAATGGACAGCACAGACAGGTGTGCAACTACCACTGCCCATCGCTCGGTTACCTTTAAAGCAAACATTCACAAAAATAAATGGGGATTTTACTGTATGTTTTGTGAATTTGCCAAGAGAATGCAAAGCCATTAGAAATACAATAAAGAGAATGATTTGATTTTTGAAGAAACATATGGTACAAAAATTTTGCATGTAGAATGGTGAAATCTTTTCTGGTTACTACACGTGCCCAGGGTATCCATCTGAACCGAAATAATAATAGTAGACCTGGCTATTCTTTGTTTTAAAATTTAAATGTTTCATTACTAGAATTTTAGGCCTTTTTTTACAGAAGAACTTTCGTGAAAATACTATTCCAATGGCAACAACATTCTTTTGCTTCAGAAAGGGGGCATGGTATTAAGAAAGAAGTCACAAAAGTTTGGCTTCAGTGGATACAGGGAAAATATTCCTTTCGTGATGAAAAGTAGTGTTCGGAGAAAATGCCATTTAGAGGTCTAGTTGCCGCGGTGCAGTCATGGTATCAGGCGTGTTTGGGACCATTTGCAAATGCTTTCCACAGTGCGTAAAAACTCGCCTCTTTCTAAAAGCACTTGTCAGCAACGCTGGAGTATTGTGCCTTGAAAATAAAAAAAATTGGGCTTCCAGTCGTCTTTGCTTTCTAGCCCCTTTAAGAGAAAGCATGATGGTGACGGCAAGAATGCCCCTGGCCTTTCCATATACCTGCTGTCTCAGAAAAAGAATTTCTCAGGGACACCAACACACCTACTAAGCTGGCGAAGATAGGCTTGGACGTATTCGAATATCTAAGAAATGTGTCGTTAGCCAGCCTTGGACATTAGCCGCATCGCAGTGGTCTAGCGGCTAAGGTACCCGGCTGCTGACCCGCAATTTGCGGGATCGAATCCCGGCTGCGGCAGCTGCATTTCTGATGGAGGCAGAAATGTTGTAGGCCCGTGTGCTCAGATTTGGGTGGTCGAAAATTCCGGAGCCCTCCACTACGACGGCTCTCATAATCGTATGGTGGTTTCGGGAAGTTAAACCCCACACATCAATCAAATCAATCAAGCGTTGAATATTCGGCAAAGAGTGAGTTTTATCTGGTTCACAAGTAATTGCAGCTTGCTTATTTAACCTTATTTTCAAGAAAGACTGAATGTCATCTGTAAAAGCCTCTGCTTAGAAAGGGGTGGATAGATCAACTTAAGAGAAATTGACCGTGGGAGCAAGCTGTTTGGACACTGTGTGCATTATCTTTGGAGGCTGAACTTACTTTAACACTCTTTCTTACTGAGCACCAGAGGGACTCGCTTGTAAGCAGACTTAATCCATTGTTCCTACGTGAAGGTGTGCTCAGAAAGCACTCCCCAGGCACAGCTCGCACACTTTGACAGGAACCAATGAAGCTTCAGTTTGATGTGAAACTTGGTCTCATGCTCACGGCATCACTGAAATATAATGGCCAGGGGCGTAGGCAGAAATTTTTGGCGGGAGGGGGGCACCTTTTTAATGCGAGAGCTTAATTTGGGCTAGTTGGTTCATTGTGGTTGTGTTGTAGTAACAGCGTGGCAACTGTAGCAAGAGACAAAAAGGACAGGAAAGAGTGCTGACTGTCAACTGAATTTATCGAAGGTGCTACGATTGCTTTTATACAGAGTACAAGAACAGTGCTCATGCGCGACGATACATGTGTGACCATGAAAAAATATTCTCAACTCAGAAAAGAATCTCTCTCTCGGAAAGGATAAGTGAAAGTGTACTGATGCATTGATCCTTAGCCTTCTGATGAAAACTGCTTCTATATTCTCTCTTTACTGTTTAATAAAATTTTCTTTTGCTGACAGTTCCTTTAATTTAGCAATTATTTTAGCATCTTCAGCTATTCAAAAGCAAAGTCGGTGTTTTTTTTTTCTGTGGTTTTTGTTGTATCTAATTGGTGTGGTTTTAAATGTGCAGGTCAGCAGACCCACTGCCAGAGGTCGAGGAAAATGAGGGACCGGTTCGAACTTCTACACCGAAACAGGACATTGAGGAGTCGTCTAGAGAAGATGATAAGTGTGGAAAAGATGGTGATGATGCCAATGCTTCTACAGTCTTCTGTAATGACAAAGATGAAGCAAAGAAAGCTGATGTGGAGGCAGAATCTGAAGAAAAGCAGGAAAGCATTGTGGAGATTAAGGATGAAGAGCCTGGGAAGAGCGAGGAACTGGAGAAGTGTGCAGATGAAATGCCGGAAGAAGTGCCGAAGGATGAAGAAATGGAAGAGCCCTCTGCCCAAGGAGCCGATGGATCGGCAGAGGGAGGGAAATCCCTTGACAGCAGTGATGATGTGCAAGTCGTTGCTATTGAGAAGCCAGGTAAGGTCTTCGTAACTTCCCTTTGCATGTTTTGGCTGGTGGAATTCTGTATGGTTGTGGCCTCTTGACGACAGAGGGATCAAAGTTTATTACAACGTCTGCACTCTGTTTCATGAGTTCCAGGCAGCAGAGCCAATGCTATGCGATCATCTTACGCATTTTCTTGCGAAGCGAGATGTAGTGCCCATGTTCCTAACCCGTTACGTGATTTACTTGTGATGTACATTGTTTTGAGCCTCATGAAGAATTGCATGTGATGCCACTGATTGATGAAGTAGCAAAATACAAAAGTTGATTCCATAAGCATCTGATGCCTTTGCAACCCTGGCTGAATATTTCACACAGAGTTTGGGAAACAAGAAGTCGTCAAGGGGAATAAAATGCCTGATTCTGCCACTAAGGAGAACAAGACGCCAGTCTCTAACGGTGCGGGTGAGTGCTAGAAAACATTCAGAAATGTTTTCGCCAATAGTGAGATAAAAATCTACAAGTTTGTACTGTATCTGACCAAGATTCATTGTGTAGTGTCTGCACCGCAACACAATATTGCAGATAAAGAATTCACGGTGCAAGCAGTTGTGGCATCGCAAGTGCTTCTATTGAAGTTATCGAGCACAACTGTAACCTAATGACAAGACAGATATCAGTGTTAACACTGGAACCCAGCACTGTGTGGAAGGTGTTTGCATGTTCTTTGTAGTCTAAATATCCCCTTATGCAACAAACAGCGCCCAATACTTTATGATGTCACCTATACTAGGCATAACATTCGAACCAAAAGTTGTGTGGAAGGCTTTTACACATTCTTGGTCGTCTAAATATTCTATAACACCTAGAACCGCACCCATGATGGAATATAATCGACTCTCATTAATTCAAACTCGGAGGGACCTCTGAATTTAGTTTGAATTATCAGAAGTTGTCGGATGACTCTGGGTGAGGTGACACCACACATTATAATTAGGCGTTAATTTTATAACATTTAACATTTTTTTTAATGTGTCTTTAATCCCTAACTGCACGCAGTAACCAGAAAGCAGAGGTGTAAAATTCACAATTTATTGGCCATTTACTGGTGATCAGACCTTATAAAGAAATCGTGAATTATGAACTGCTTCATTGCTATAGGTATGTGCTTTCAGCACAACGCTCTCTATACCAGTTGAGAAGCATCACAGTTTACCATGCGTGCACTTAGATTCAAATATTTGTTTACTTGCAAAGCTTTTCTCCTTGAAGGCCTCGGGTGCTTATTTTTCATTTTTAGACTGTTAGGATTAGAGCACACAAATTTTTAAAAAGTAGTGGGAAAGCAGCAGATATTTTCTGGTGTGAACCTGCAAAAAGTACGAATTAACCATTGATGGAGTTTGAATTAAGAGGCTTGTAAATACATTGAAAGAATAGGGGGCCAACCAAAAAATTGCATTTTGTTTGAATGAACTGAAAGTATAACTTATCAATGTTTGAATTATCGAGAGTCCACTGTATATTGGTCATAACATTTATTTCTTTGTTTTCAAGTACTGCAGCCTAGTACAGGACTACTGTAGGAATTGCTTACAAAAACACAAAACAGACTAAGCAGTAATATTAAAAAAAAAACGTATATCACCATTTTTTTGAGATGGGGCATCTGTTGCATTCCTTTTAATTTAAAGACAGTACATTAATACACTCAAACCTCAATATAACAAACCCAGATATAACAAAATATTGGTTATAATGAAATAAATGGAAAATTGTCTTGCAATAGGTAGTGTCAGGAATATATCTTTTTCATGAATTTTCTCATATAACAAGCTTACTTTCATGCAAGATGCAACTGTTACAATGAGGTTGAAGTGTGCCGCACTTTATAGTTAATTCTGCACATATATGTGCTGACATGCTATTCTCATCTTGCTATCATTGTGCACTTTGTATTTCAATGGAGGTGCTTCTCACTTGCAAGATTTTACAGCAAAAGCTGTTGTGAGATCACAACTCGGGTCACGCCCAGTTGTCCGCCGCCGGTGTCCATAAACACATCGTGGAAAATTAGAAAAAAAAAAAAACCCTAGCACCAATGACACAGTGGCGCCAGCCTAGCATTCTGCCACTGAGCCACACCGGTGCTTATGACTTGTTGGCAAACTTGCCTTAGTCAGGCTTGATGTCAGGAAAGCAATCGCGTTAATACCCTTATAAAGCGTTTTAAAACGGCGAAAGAACAACCAGTCGTCGCACAATGCAATAGCGTAACAAGTGGGTCGTCCAATGCTCCGGCCCCTCGCAGAAGCTTGTTCTTGTTCCCCTATTAACTGTGGCGCATACCTACTTCAGCCGTAATTCCTCATCATCGTCAGCCACTGCGTGAACAATTGGCACAGAATTCCTTGCAAGTGTTTAGTGGATACCGTGCTTCTCAGAGGAATGAGGAAAAATAGCATAGCGAATGCCGGCTTACTAACCAAAAAGTGCCCTAGTGGGTATCAAGCAAGTGTGCTTGCACTAGTTTCCCAATGAGTGTTTTAAATGGCTCTGAAAAGCCACTCTTCTAGCTTTTGTTGTGGCTGTGCTGTGCCTTCCGCGCAAGCCTGGCATTTTCTGGCTAATTAGCTGTCCAGCTGGGAACAAAGTGCGTGGTACATAACCTGCCAAGTCTCCCGGATTGGCCGGGAGACTTCCCGGATTTGGACCGTTTCTTCTGTTTGTACAGTTGTCATGAAAATCTCCCGGATATCAAAATTTCTGTGCGTGATCTGACCGCATTGACAAAAAAGCAGCTTAATCCGCTTGAGGCTTTTCAAGCTTACCCCATTTTCTTGTGAATGAGTTTAAGAGGCATTCATCTAAACGTACAGTAGAATCTCAGTGATGTGAAACCGCCGCAGATATGAGTTCATGAAATTCCCCAGCCGAATTCTACCATATGTCTATTGAGCCTAAGTTCGAATGTTCCGAACAAATTTCCTAATCGCGGCGGGTGATACGAACTTTAGTACAGAAACCGTCGAACGAAGGCAGAGGGCAGCGTACTCGAAGCTGTGGAAGTACGCTTGCGACCTGCGCACGCTCTGTCTTATACAGCGCGTGCGCACGGGGATTGTAAAAGGAATTACCGTTTTCCGGAACCGCAGCGCACAAAACCGCGGTTGCGGCGACGTGGTAGCGATCTACGAGCTCCGAGGGCACGCAGAGGCAGAATAAAGGCAGTAAATATGTAAAAAAAGTCGGTTTCGCCGCAAGGGCGAAGCAATGAATGCGACAGCAACAACTTGGAATGTCACTCTGAGGACGGCAAGCAGATCGAAATATGCAGCGCACTGCTCCTGCACAAATGACGCACGAAAACGATGCACGCTACATAATCAAAGGTACGGATGAGTACAAACTAATAAGTGTACCACTTATACCTTGCTGTGTATGAAAAAGAACGGCTATTTGGGCTAGTTGGTTTGAATTCATGTGTATGAAAAGTGCACTCATATCGCAAACGGGGCCTGACCAGACCCCGAAGTCACCTTTGTAGGCCTAGCAACTAATGCAATCGTTCCAATGAAAGCCGAAGGCACATGGTTCTCCCCACCAAAGGATAAGCGCGCGCGCACAAACATCTAACCCCGCCACCCACCCATCCATCCGCGGGGCAAAGTGCGCGTGAGAGATAAGCGCGCGGCTGCGCATCGCGATCCGAGCGCGGGCAATTTTTTTTTTCTTTCTTGGGTGTTCATATATAGGTATATAGATACGTATACATATACGGTGAATGACGGTGTTGGCAGTGACGGCATAAAACCAGCCTAGCGTGTCCATATAATTGCTATCGCATTAAAAAGGGGCCAGACAAGTTTTGGCGTTCCTGTCAAAAGAATCTAGTAGTGAGCAAAGCTTTGATCCGCTCTTTTGCGGCAGCCAGCTGCGCCGTCCTGTCCATTCACGGGTGTCCCAGAAAGACATACGCGAGTTGTTTTGAAGGAAGCAGATTTTGCTAGTTGTTTCTGTAAGACTCTCACTTTAGCGGGAAACCCTACCCTCATGTGTTCGGCCACTCCAAGCCACTATAAGACCGCAACGCTGATGTTGCCACTTGTGAGACCCCCCCCTCCACACACCCTCTTGTTTTTTTTCTTGATTTTTTTGTTTGTTTATTTGTCCATGGGTTTTTTAATGCCGGAAAAAAAAAAAAGAAATAATTCGGCCCCTCCCCCCGTTGCGGAAAGCTCCCGGATTCAAAATCCTTGAGCTTGGCAGGTGTGATGTTATATTTAAGCTATTGAGAGAAGGTGTTTGACTCAATTGAGACATCAGCAGTGATGCTGGCACTAAGGAATCAGGGTATCGACAAAGCCCTACTTAAACATACTGGAAAAAATATACAGTGAATCCACAGCCACTATAGTTCTCCACAAAGCAAGCAACAGGATCCCCCCAAAAAAGGGTGTAAGGCAGGAAGACACAATCTCTCCAGTGCTATTCATCGCATGTTTACAGGAGGTTTATCGAAGAATTCAGCGGAATTAATTTTGCTAAAGAGACTTGTCTATATTGAACATCCTTTTAGCCTTTTGCAAGGCTGTTAGAACAGTTATTCCAGCATTGCCTACAGTGGGGTATACGTTGATACATTATTACCTTTGTCCAGGTATTACGGCGTCGGTCTCGTGCTTCAAGGATGAGGATCCTGACGACCCTGATGCCATTGAGGTCAATGCAGACAACATGGATTCTAAGCCGCAGAAGCGATCAGCGTCCAGTCAAGACATCCTGGCTGATCTCAAACGGGCCCTGAACATGATTGATGCAGAAGGTGGAAATTCAAAGCGATTTAAGCTCGACATGCAGGATGAAGGTGGGTAGGCTGTTGCATTCTTTTCAATTTTCCAAAATCTCTTTTTTTTTTTTTCGATGCTTAGTGTGCTTTGTTTTTCATTTCTTGATTATCTTGGCATAGTGTTGACCTAGGACAGCTGCTTCAAGCATCATACTTGGAGAAAAATTAAGAGAATGCAGAAGATGTCGTTGCCTAAATAAAGGAACACTAAAGAACAAAACAATTTTTCACGAATTAGTGAAGTACTGTTTTACAATCCCGAAGACACCACTGTTGTGACGACATGATGCTTGGTAAACGAGAAAACGTGCAAAAAGCAAATGTGGGTGGATACGCGACCTTGAGAATCCCACTCCAAACACTGGCTTCATAGACTTCGAAGGTGTCTGCAAGGACCTACGTAATTTACAATTGATAAAAATCAAGTACATTGTAATCTGTCGGCAATAGTGACCTAGCACATGAAGTTTCAGAAGATTTCATTGAGCCAATGTCGCGAAAATATGAAAAACACACTTTAAAATTTTTGACGTCACGCACAGAGGTTTTGGCACGAAATATAAAAGTAAAACTTGAACCTTGATTTTCTCCACTAATAATGAACTCATGATGGTGAAACATAAATCGTTAGAGTTATTATGGTGCAGTTTTTGAATTTAAACCAAGTCACTGTTTTTCCTTAATGTCTATTTATGATGCACAGATGTGCTGCACGAGAGTTTTCTGTGTTAACAGTCTTTTGGAGCTTGGCATATGATTGCTCACCTGGTATGTCCTTAGAAGGGAAGAATCGAGAATCACTGTATGTATGTGTTTATATGGAGAGAAATGTTTAGCTTATGATGACTATGCGAGCATGAAAGTGAAAGTGAGACTTTTGAATCTGTGTGACTTGTTTTAGCATGCTGCTTTGTCTGCCTGTATATTTAGTGATTGTGCTTCGTTTTTTATGGATGCACTCAGACAGTCTTAGACCAATCTAGGTGACAGTGTCGTTACAGTAACTTGTCACCATGTCTTTGTGGTGCTACAGGTATCGGAATTGGCGAACTAGCTCATATCTCGCGATTAGTCTGTCTAATGAGTCCGGGTTTCACTTAAGCTCGTGGAATTGTGTTTTTTATTGCACAGAAATAATTAGCCACTTCGAAAAGGCTTTGCGGAAAATTAAATTCAGCACATGTGCATTCAATTTGCATGTCTGTTACCATTTCAGGGCCACACCTGAACTCAAATACTTCTGTGTTTGACTGGGACATCCTGGGGTCATCCAATGCGAGCTTGCGGGGTGGTTAACCACCCATGTACAGCTTCGGCCACATTTGTGTAGAGTGCGCAATCATCTGGCTTTTGCTCTGTGGTGCAAAACCTTGAGGCAGTCTTAGGCCCTGAAGTGGCGTATTGGAAGCATGCGCAGCCTTGTTGTCAGGCTGGCCACGTCATAGCCCCGCAGAGCAAGAAACGGCTGCTCGCGTGCTTTACACAAATGAGGCCACGGCTGTACACTCAAGCAGTCCTGGCCACAGTCAGTTCTTCTTTCGATAGCGCAAGCACGATAAGCCGACAGTGAAGCCTGCTAGATAGATGATGGCGCTTGCTGCAAACAAAGGTGAATGCTGACCCAGGGAAAGCTCAGGGGGAAGCTTGCAAAGCTAAACAAGCACACTTGTAAAACCCAAAGCACTAATCTGCCTAATCGTTGTTGCTTTGTAACTGTGATTCCTGTGCGATCATAGTTGTTATTGCAACAGCAATCATATGGACACTCTTGGAGGATCTTTGCCATTGCAGTCATGTCCCATACATGTATGTTCAGCAATACCTCGTTAACTCGAACTCGCACATCTAGAAAAATTGGCCAAGTCGAAATTTTTCGAGGCACCGAATATTTTCCTATATGTCCCATGTATATTTTTCCCTTTAACTCGAAGTATATTTGGGTAAGATTGTGGATAGCTCGAAATCTTTACTGGAAATGGAATGAAAATTCCGCCGCCGGATTATTTCACAAGATTCGCGCGATTCTGCCACACTTGACGCCGGTTGATTTTTTTTTTTCTTATTTAGCCACGCCTGCCACTACGTTGATGCTTCCTGCAAACGCGAAGTCTCAGCCCAGCGACATATCAACTTTGTCAAGCAACCCTGTGGCATGCAGGTGACACGTACGCTGAGCAGGGAGGCCATGCTTGGCGTATTTTGTCTCGTTCGCTTTGTGCAGTGCACATGATTTCCGTGAGGTTTGATTTCCGTACAACTGCGTAAACCGAGCGGTACGGATTTTCCGCTGGCTGTCAGGAGTTACAACTTAGCGGGAGTGTGGCATCACGTCAAAGCAGTGTAAGTCGCTAACACTAGAAAAAAAAAAAAGGCTGCCCTTATTAAGGAAGGGGAGAAAGGAGGCCGAACAAAATTGAGCATCGCGCAGGTATTCGGCATTCCTTTGTGTTGAGCTTTCGACAGTGCTGAAAAACAAGCAGTAGGTGCTGGACGGATTTCAGCAGAGCAAGCGGGTTTGAGGGTTGAAGTTGCAGACGTTGAAGTAGCGTGCATTCTTCGGCACAATAATGGCGAGCTTCAGCACTAAAATGTATGCGGAACAATAGCAATGCTTCTCCCATTCACGAACTCTTTGTATGTATAATTTTATATATGCTCCAACGATGTGAGCGAACTAAACTGAAATCAGCCGCAAGCTGCTGCACACATAATTGTGCAAAAGCTCTGCTTCCTTCACCTTTGCTCCTCTGTAAATATGAACTGTCCCTGACTGTTCTGTACCTTGTGTAGTGCAACCTGCTGCAGTTGGGCTGCAGTGCTGAGCGCATTAAAGAATGAATAAGTAATATGCTGCGAATAGTTTATTGTGCACTCTTATTTTTAGGCAATGCATTGGAGCAGGAAGACGGTGCTGATCTTCCGGAAGCTCTGTCAACTGGAGCGTCGGCGTCTGCGCAGTCTGTGGGCTTGCCCGTCGGTTCCAGTCTGGTGGTGTTGAGTCGCAAACAGCTGGAGCAGTACGTGACGCGGCGAGTTCGCGAGTGTCTCATGACGCAGGCCGCTACCCTGCTGCAGCCAATGGAGAAGAAGTGCGACACTTTGCACCGAGCCCTGGAGCGGTGGCGGCGAAGGTCATCCCTGCTGCAGAAACAGCTGAACGAGTTTGTGTGCGAGCAAGAGAAGTGTGCCAACGCCCGCCGCACTCGGGTGAGTGGTGTCATTTGCCGGCCCTGGTCCAATGGTCATTTCTAATGCCGAAAATTATTCTTTTGCTTCGTTTCCTTTTTTTTTTTTTTTGAGATTGTAATGAACTCGTGCGCCGTTCTGAGCCGGAACTGCATGCATTCAATGCATCTCCCATCAATTGACAGAAAGGAAAGAAGGGTTAATAATAAAGGGATGCTAAAGAGCAACATCATTTTTAGTGTATTACAGTCGAACCTCGATATCGAACGGCGCAGCGATCGCGAAATAGTTCGATATATCCAGAATTCGATATAAAAAAATTACGAAAAAAATGCGTCAACAGCTTGCTGAAAACAACCAACGAATCGTTCAAGCGTGGTGCTGTAAATACTCACTTGAAGATTCAAACATAGTTTAAAATATTGAAAAAGAGTAGCCTTCTTTTTGTTGGCCATGGCGTGTTTGACGACTGCGTCATAAGTGATAGGCCGGTGCCTTCAATCGCACCACAGTGGTGGCGCAAAAGGGCCAAGGCAGCTACGACCTCAGCTGATGTCGGGAGCGGGGCACCATCAGCGCTTGCGGGATCCACCTCTGCAGAGTCTTCATTTGGCTGCTCAGCAGTAGCTTCGGCGACAATCTCCACATCCGTGAGCTCCGCCGTTGTGAGCTCCGCCGTTCGGAGTTAAGCGACAGGCCTACCTCGGAACGCACGAACACTGCACGCACGACGACCGATGCCTGCCGATGCTACGGGGGAGGAGCTTGCAACAAGTGCGCAGTGTGCCGTTCACACCATAGAGACGGCAACGACTGCAAGCTGTAAGGCTGCGGCGTGAGTCCGGGTGTAAAGCGCGCACATGGCGCCCCCATGCCGGCTCGCCTGACTGCTTTCTCTTTCCCGGCGGCAGCGCGGGCCGCGTCCGTGACGGTCGTCTGCGTCCTTTTCTCCTATACTTTCCTCCTCAATCTTTACCTCCCACTCCCCCTTACCCCGCGCGAAGCCGTGTTGGTGCCTTCGTATTGAAAGACAATAACAACTCCGCGCTTTTCTCTTCACTTTCCTCATTCAAGAACCTCTACCGCAAGGCTGCGGCGCGCGTACGCCGCTACATTAAAGTGGCGCTCTCGGCGCCATCGATGTGTGCAGCATTCGTAAACGCCCGCCGCTCTACCGCTACTTTCGAGAGTTGCGGGAAAGCTCGCCGCCTGTCAATGGAGCGCTGGCGGTTTGGGGTGGCTGAGTTCGATATAACCATTATATGTAAAACTTTGTTCGAAATAAAAAAATCAATAATGCATGCGATTTCCCGCGTGATATAGGAACCGTTCGATATAGGGAATAATTCGATATATCCGTGTTCGATATATTGAGGTTTGACTGTAGTAAAGTACAATTTCGCCATCCCAAAAACACCACACTTACTGCAACACGATGCTTAGTGAGTGAGAAAACATGCGAAAAGAAAATGTGAGTGGCGACGCCACAATGAGATATCCGCATCAAGCACAATGATGTAAGAAATTTTGAAGGTCTCTGCAAAACAGTACATTGCAATCTGTGGGTGCCATAGGCTTAGCATGCGAAGTTTCAGGAAACTTTATTAAGGCAATGTCGAGAAAATACTGAAAAATCATTTTGAAATCGGTGACGTCGCACGTTAAGATTTCGGCGCGAAATTCAAAAATTAAACTTCAACCTTGATTTTCTCTGCTTATAAGGAACTGCGGGAGTAACACTTATGGCATTAGAGTTCTCAGAGTGCAGTTTATCAATCTAAGCCAAGTCGTTGTTCCTCTTTAGTGTCCCTCTAAGGACTTTTCTTCCTTTTTAAGAGACAATATTATTGTGAATTATACCCCATTTCACACATCAGTTGCAACGCTGCAAATGCTATGCAAAAAATTTTAGTTAGCAAAATGTGCACTACGCCTGTATCACAGTTAGTTTTAATCGTTGTAAACACTCGCACAAGACAAACAGTTGCCTTTGTGTGACGTGCCGCCAGGGCCTGCAAAACAAAAAAACCAATGAATGTAAACAAACAAAGACTAAGTGTCCCATGCGGTTTAATGACAACCATGTAAAGGGGCTTGTTTATCTGTAAGGTGCAGAATCTGTGCCTCAAACAGAACGGAAAATATTCGAGAGGGTAAGAACATGGAACTATACTCGAACCTCATTAAAACAAAGTTGTTTCTTACGTGAAGAAGGGTGTGTTATATCCGAAAATTTGTTATAAGTGTGTATTCTTATCACTATCTGCTGCAAGAGCAATCTTTATTTACTTCCTTATAACCAATATCTTGTTTTATTCAGGTTCGTTATATCGAAGTTTCGAGTGTGTTTCTTTATGCAAACGCACCTACAGCAAGGTTTCTCGCTAACTTCCATAGCATTGTATTTGATGTGTGAAACAGAATATAACTGACAATGAGGCCTAGAAAAGTGTAGCATATGTTGCTTGTATAGTAAGTGCGATATAAAATTGAAAGTATATTGGGTGATAAGATTACTTCCCGCTGGAAGGGACCGAACGGGCACGACTTGAATTACCTGCCCTGTGCTCAGCCATCTGAGCTATGGTGGCAATTGTCCCTTCTTTCACTTCATTTGGTATGCAGTAAAAGCTCGTTAATTTAAACTGGAAGGGGAAGCCGCCTCGGTTTGAATTAACGAAAGTTCGAACTAATGAAAGTGAAGAACAACAATAATACACTACAAATAGGGCATAACAATTTATTTTTTGAAAAAATCTGATCGGGGTCTGCCTTCTTTTCTTGAAGGGGACAGCCAGCACTTTTTGCTCTAACGAGTGAATTTGGCGGAAGGCCTCTTCTCCGCCTTCTTCAAAACCTAAGAAAAGACAGGCGGCATTCAATCTGTCCATGACTTCCGCAGCAAAGGGCCGCACTGGTGCTTCGTCCTCCTCCTCATCATCGTCACTGGCAGCGACAGGTTCTGCATTACTCACCTGACATATTATGTCGCCATCCGTGGGTGCACCACACACCACTGCACTTGAGTCCACATCGACGTAGTTCACAAAGCAGAGTCTTCCAAAACGTCCACCATCGACGCGGTGACGCCGTGTTTGAGCACTGGTGGCTCGTCCGCTTGCAGAGCTTTGGTGCTGAAGCCACAGTGGCGAAAGCAGTTTGCTATTGTAAGTGCTGTCACTTGCTCCCAAGCACGCACAAGCATGTGTAGTGCACTTAGGAGCGCCACTTGGTAGTTATTGCACAAAATAATTCGTTTCAACATATGACACCGATAAAATGATTTGAAATTTCTAATTATACCCTGGTCCATACCCTGGCTGCAGTACTGCTGTCGTGTTTGCTGGAAGGAAGGCCAGCTTGTCGTGTTTGCTGGAAGGAAGTGTTTTAGCTAGGTATTTGCCGCGAACACGTGCCATCAAGTTGGAGCAGCATAATCGCGACAGACGGGAAGCTACTTCTAGCGCTACTGCAACAAACGTTAGCCGAAGCCTAACACCAACACAAAGAATCGCAACAGTCGGAAGCTACTTCCAGCACCAACAACCGAGGTGTACGACGCACGCCCGAGACAGAGACTGCAGAGAAGGCTGTGCGAAGCTACGACGCACCCGATTTGCTGTGTGTTGGTCATGCCTTCCATCGTCTAACAGCAACAACTACGCAGGATTTTCAAAGGCTCCGAAATCGGCGCTAAAAAAAAAAAAAAACAAATCTTGGAGGTTACGTAGGAAGGACAGCAGGCAGCCTCCGAGAGAAAGAGATTGTGGGGGGGGAGGGGGGTGAAGAGTAAGTGGTGCTATTTTCTGCACTCTGGCCTTCGTGCCAGTTTCTCCGTTTTTCTCTCCGCTCCCTGTAAACGCCGCCTTGTAACTCGGCAGCCGCCCTATCGAGTGACTAGCCAAGCCGCCGGCGTGGTGGCGTGTAGTTCGAATTATCCGCGGCGGAACCTACTCGCGTTCGAATTAACGGGCTTTTTTATTCATAGGCTTCTATGGAGCTTGGCCGGACCACAACTTACAGTTTGAATTATCCATAAATTCCAATTAGTGAAGTTCGAATTAACGAGCTTTTACTGTATCTTTATATATGCCCAATGAAGTACAGTGAAATCTCGATACAAGGAATCTCGAGGAACAGCAACAAATTATTTGATATTTTGAAAAGTCGTAGCGATAGTATTTAGCATTTGCGAAAAAATTGTCAATGCAACCGCGTGAATCGCCTACCTGTGCCATGTATACATTCATGACCACGTTATGCTCCAATAAGAGCAGAAAAACAAACACGACATATTACAGAACCAGTGCACGTTTATTTGATCAAGAACGCGATCGATCCTGATGTAGGCAGCTCGACAGCTGAAAGACAAGCTCGTAAGCGTGCACATCCTTTTTCCTCACTGTTTCAACGTCGTCTTCACTGTCGTCGCAGTTTCCTTATCACGACTAATGAAGTGGATCTTATAGGTCATCAGCTGAGCTCACGTGCACGCTTTGTCGTCACACTGTGTGACTGTTCAAGCGAAGCAAGCCCAGGTAATCATTTGCGGCTTCATCTCCTAGGTCACTCGCATCACATTTTTCGCCGTCGTAGCATTCCTTTTGTGTTGCTTCGGGGGCTCATCTTGAACGTTCAATCACAAACCGGAAGGCTGGAAAACAGTCGTGTAACGAGCACGCAGGCGCCGTTGTAAAGCTGCCCGACGGAACCAAAGACAACGGGCGAAGCTTGATGTGAAAACCTGCGCGATAAGCATATACCAGGTGATGATGATGGTGGTAAGTAGGGTGGGCATATAGGGAAGTGCGCGGGTGCTGAAGGTACTCAGAGCTCTCGAATTCTAACCGACTGAACGCGCAACAACTTTTGAGAGCGCTCATAAATGCTCAACGGAATACGACATTGGACTCTTTGTGTTACGCTCACAAAGTGAACACTGGAGTTAATTCTGTAGGTAACCCGGCCTCCAGTGCAATGCTGGAATCTTTGATGCTGGGTATAAATGCTGATGCTGATGATCAGATTACCGTTTGCCGACGACTGGGGTTGCCACTCTGAGTGTACGGTTTGACAGACTGACTGCTTCCATCTCATTGTCATGACCACGTGACAATATTTGCATGTTTTGTTTTTTTAATGTGTGCAAGCATAGTGGTGACCCAACTGTCACGATGCGCAGAGGTCTGTTGGTGTCTGCGTACGGATGCCTCCCTTGAAGCCACCGGGCCAGACCCCTGGGTCCCCTAACATCAAGACGATACCCACCACAGTTACTGCACCGACGTCTGCAGCCTCTCGTTCTCCGAATGTGACTGTCACCCGTGGACCAGTCATGACCGTCGCAACGGTGGCTTCGAGTGGCGGATCACCTGCACATCCAGCAAGCCCTGCGCAGCAAATCAGAGTCACTGGCGCCAATGCATCAATGCTGGCTACGGTGAGTGTAACTCGTCATATTCTGCCAATCTTGACGAGTGCTGCAGAGTGATGTGCATGTTGCCTTATGCACTTGTAGTGGACACTTTACAACTGTCATTGTGAAACTGTCGTTGTAGTAGGCATTCCAGGATAGTTTTGATATGGCTCATCTTATAGCAGCAATCTTTCTTCTCTTGTGCTACGGTGTCCACTGTGAAGTAAAGCCAGTACGTGATTTGTGACTAGAGAATGAGAATGTATTGATATAATAGGCACTTGTTGATTGTAGGCTTGTGCGAATAGTGAATATCAGGGTCGAAGCAAATTCGAAGCGAATAGTGATTTTGGTCAAATAATTTCAAATCAAATTCGAATAGTATGTATGACTTATAAAAAAAAGAGAATATTTATCATAACCTAACTAACCTGCACGATATTTCTTTTGAATTGAAATAGGGGCTCTATGCAAATGCCTTTCTTTTTTTCGTTGAAAGGAAGTCGAAACAACCTTGATTAGTAGTTTCGGTAGGATCCGAGTGATAACCTGTAAGATACGTAATGTTTTAAAATTTATTATACTTAAATCATATAAACCATCATAACAAGCTTAACAAAATGGATTGATTTGAGGGTAACATGTTCCTTTAAAAGGTCCCTGCAACACTTTTTCAAGCATGCATGGAGCCAATAAACATGCTTGTCGCCTCATAAATTCACCGCGGCAAAGTTTATAGAATCGGTCCAGTACGAGTGGAGTTCCAAAAATTTGTCGCTGTCGCGTGCTGCATTTGCATTCTCCATTCTCGACCCGTCAAAAGATCTGGAAGCTAAGTAGGGAAAGATGGCACGAGAATAGAAAAAAAACGTCATTCTCCGTCTTTTTCTCCGAATACGAGGCCTTCCAGTACGATCGTGCACGTACCGTATTTACTCCATTCTACCGCGCCCTCGATTTCTACCGCGAAAAAAAAAAAAAAACAACGTAAGACATCGATTGCAACGCACACCCATTTTTCTCGCTGGCCCGCACGATCACACCACTCGAAAGAACGACTCCTTTCGGGAGCGTCTTCCATTTAAATATGAGGTACGGGCGAAGCTTGTGCCCATCTGACGTGTAACAGAGCATTGCCGTCACTGTAGTTTTACCGTGGACCGATGTCAGCACACGAACTTGCTTCGCCCCCTTCTTCTCGACGGTTGTGGTGCCAGGCATGTCGAAGTAAAGAAGCGTCTGATCGGCATTCCCGATTTGCCCAAGCAGGTAGCCGTTATTGCGCCGCAAGTTTAGGACGAACCTCTGAAAACTGTGAAGCTTTTCATCGTACTCCTCCGCAAAACTTTTCCCATATGCATGTTCCCCTACGGAGGGAAAAGCCTTTCCTCTTCATAAAGTTAGTTAGCCAGTACCTGCTCGCTTTAAGGGGAGATGCGAGTCGAAAAATTGCGTTTTTAGCGAAATTTCTCGTGTTTCTGATTTTTATTGCATTGTAATCTTCAAACCTTCTTCTTTCATCTGTGAAAATTTCAAAACTAAATTCGAACCGCAAAATGCAAAAAGATGTGTAAGAAGGCATCGCGGTAGCTCAAAATTTCGTGAATTTGTGCCGATATTGGCCATCTTTGACTGCGCGCTGCTCCCCGTCGCTACAGTGAACTAGAATATTTTGTAGTGGCAAAAGCGCCCCCCTGCTCGTGAGTCTCAGGAAGCTGCCGGCCGCGGGCGGCGCTGGCGTAGTAATCGCGAGGTGCTGCTGCGGGGATTTGGGCATCTTTCGAACAGCTGCGCAAGCTTCTTCCCTTTCTTTCTCCGTTGCATCGCACTTTAAAAAAATGGGCAGCTACAATCGACTAACCTGGCGAACGGTTTTGCGTGCTGAGATTATGTACTGAACGCTTTGCGAGCCTGTGCTTCACTGTGAAGAGCAGCATCATGTGCAGCTCCCGTCGACTTCGCAGCGTAGCGTCGGACGGGCTTTTTTTTTTTTTTTTTTTTTGGTAGTAAGCCTCGTGTTTTTTTTAGAGCACCTCAGCTTCAAATCACGGATATCTGATATGAATTCTTTGTCATTAACGTGCCACGAGCCACGACTGGTGACGCCCTTGACCAGAGTAGCAATTTAGCGGCTCGAACCGCAATGTTTGTCTCGATTATCGGCCTTCTGGTGTATTATGGACTGCATTCCATTTCGAATGTGTGCCGTAAGCGGTACTCGTTTTTCAGTAGAGCAGGACTTCTTGCTGTTGGTTCACATGCGGACAACTTTTTCACGACTACACTAGTTTGTAGACCAAACAGATAGCCCTGTCAGCACCGCTTTCAGCACATGGAGTCCCACAGTATTTTAGCCAGGAGAATAGTTATTATAAAGAAGAGGCTGTGTGACAAAATGGCAAATGAAAGAAATATTTCGGCAACACTTGATACAACATTTATTTAGGTTGTAACTACATGCCAAATGAACTAATCAAGTGAGATGTCAAACAAAAATAACCAGCTAGAAAGCAAAAACTGATCACAAGCACAGTACAATGCAAGACACAGGCTGTCTACTTTTCACACAATAAAAAAAAGACAGGAATATACACATATACTTAAAATATTTCAAAGGAAATCTCAAAGACAATGGTGCGGCTATGAACAAATCAGGTGCAAAATTAAAACGGCTTGCCAGGTTGCACGAATCGCCATTACGACTGCAATAAATGAAACGGGTAGTCTACTTTTCACTTATCACAGTACAGTAAACATACTAGGAACGTTTTAACAATAACGGGGGCGCATATAGAACTTTCCAAAAATGTGACGGTGAAAGTTTAGTTGAAAGTTCTGTTAATGTGTTCTTGAACTTTCTGTTGAACTTTGCGAAAGTTCCCATCACCACTTGAATAGCACAATAGACAGCATCCTCCAAAGCTTGTTATCCTGGCTCACCAACACCAGAAGCCTCCTGTTCACACCCGTTAAAACCTTCAGCTCTAAAGGCAGCTCATATTGCACATGGCAGCGACCTGCCCTCTTGCACTGCTATTCAACTTTCTAGCCCTCCTCCAACCCTTCTGCTGCAGTGCTCCCTTCCCGGCTAGCACTCCAATGTTCTGTACAATTTTGTGGACCTTACAATGATGTTGAGTACCTCATGTATTCCATGAAACAGAGATCTAAGGCTTTCACATTAAAAACATTTTAACATAAAGCTATACATTAAAAATTTATACAATGACAAACAACGATGTGGCTAGGAAAAAATAAAATGTCGAACAGAAATAGCTCACTAGATAACAAAAAAAAAAAAACAATTGTCAGAAGTTCAATACATCAAACAAGCACTCTACCTTACACGTAGTGAAGTAAAAATACCAGAAATACATTAAGAGGGTCTTGATGACAAATAAAACTGTTAAATTGCAAAGAACTAGGCGTTTGTAACAGACAGACTCCAAATGAATTCTGCAAAAGCACAGAATTATTGCACAGTAAGTTATGACAACAGTACGCATAAAAATACAAGAATGGCACAGAGAAAATGGATAAACAAACACGGTTCCCCTGCAGACATATGAATGCTGAAATGGGGGCAAGAGCAGTCTATGTACAGCGGCTAAGTTTCAGGTATTTTGCCGTTTCCCGCTTCTGCATCCTGGCTCGGTTGAGTGATTTTACGAAAAAGTGCAGCCGAGTGGTAATGAAAAATGCCACCATCTTAGCAGTAAGCATTTCAGCGTGGTCAGTACATCCAACACGGTGCTGTGGTCGGGATTTGATTAGCCAAATTACATCCATGATGCTTTCGTGATGAAGCTCTTGTGCACTGAAGCAACCCGTGAAAAGGTTCTCCAGGTTTTTTAGGAACCTAAATAGGAAACACGACGGGTAAAGCAGCCCGCCATTATCCTTTAGCTGTGTTAGCTGAGCAGCTTGAAGGTTTTTGATGTTGTTTTTGTCTGCAAGCAGAACGTTTTTACAAGCATCACAGCTGGTTTTGGCCAAGAACTTCCGTGTTACATATCCAGCAACGTAAAAAATTAGCCGCTCATCACTTTTGGCAGACACACAAGCAACATGATCTGGTGCAGCTTTCTCAATGCTGTTCAATGCCAGTTCAGCACTGCAAAGATCCCCATCAGCAGTCAGCTGGTCCAGCAGAAACTGTTTGGTACGGTCATCCCCACCGGCAGCATCAGCCCCAAGCAGTGCAGTCAAAATGCCTGGCTCTGCATTCCCGTGTGACACAGATTTCGCAAGGCTGTAAAAACTCAAGCAAGAAACTGTAATCAAAAACTGCTGGGGTGTGGGGTGAGTATTACAGCCTGACGACTGCCGTGCAATGCCAAAAAAGTTCTCAGCTGGGTCCTGGCTCAGCCTTGATGTCATGATGAACTTGTACGCGAGTTGTTGGCTCAGGTAGTCCAGCAGCAACAGGTCACTTGCAATGGTGACCCTCAATCCAACTGCAGTAGACTCGGACAAAAAGCGGCCCCGCTTTTCGGCTCGGCCTTCGTTTTTCGCTTGACGCAAGTTTTCTGCTACATAAACCTCCCATTCAACAAGGTAGGCTAGAAATGACAGCAGCTTATCCACGGCAGCTGAGTCCGGACGAAGAGCCTTGGCGGGGAATCGAGATGACATTATCTCGATAAGGTCTCTCATCATGCTGAAATGCATAGAGTACACAATAAGATTTTAAAACAGTTAGCCAAGAGGTTGGAAGGTTCATTTGCAGCGAAAGGTGAATAAAAACAAAAAAGTGAAATATAAGTGTGCTCCTAACAGCTTGTATACATGTGGAGCAGTACTTGAGGCAATAAACTTACCCGAAAAAGGTCAAGACAGGCTGGATGCTCCCGCATTTGGCCTCAACATCATTTTTGTAGAGACGAAGGCCATTTAGAACCGTGTCACTGAAGAGTTGGAAGGCGTAGGTAACCCTCATTTTCTCAAAGTTGTTGGGCTGAGTGTGGCGGGTTGTGATACCGGGCATGGCTTGAAGAGTCACGTTCGAGCCATTAAGTGTCAAAAGCCTCTTTTACAGGACGAAGCGATACCTGCATGGAAAAACAAAATGCTTCATAAGACACTGCAGTGCTGTGTTTTTATGTTTCCTGGGGATAAAAACATTCTCATATTGATAAAGGCATAAATTTTTGTACTTACTGGTTCTGTTGGAGTGGTGAAGTCTGCTTGGAGTAGCCCATTCCTGATGCATTTGACAAGATGTGGGAAGTCAGAAATGAAATGAAGTGACCGCTTGTTGTCCACTGGATGTTGCACTTTGCATTTTGTGCTAGATGCAGTCGCGTAAATGCCCATCGTGGACCACATGTTTCGATTCCAGGTCGCACCGTCGGATGTTATGAAATCAACAAATAGCCCAGCCTTTTCCGCTAGAATCACTGCCTCCAGCATCACTTTCGAGAGCAAATTTCCTTTCATGTTGCCCTGCGTGGCAAAAGAAGCAAGTATTTGGGTCCACTCGCCAGTGAACGGCACAAACATTATGACCATCCCATGGTCAGCCACTTTATGCTTGTCACTGCTGGGGGTGAACTGGCCCATGTCCACGAAGTCTTGTATGTGCCCTGACGATGAGACTGACAGACTCTCGGACAGTTTCATTTCGTCAACGATGAGCCCTCCGTGCCTTTTGAAGGCATCCATGGAAGACGCTTTCTGCTTGAGCATGCTCATCACTTTGGCATTAAAGCCAAATCCCGTCCTGTACGACCTGAGATACTTCTGAAGAGTAACCTTGCTCGGCAAAGCAAGAACTTTCTGCCTCCGCATATCCTCGTAAAGCTTTGGCCCTTTCATGCGCATGATGAGGCATTCCAAAATCCACTCCTTCGAATACCTCATCCCTCTAACACTCTTCCTCTTCGCAGCCTTGAACATGTGTAGAGCTGCCTCTTGCTGCTTTGGGGGGAGTTCTTTAATTCGGCCAAGGAAAGTCTCATCACTTAGCCTGGAGTTTTCTTCTTTCATGGCTCGTACTTGGCCTGCCAGGGTACACAAGTGTGAAGCAATTCGCTTTGTCTTCTGATTGGCCATTCGCAGCTTGTGAGACAAGTTATGCGTGACACGTTTTTTCTTCAACTTGGACTTCCGTGCCAGCAGCGACTTTCGCAAATAGCGACAATGAACACAGATGGTTCCTGAAAAACGTAAAACATAAAATAAGCCACTTCCTTACTTCGAACTATTTGCAAGACATGGAAACAAGGGCTAACAGATAATTGGAGGAAAAATAAACTCCAGAGCTATTACAAAGTGGGTAATAGCTAACAAGTCCTGACTATTGTTATTTCCCTTTAATGCAGGTTGCTTTAAATACAAAGGATATGCTTAGGTTATGAAAAAAAAGTAGCAGGCTATGTTAGCTAGAACAGAAAGTACATTGTTTCTTATTAAAAATATTAACACACACCTTTGACTGTCACCATTCCAAGACAGTTCTTGCTGAACACGCCGTCACTCGCGGGGTTGAGGGTGCGCTTCATCTTCTCGGTCAGGTTCTGAGCAAGGCCGTCATAAGCGTCTTTGCTCATAGCGCTTGAACAAAGCAATGCAGTGTCAACTTCTTGAAATATGTTCGTTGCTGCAAGAAGGGAGGTGATTTTGCCGTACTTCTTTTCTCTCGCACCGAGATAACAGCTTGCCACAACATCACTGTTGCTATCTAAGCTGAAACAGATCACTTTCTCGTGGGAGACACTGAAAGGCTGTTTTGTTGTGCGTGTAGTGGCATACACAAGGAGATCAAGGTCTGGAGTGGTCAGTTTCGTCCACAGCCTTGGAACACTTAAGCAGGTGGCAAGGTCCCTTAAGTCACCTGATTTGAGCGGGTTTGCTTGCATGTTTTCGGCAGGGCTCGTGTTCGTGTCGGAATTCTCTTCGCCGAGCAAGCTCGCTTCGTGCTCATCGCGACGAGAGAGACGAACTTTCTTCGCCGATCCAGACGTAGAAACTAAGCAGCGCTTTCGCTCGGGCCTTGGTTTTTTCACAGATGTGGAAAGGTATGCGGGCAGGTCAGGTAAAAACGTTGGCACTGCATTTGCAGTAAGACCAGGCTTTCCTCGAGCGATTCGTACCTCCTTGCCGCCGATGACGTGGACATAATCACGAACGACAAAATGGTCTGCAAAGTGTTTTTCACAAACCGCGGATGTGTCCGTTAGAGGTTTGTCTTTCCTCTTGAGGTTCCGCTCCCAAACCTTTCGTCTGTCTTCGTCCTTTGGTGCCGAAAAGAGTGAAATCTTCCGCCCGTTTTCAACGCGATGGCCGGGGTAGCCTGACCGGCAACCCGGGGCGAAACAGTGCGTATCCGTCTTCTTTTTCTTGTTCATGGTGGTACCGAGAACGTTTCCTTCCAGCACAGAAAAAAGATACAAAAAGAATCGAAAGCCACAGCAGCAAAGCGCCCTGACAGCAGTCAACTCGCCGGTCGAGCCTGCCTGGCTGGCTTCGCGAATCTGACTGCAGCGCTACGCGCGGCGGACAGCTTTTTTCGTCACAGCGCCTCCTATAGACGCCCGCTTCGCTCTTGCCACTAAAAACCTTCTAGTTCACTGTACCGTCGCAGTGCCGCCCGCCATCGCGATCGGTTGGGAAAGTTGCGTCCGGCCTTCTTCTTACAGCTCCGACGACCGCCAGTTTCGTACATGGGCAAAAAAAAAAAAAAAGAGGCCTTTTTATCACGTGGTTTGAGCGGTTTGAAACGCGCGGCACCCTAAGCCGCATCGCCATTGGCTACCGAGTCATTGTCAGCTGTGTTGGTGGCGGCCATCGGCATTTGGTCCGTCTGCTTTTCTGCGCGTCTACGCATATTTCCGCGATGACAAGCCCGAAAAAGTGCAACGTGAGACCGCAGAAGTTTCGAACGAAGCACAAGTTCAAGGGAAGGCGGCGTAAAGCGCCCCGAACGACGGCGACGAACGAGAACGCGTCTACGTGTGCTAGGCCTGACGGCGGCATCGACGAGTGCGCGAGCGACAGTGGCTGCGATGAAGGGATTGACGCTGCGCTTTCTTTCGTCAGTGCTTTGGAAAAGAAGCTCGGCTTCTTCGAGAAAGACGAAAGACTGGGCGATGAGGTTTGTGCAACGACAGTTTTGTGCGACACCCTCTTGCTGACGGCACTTGTGGCAGGTGCGGCATGCCCTGCTTGCGGTATTCAAAAACTTGCCGTTCGTGAGCCGGCAGAAAAGCGCAAGGGACTTTCGTCGCTTCTCGAACTTCATTGCGAAAACAGCGAATGCTCAGCGACTGTTCTTTCGTGCTCCTATACGTCACTGCGTGTTACGGCGGACGGCAGCAGTCGACGGTACGACAGTGGGAGCTCCCGAGATAGTTTCGCTGTAAATGTGAAGGCGGTGGTAGCTGCACGCGCTGTCGGCATTGGGCATGAGCAATTGTCGAGATTTTGCTCCATTATTGGACTCCCAAAGCCAATGCACCACCGAGGATTTTTTTCGATAGCAAAGAAGGTGCACACCGCTGCCATGGCAGCTGTGAGTGAAAACTTGCGCCGATCCAGAGAGTTGACGAAAGAAGTAGCAGGCGAAACTGATGTGGCTGTTATGTTCAACGGCACTTGGCAGAAGAGGGGCCACAAAAGCCACAACGGGATTGGCGCAGTTATCTCTTTAGATACTGGCCTCTGCTTAGACTTCGAGGTCATATCAAATTACTGCCTGACATGCAGTAGGCACAAGGATATGGGCCCAGACGAGGAAGTGTGGCAGGCATTCCATGGTCCAGTCTGTGAAAAAAATGCAGACTGTTCCTCCCATGCCATGGAAACGGAGGCTGCAATGCGCATTTGGCAGAGAACATTGACTTATGACACCGCACTGCATTTCATGACATTCTTGAGTGACTGTGACAGCAAAGCATATAGTGCAGTTGCAGAGTCAAAAGTCTATGGTGCTGTCAATATAGAAAAAGAAGACTGCACTAATCATGTGGCCAAGAGACTTGGCACCGCGCTACGGAAGCTGCATGTGCCATTACCACGAGGGCAGAAAATGAAAGAGCCAGCCATTCAGAAGCTCCAAACATACTATCAGATTGCCATAACAAGCAACAGGGGGAATGTACGGGATATGTACACTGCAGTATGGGCTTCGTACTTCCACTCATGCTCTACTGACGATGATGGCAGCCACAAGTTTTGCCCTGCAGAAACAGAGTCGTGGTGCAAACATCAACGCGCTGAAGCACTTGGTGAACCTGCACCACGCCACACACCTCTCCTGACAAAAGCACAGGGATTGGCTGTTTCGCCCATTTATAAGCGGCTAACGGATGAGAAGCTCCTTGCTCGATGCATCAAAGGGAAAACCCAGAACGCATCGGAATCCCTGAACAGCAAAATTTGGCTACTTTGCCCCAAGACTAAGTTTGTCTCCCGAACGGTTGTCGAGACCGCCGCAGCTATGGCAATCCTGTGGCTCAACAAGGGTCATGCTACTTTCGAGCACATCCTGGAAGAGCTCAACACACTGCCATCTAGAGATCTAGTTACTTTCAGTGATTCCCGCGATGGAAGGCGCATCAAGAGAATGTCCGAGCGTCTGACAGCAGAAGCAAGGGCCCACCGTCGTCGTGGAGTGAAAAGGGCACGGCTAGAAGAGAGTGCTCGCAAGGACCGTGAGGGCACAACCAATGCTGCAGGACAGTTCTAGTAACTTTCAGTGCTTTTCAAAGTTCTGTTGAACATTATGGCCAAAGATTATGCATTTCTAACAACTCTCTGTGATAAAAAAAAAAGGTTTCAAACTTTCAAATGCGTTTTTCTCTTTTTGCAGTTTTGTGTGATCTGTGCTTCTTATACACGCTTAGAATTGTCATACCTCTATGAAATTTTACACATAGCATGATGAAGGCCCATAAACTGCAAGTATCTATTCAGATTGTCAGTGCTGCTTGATTATGTTTTTCAAAAATAACATAACATTGAAAGCCCTTGGCAACTAGAGCCATAGTAAATTTTTCTATTTTATTATTGTATTTCACCTTTTTACACACAAAATTTATATAGTTTTTTGCACTCTACAGTTCCAAAGGATCATAGTCAGCTATATCTGCATGCTTTATCTCAAATTTTTATAGGTCAGAATTGTTGCATAACAATGGCCATAATTTTGAAGTATCTGACCTGCAGAAAGAAAACCAAGCAATCTACATGAAAATAAATGACATATTTGAAAAGAGGAGAAAAAACTCTATTAGCATGCCAATTTGTGTTAAATTCAGACTCTTATTAAAGAAAATCGTTTTTCGAGTAGCATTTCCCCTTAAACTGGCTTTTTTCTAAGACCTTTTTCTAAGACTAATTGCATAGCCCGCACTTGGAGCAGTTCTGTCGTCACGGGCCGCTGTGCCGCTCGCTGCTCAAGCACATACTCGCCGAGCAGCTCTTTAATTTGCGGAAACCGACCCTGCTGTGGTCCACTGAAGCCTTTGCGTGAAGCTTTGCTTTTGTTTCCGCTGGTCCCGCACGCACGTTTCGGGAACTCCAAACGACCGCGATGCGGCCCAATTTCCGTCCGTTTCTGCACACGCGATGACTTTTCTTTTAAAAACGGCGTCGTGGCGCACTCGAGTTTTTGGAGTCGGCCCTTCCACGTCGTCGATGCTAATGCACTACTAGATGACGAACTCCTCAGCACACGTACGAAGTGCCGCACATGGAAAACACATAGGCAGAAATGGCCGACGCGCCATGCCGACGCACGTAGGGGGCGGCCATTTCGGATTTGCCGATGGCAATAGATCGGCCGTAATTTTTTTGTTCGTACTTGATTCTAACGCGCATGCGATTTATGAACTCGCTTAACCGGAAAAAGGGTGCGCGTTAGATTCGTGTAATTACGGTACTTGTGGACAAGCGGCGGCCTCGCGCGGCGATCCGATAACGATGAGCGCGCCATGCTCAAATCAGCCAATGACTGTGACCAGAGCCGTATTATCTTTCTTGGCTGTGACAAGTGATTTTTGAGCTTGTAGTGATGTTACGGCTGATGTTACTTCTGCACAATCCACAGAAAATCATATCAGCAGCCTGGATGGTGTCGCTTTACCACTGCATGTCGCTCTGCATATAGGTGGTTAAAAATGCCTTTGAATGCTCTGTCGCAGTAATCTGCAGTGATTTGTAGCTTTGAAGTGTTGTAACAAGTTGCACAGTTTATGCAGGGACCTCAAATATGTCTGTAAATGATTCTTAGGACTTGCTCTACCAGCGCGATGTGTTTGTACGAAAGCGTCAAAACCACATCAAGGTCCGTTTAACAAGCTCAGTGATGCTACCGCTGCAACCATTGTGCCGAACTGGCTCCGAGTGCTCCAGCTGCTACATTTTCTCGAAATTTGGCTAGTCTGCGCCTGACCTGCACCCAGGGATGTGCAGTGACTTTCAGAAATGAAACTACTTCAGGTTCCCTAGTTGAAAGTAACATCATGGTGCATCTGCATAAGACACAATCACAACCAAGCCAAGCCGAATTGTGCAAAATGTCACTGTTGTGATGTGGTTGCAATCTTGCAAAATCATCTGAAAATTTTGCCGTTAAGGGGAGATGCGGGTCGAAAAAGTGAGATTTTTTTCGAAAAAGTCTATCGTGTTTTGTTGTGTATTGTGTTCCTCCAAGCGCTCTCTTCATTGAATTAATAATCAAAGCTGAGAATTTACTAGAAGTTATCTAAAAATACAATTAAAACACTCGTGTATAGGCCCATAAAAGTACGAAATTTCCCGATTTTCGTGCACGCGGCACTTCGCCCTGCGGCATCGCCAGCTCTTCAAATTTCGCGGGCATGTAGACCTAGCCATCTTTTCCCAGAGCTCACTTCGTGTCATTCTTGTTGAAAATACAACAAACGAACGTTTCCACACTGCATTCTAGCATGGCGAGTGGGCCTTTGAGTTTACGCGATATGATCGGAGCCCTGTCATTGGCTGAGAGCATTCCGGCGTGTAGCTGGACGAGAGTGCTCTTTCTTCATTTTCCTGCTATTGCCGAGACATTGACGAACACAATCGCCGAGTTAATTTTTCCCTGTTATGAATGCCGGCCAGAAACATGACTTTCGTTCACGGAAGTTCATGACGAGGTGCCAGTACAAAAGAATACTTTCCAAACGCAAGCGGTGAGCTCCTGCGACGATAGATTCGTCTGCTGCTAGGCCTAGCCATGGCAGCAGTGGTGCGCCTGATTTGGATTGCTCGAACTTCATTCCTAGCGTCGATGACTTCGTGAGTGCTTCAGAGTGAAAGATAAAGATGTTTGATGAGGAAAGAAACCGTCAGGACGAACGTGGAAGTACATTTATTTGCGAGACCCATGCAATGCAGAACCTCGTCAGTGGCGCAGTATGCACTGACTGCGGGCGGTGCGAGCTTTCTGCATTTTAAACCTTGTTATAACAAAGTATAATTGACCAACAAACGGATATAACGAACTAAATTAGTCTATCAAATAGTCTATAAAAAAACGACCATAGTGTGTTAAGTATATCGTTTTCTACGGAGTTTGACAATCGTTCGGTGCGGCTCTTTCAAAACTACCATGCCGACATTAAAGCCACGCCAGGCGCGGCCCAGAGAGCCGTCCTCACACAGCCAGCAGAGAGGATTGAGGAAGCGCTCAGCGGGTCACATGACCGAGAAGCGGCGCCGTGGTGCAATGGGATTTCCCTCTCCGCGCCTTAAAGACAACGGCAAAGACTGCGTATCTATTGGCACTGCGCCGTGCTCTTAACCGGGCTGCAGAAATTAGGTGCCTTCTTTCTCTTTTAACCGCTACCACCACCACCACCCTCGGCATCGAGAAAGGAGGCCTCTTCGCAACAGCTTTTTTTTTTCCTCTCTCCCCGCACACGGCCTTGAAAGGAGAAGGGTCTCTACGTGCAGAGACAGGAAAGGGAGAAGCGTGGCACAGGTGCGTTGCAGATCGGCATTGGAGAGAGAACGAACAATCCGCCGCAGTATTTTCTTTCCTTCTTTTCCTTCATCACGCGCAGCGTTGAGAGGTGCCACCGCGGGATTGGGCATGGTGCTGAGAGCATTTAGCATTTTTGGAGCGCGGTATGTTCGAATTAACCGCCGCAAGTGCTTGCGCGTTCAAATTACAGGGCGTTTTCGCCCATTGGAATACACGTAGCTTTGACGGCACCACAGCATGGGTTTGAATTAAGTGTATTCAAATTAAGGAGATTCGACTGTGTTTATTTTCCGTCGCACGCGTAGTTGTGTAGCGGTACATCGGGCCGCGAGGCGGTTTCCTTCTTTGCTTGCTTATAGGTGTGTGCCCATCTGAGCATACATTGCCACAAACTGTTATGATCTACATAAAGAAATAATGGATATAACAAAATAATTGTGGCTCCCCTTCAACTTCATTATAACGAGGTTTGAGTGTACAAGTATGATAGCTGATGCCCCGCCGTGGTGGTCTAGTGGCTAAGGTACTCTGCTGCTGACCCGCAGGTCGCGGGTTCGAATTCCGGCTGCGGCGGCTGCATTTCCGATGGAGGCGGAAATGTTGTAGGCCCGTGTGCTCAGATTTGGGTGGACGTTAAAGAAACCCAGGTGGTCAAAATTTCCGGAGCCCTCCACTACGGCGTCTCTCATAATCATATGGTGGTTTTGGGACGTTAAACCCCACATAAAAAAAAAAAAAAGAAGAAGTATGATAGCTGATGTCTAAAAAGTTCCTGGCAGCCATGAAGGGTGCTGTATAGTGCTTCTGCGGCACTGAGAAATAAATAAAGAAAAATGTACGCTAGTTTTCTTTTTCTGCCTCCCTCACTCACGCCTCGCTTACATATCTTCCAAAATTCAAGGTCGCCATGTTGGCCAGCTCACATTACCAATCGAAGCATATGTCAAATTATTTGATAGGTGCTGCAAATGCTGTGGTCTTGGTCGTTGTTTGCTTTGTTGTGTGGTTCAGTGCATTGCTGTTACCGAAGTAGCAGTGCTCTTGTGCACTGTAAATGAGCTGGCTGATGCTGAATGGTCTGCAGGTATCTTTTGTTTCTTTTTGAAATGCAAGCCTTCTCGTTATACTGCCAAATTTTGAGATTTCATGAAAAAAAAATTGGTGGTTTTTATCTTTTTTTTTTCATAGCCTACTCTGAATTTAGGTTTTCATACTTCAAAAGACTCAGCTCTTAGTTTAGTATGTGGCAACCCTGTTCCTGTCATTTAAATTAGGGCTATGTTTTCAGTTAAAGGGCATTGAACCAGTTTTTCTTGCCTTGATTTGAGACTGAGCGAAGCCTTAAAATATTACCACCTTTGGTGCTACAGAATTCGCCCCAAAATGCTTCTGCCTATTCCCATTATATTGGTAACAAAATGAGGGGAGGGACGTGCAGTTGAGCCTAGTGTACAATTGAGCAAAAGTGGCTGGATGAAGTTTGCCAACGGAATATTATTTTCAGTAAAGCTTGTCCTACAGTTCGCATAGGCTTATGGTGGTCAAGTAAATGCACATGCTTGTTCGTTTCATCCAGAGCGCTATTAAGTTGCTACAATGAGTGTCCCGCATCCAGAGAACATTGGGCCAAAAGGGGGGGGGGGGATTAGGGAGTGTTTTTGAAGAGTGGTTTTCTTCATAGCGATTCCTATAATTAGCTAGAGCACTGCGATCGTTCAGAGACCGCTGGAATGATGGGTAGTACAGGGATTTGCCTAGTCGTCGTACTTGCGAGCCTCCAATTCCACTTGTGGCTTCATTTATTGCTGTGTTTCGGTTTTCTTTTGAATGAAAAAGAAACTGACTGCTTTGAACTTTGTGACGCGATTGAAATGGTTATTCTAAAATATTAAGAGAGCGAAGTTCAACTGCTGAACACATGCTGATTGTTGTTTCGTGACAAAGCAACTTCAAGTCACGCGAAGCCAACCGAATCCGAAAGTATGAAAACTAAACAAGTCCGTGTACTACTCATCCCAAATCCGTGTATGCCCATAGAGGCTAGCGCCAGAGTTCCCTCTAGTGTATTATTAGGAAGCTGTACGGTTTTCTCCAGACATTGTATCACGTGCCATCTCCCTCCCCTCCACCTTATTTTATGCAGCAGCTGGGCTTGAAACCGAACCAGCACATGAAGGTGCTGAGCGTTTCAACACCAAGTGGTGGCAGCGCAGCTGTGGTTACACGCATGCCTCCTCAGGTAAAAGCATTTTACTGCCTTACAGATTTCTTTAGCTGCTACTATTCAGCAGTTTACGGAGGGGGGCTTGTGCATTCTTCAGTAGTAAGGAAAGTTGAGCTAGTCGGTACGAACGCATTGTGGTGCCTGCGTCCTTGTGTGTTGTTTGCTTTCATCTCTTGCTGTGCAGTCTCGTTTTCCTGCTTGGTTTTCTTGTCACACTTGCATTTCTTACAGTTCACATTGTCGCAGATTTCGGGGGCGTGTACCCTGTTGAAATTTTTGCTACAATGCACAACGGTTGGCACGAGCTGCCATAAGCCTTTTCCGGACGTTGTCATGGACGTGGCGGGTATTCATCGTCGGACACTCGGTTGTGTTGTGTCTGACACTGTTGCTGCTGATGATCCTGTTGAAATTATCACTTCAATGTGCAACGGCCGGCCATGTTGCTGTAAGCTTTTTTCTAGGTCATTATCGCTGACGTGACAAGTCGTCGTATTTGGTTACGCCTAAGTATGAGCTCGGCCTCTGTTCAACATAATGACGTAAATACCCGGGAATCGCTGCTGGCCGACAATCAAAGGGGGACTTGTGCTGGTGTTTCCCAAACTCTCTAATGGGCTACAGCACTTCCAAGGAGCCACGCCTAGGCGTCGTTCCGGTCACCGGCCACATCACAAAGTGCCAGTGTCATGGCCTCCAAGCTGAATACCTGTTGACCCATGACAGTACAAAGTTGCCAGTAGACCTTCTTCCGCCGTAGCCACGTGAACAGTGCTAGCTCGTGAAACTGCAACCTTGTGCCACGCGCGTCGAGCCATGTGTCATTCCATGCACGCGCTCGTGCCTGTTCTGAGTGCTTCTCTCTCTCCTTCGTCGTCATGGTCTATACACAATCTCCTTACTCATGACACATAGATAAAAGAGAGAGAGAAGAGGTAGGCCAGGAGGTTAACCAGATATTGGCATCCAGTTTGCTACCCAGCACTGGGGATGGGGAAAAAGGGGCAAGAAGGATAGCGTAGAGAGAGAGAAGAAAGAAAAAAATGCACGTGCACACAGGAGAAAACAAAAACGCACAAGGAAAGGGCGTTCTGGCTACAACCGTTCAGAAAAAGGTCGATCGCAAAAAGGGCAGCAGCACTTGCTTCTCCTGTGAGGTTGTATCTCGACAATAATATCAAATTTTTTCCTCCAACAGAGGTTGATTATGTAATTTGTTGAGCTCGTTGCTCACGACACCTGATTTTTCATAGTTGCGGGCCGGTGCTGAAATGGGAGAGACGGCCTGAAGCAGAAAGCGAAGTTGGCTGATGTTTTAGGCTGGTTTGCACTGTCGTTACTTTCAGAGTCAATGTCTTACGAAAGGGCGTCATTCTCAGAATTGATGGGGCTTCCTATATCGATAAAATCTGTTGCAAACATACTTAAGTGCCAACATCTGTGATCTTTTGAAGTGCACATGTGCGCCACATTCTGTGGTGGCTATTTTCTATTCCCACTTAGACTATCATGCAACTTTGGAGGGTGCTCAAAAATCGAGGCTACACGGGGGGGGGGGGGAATGAACCGCATGAAAAAAAAAAAAACTGCAGTTCTTGTGCATTACAGATTGTGCAGTGTGCGCCATGCGAAATGCCTTGAAAGGGAAATTTCAAACCATTGATAGACTATCAATGCCGTGCAAGTGTGGTATGGAATGCTGAATTGAATCGCTACCTAAAATGAACAACTTCCTCTCATGTGATTGCTTTTTTGTTTCAATTCTGCACACTGCTTCATGTTTCAATAATTGGAACTCCTGCTTGACAGAACATATTTTTCCTGGTCCCTTCAGAGTCTACTCTGTTACAATTGATTCGAAGTGTTCATTGTACTGGGCGAACATTGAAATAATAAGGAAGCATTTAGTCAAGCCTTTGTATAGATCAAACAAATGGTTTGCATCTTGAGTGTAGTACTCGTTTTACGAGTCCTATATGTTTGGGTCTTCTCTGTTCATCTTTGCAGTTGCAGAGTGCTCCTACCTTATCGACCTCTGTGTCGTCTCCCGTGCCAGTGCCGATGCAGCTGATTGCCAACACTGCCAACATTACTGCTTCTCAGTCGCCTGCTGTAAGTGGTGTTCAGGCTTAGTCACGGCGTGCGTGGCCATGATGTGCTTGGCCACGGTGCCTAATCCTTGATCAAGCTCGATAGCAAGTACAAAGAGCCATCTCGTGTCAGTCTTCGTCGCGTAGTTTGAAGGGCCAATAAGCGGAACCATCGCTGAGATGCGCATCTGCGATGTTCGCAACAAGCGTGGTGCACTATTGTAATCTGATCTTCGAAGTTCCCTTTGTGGGTTGCAAACTGAAGCGTAATTATACTTAACGAGCCGTGTACACAGGACGATTGCTAGCGCGTCTCTAAGTATTGTAGTCAGCCGTGACCTCGATACGCGCAAGCAGCAGGCAGCGTTCTCCCAGAGTAGGGATCGAACAAATGGCAATGGGTGCTGCTGGATCAACAAGGTGGACGTGGCCAATCTGAGGCCTCTTAACAAACATTAAACATTTGCTTTTTGTGTGCTTGTATCTGAATGGAGGAGCTAAAAGAGGAAATTTGAAGACTGCGAAATACACTTTCTGATGAGCCCAAATGGCAGTGCCTGATTATGCCATTGCAAAGCTGTGTTTTTTTTTTAGTTTTTAGAATACAAGTTAGAAAATGAATTCATTACAACTTTCTGTAATTATAATTCAAAGATTTGGAAAAATAATAAGAAATATTTTTAAATTGGTATTCGATTGGATTCGCACTTCAACTTTATCATTTGAATTTGCTTCACATCCAAAATCCCGTGATTCGCATTACTCTAGTTTTTACTTAGGAGTACTGACACGATTTGAAAACGTCGTGAAAGGGTTGTTTTTCGTTTCCTTGGTATGCAGTACCAACACTCTTTGCACATCATAGTCAGGCAACCCGTATAAAATATTTTATATTGATTTCAATGTTTTTGGCACTGAACATCTGCAAGCCAGCCCCATTGCCATGAATGTTTCCCTTGCGAGTGAAGGCAGGTCTTGGACTTGCGAGCTCTGCGCCCTACACGCAGCTGAAATCGCAGAATTCAGTGTCAGGCGTCACTGGATGACAATTAACTCCTCATTGTTTACGTGCATCACAAGCAGTTGACAGATTTGCCGCCAGTACGTCGCCAGCTGCTGTCGTGCCCTCACGTCGCACTGCTTTGACACGTCACGAAAAAGCCAGCCCACAATCTCGAAACAGGAAGTGTCTTTTTAAGGTAGTGGAAATAAAAATATATTCCATGTGTTCCCGAGCACCACAGTACTTGTTTGAGGTTTCTCAACACCAGTACCGTTCTTTCGAGCAACAAGCCAAACAAAGATCTTTAAAATTAATGTCAGTATTCCTTTAAAAAACACAAAAAAAGGGGGAACATGTTCACCAGTGAGGCAATATTGGAAAAATAGTTGCCTGCTTCGTGTCTTCTTATTTATGTGCTGCATAGTTTAAATGTCCAGCTACTGCTACTGGGGTTGTGTTACAGATGAAAGTCTCAACAACTGTCTCTTCCTCTGGCACACCTGTACGAGCGGTTGTGGTGTCATCCCCTAGCAGTAGCACCCCGTCTGCACCAGGTGTGAAGATCATTGACCTCACTCAGGAAGAAGAAGCAGCAAATGCTCAGGCTAAGGCCTTTTCAGGTAGGTGTTATTGTTCAGTATAGTTTACGTGGCACTCATACAATATTAGTTAATATATCTGCACAATTGTGCATCATTACGAAAGCGAGTTGTCCCCAAACGTTACACTGACAATAAAAACAAATAAGTGCGCAAGTTATTCTTCAAGCTATTCTTCATGAACTTTGATGTTTCATGCGTGCTGGCTTTTAAAGGGGCCCTGCAACACTTTTTGAGCATGGCAAAAAACGCTGCTGAGAACACGCGAGCCAAATATTATAGCGCAGCATGCAGCCTGCAATTCACAATAAATTATCAGTTGGCCAAAGATTGCTTTCTCTTCTTTCGGCAAGTGATGGAGGAAGCTCAAAAATCATTCATAGAAGTTCTTTATCAGCCATTGGCTGTTAAACATGGCGCGCTCGGTCATTACAGGGATCACCGCGGAAAACCCAGACTTGTTAACACGTACACGTGCGATCACACTGAAAAAGTCTTGTATTTGAAGAAAGAAAAAAAAAAAGTCGCAAGGCATGCGTGAGGTATTTTCTTTGATCATGCCACGCCTCCCTGTTTAGCTTCCAGTGCTTTCGTCGGGACAAGAGAAAAGCTAGTGCAATTGTGACGTGCTACAAATCTTTCCTACTCTGCTCATACTGGACGGATTCTTGAAATTTTGTGGCATTAAATTTGTGTGACAATAAGCTCTTTTAGTAAATACATTTTATGGTTACTTAGAAAAGTGTTTCAGGGTCCCTTGAAGAGCTTTTTTTGGCATCAAAAGCATCAACTTCAGGCATGACCGTGACAATTGTTAGTGCAGTGCAATACCAGCAGCAGAGCCACCATCTGCTAGCGCCGCCTACTGCAGCAAGCGAAAGAGTGACATGGGGGAGCTTTGGATTCTTTCAGTTTGGTGTGTTCACTGTTGAGCTTGGGGCCACTTTTTTCAGACCACATGTCACAAACTCACGGTGACAATGTACGTAACTGCATAAACAACCATGCCTACTTTGGAGAGAGGGAGTGAGAAAGGCAAAGTAAATACAGGGACGTTAACCAGGTTGCGCTTCGTTTGATACCCCACATGAGGAAGGGGGGAGAGAGAATAGAGGAAGGATTGAGGAAAGAGAAAACAAGTATAATACACGCACACATATCATCACTTATTGGATGCCAAGCAGCTTAGGGTCGAGCTCAATCAGGCTGCACATGCTCGTCCGCTCCTCCTCTTTATCTTTTCCTACGCTCCCCTTCTCTCGTCTTGCAAGGCCGACGCAGGCAACGAATTTCTTGAGTGACTTCCCGCGCTGCTTAGCCGTTCGCTGGCACGGGATTAAGCGCTGCATCTTGACCTGCAAGGTAGTGTCGGTAGGAGATTTCTTCTGTGTGTTTGATCAATAAAAATTCGCAGCGTGTGCATTAACTAAAAGGGGACTGCAGGTCTCTGTGTTCAGTCTGCGTCTTCTATCTCTCATTGCCCATTAGCAGTGATTGGCATGTTCCAGTAAGAAACGCCGGTTCATTACTACATGCCTTGCGCCTCCCCAGGTTCCTCTCCAGCGCAAAGCCGCGATGAGCGTCAACGTCGATGTCAGTGTAAGCGTTAGCACCCGCTGCTTTGCATCAACACATCGTTCCTTTTAGCGGCTAATCGTGTAATTTTTTGCGCACACCCAAACTGTCACAACTAAAAAATATTTTAAATTGGCTCGCATGCTTTTGTTTACTAGGAGGCTGAAATCGGATGTTTAAAAAAGCTTACAAGGATTGGCTCCAATGTACTTCCATGAACGTACTTCCATGAACTCCAGGTGGTAGAAATTTCTGGAGTTCTCCACTACTACGCCTCTCATAATCATATGGTGGTTTTGAGACGTTAAACCCCCCAATTATTATTTGGACAAAACTATTCTTCACTTACTTCATTATAACCGATAATTCGTTCTACCTGGGTTCGTGATATATCTGTCTGAGTGTAGATTATGAAAAGTGCTTGTTTTTGTTTGTGTAAAGGATGGGCTTCCATGTCAAAAGAAATGCTGTTGTATTCGTCTGAAATCTGAAGGTGTTGTTTGAAGTCCTTGAGAGTTCTTTCTAAGGGCTTTGAAAGTCCCTTCGATGCTTTTTGTGTGCAGTTCCTATGAATAGTCTTTCCACTTTCAGCAGGTGGTGGCTTCTCTACGGGCACTGCATTGCAGAAGGGCGCCGTCTCCTCGGCGTCCATTCCTGTGCTGAGCGCAGCACCAACTTCATTTGTGCAGGTAAGTGTTGGTAACTGACTTCTTCATATCGCGAAAGCTGTTATGAAATCACAACAAAGGTCGTGTGCGCCATAGCTGTGCTCTTCCGCCGGCGTCCATAGCCACTATTGTGCCAAATAAGAAGAAAAAAAGCTAAGTAAATACAAAACACCAAGGACACAGTGGGGTTTGAACCCGGGTCCCCTGCGTGTCAGCCCAGTATTCTACCACAGAGATGTGCCGGTGCTTGAAACTGCGTTGCTAACTGGCCTTAGGCAGGCTTCATGTCGGGAAAGGAATTGCGGTAATATGAGTAGTAAAGCATTTTGGAACAGCAAAGGAGCTACGAGGCATTACACAATACAAATTGGGTAACGAGTGGGCCGTGGAATGCTCCAACACATTATGAAAGCTTCTGGTATAGTTCATCATCGTCATCAGCCACGGCAAGAGAAAATTGCACAAAATTCTTCGCAAATATGTAGCGGGTACCGCACTTCTCCCTCCAAATAATGACAAAGGATGATATAGTGAATGCCTCCTTACTAGGCAAAAACTATGATTAATAGTGTTGTGGTTACTCTGCAAGTGTGCTTGTGGTAGTTACCCAAAGCGTGTTTACAAAAAAAGGCTCTGAAAGGTTGCTCTTCAAGCTTTCGGTGTGTCTGTGCTGCGCATTCTGCACAGGCTTGGCGGTTTACTTTTTCAAGGCTCACTTTCACGTAGATGATTGGGCTTCAAAAGGTAGGCAGGAATAACTTGTAGATTTGGGATGTCCGTGTTCTTTTTTTTTTCCTCGTACCAACAACTTTTGGGATAGCTTGCCAGTGTCCTGTCTAATGACTGTACCCCCTTCTTACATTGCACACTCGTTAACGATACTAGTCAGTTTATCGTTCATTGCTGTCGCATAAACCACAAAATAATGAATGTAACTACCGCCTTCCTTACCGACATCTGGTTTCTTGAGGCCCCACAGACTGTTGGGTTCATTGTTCTGTGCATGGGCTAGGTAGCGATAGGGGATTGGATGAAAAAAAGAGGCAGATCATGGTTTTGAAGAACCGAATATGAGGTAACCCCATGAGTTCTGTAGTTATGTGACTCATAAAACGTTCCTTTATTTTGCATGCCCCAAAATAACCAGTAGCATCAATTATCCTAACTAAAACTCTCTAATATTAGTCCGATATTGTAGCAATGGGGAAATAGCAAATTCAATGTTCGATGTGAATAGTGATTTGGTCAAATAATTTGGAATAAAAGAGTTTCAATAGAATGTGTCACGTATTACCATATTTATTCGACTATAACAGGACTTTTTCTCCAGGTTTGGTGACCTACAGTCAACCCTCATGTTACAGCAGAACACCGAAATAACTATTATTCTTCGTGGACATAATGAAAAATCACCACTCAAGTTACCATGGTCGTCAGGCTACAATGGAGCAAATATGGTACAGTTAAACCTGGACATAACGAAATTCACAAATTCATGGAAAAATTTGTTATAAAGAGGATTTTGTTATATGCAGGTTTGGTACGAAAATTTTGAAAAATAATTGCACTAATTAAGCAGAAGAAGAAGTTAAGACAGAGTTATCCCAGAGAACTTATTTAGTGGTAAAAACCTGCGGTACTATTGTGATATTATTATATGGACACTCTCGGCGGGTTTTCGCCATCGCCGCCAAGTTCCGTAACAAGTCCTGACAACGAGCCCCCGGGCACCGTCACTTATACGAGCGGGTAAAAGCGCGCAAGCGCTGCTGAGGCAGAGATCAAATGAGCCGGTCCATCTCTATCGCCTGGAGGGCGCGTACGATAAGATTCCATCCCCCGCGTGTTAGAACTGCCGTCGAATGCTCAAACAGAACCACTCGTTTTGAACTAGCAGGAAAAAACGAGGGGGGGGGGGGGGGGGGTCTTCATTCGAGTAGCAACAATGAGCCTCAATTTCAAGGGTGCGGTCGCGGCACGCAAGCTATATGGAGTGGCCGTATTTTCTTACACCAGCATTTTGTAGTTTCGCGATATCGAAACTTAAAGAGTTGGCTGCCAGCCGTAATTCATACAACATTACAATTTGCTGCTATGGCATCTATTGCATTGCATTCAAAGCGCCGTCGTGTTGTTGCCAGAGCTAATCGGCTAATCGCAAAGGCTATGGTCCCGCGAACTCGTGGAGCGGCGCTTGATGGAAGCGCATGACGTGTCGACGTCCAAAAATTTGTTATTGTCACCGTAGTGTCCGAGAGTTTCCTTCAATGCCTAATGTAACGTCATCTAGGAAGTGACGACCTGGCTGTAAAAGAAGAGAGAGCTGAACGTCGTCGGGAGCCACATCATGCACACTCAGTGAAACCACGCAAGCGCGTACTCACTGCGTCGAAAAGGACGAGCGAACGACACCGATACTGTGGAAAACTATTTGGTAAAGCGCCCTCCACATGCAGCGCGGCCCCACATATGTGACGCTCACTAAGAGCGTGGCACTGCCAAAGCAAAAGTAGTTTTCCTTTTTTGGTTTCGGGTTGAAGGAAGGAGAGGTAAGGGCACATCCGCGCATGCGCCCATGGCAGCAAGAACGGGGGCAACACCGGCTCATGAAGCACAGGCCCGCCTGCCCACATCGAGCACTCGCTCTCCAGTGGAAGTCGCGGGGGCACGAGCGCACCACCGCCGCTTTGTGCTTTGTCTGGGGTTAAATTCCTGATTGTCCGTGGCGAAAATTGGTTATATAAAAGATCTTTCGCGCCGTCACTTTGTTAAATAGTGGTCGCAAATGCATGTGCTTCTATGGGGTAACAGCGGGGCATAGAATAACTTCATTATATCAAATTCGTTATGAGGAGGTTCATTATAAGCAGGTTTAACTGTACCGTAAAAACCCGCATATAGCTCGGACCCGCATATAGTCCGGGGTGTAATTCGGGGATAGCAAACGTGAGAAAAAAAGTTTTCACCCGAATATAGTCCGAGGAAAATGGAAAAAATGCATTTATTGACATTTCATTCATCCTCGTCGTCGGACGCACTCTCTTCCGAAGCTCCCTTGTCGGAAATGTTCTCCCACAGCACATCATCCTCAGTGCCATCAAGCGCGTTGGAGATGGAGCACTTTTTGAAGGCGCGGCAAACGAGCGCCTCTGGAATGCAGGCCCAAGCCTCGACTATCCACGAGCAGAGCATCGCTGGCGAGGCCCGTTTCAGCCGTCCGGCAGGGGTCACTTCTGGTTCTCCGGACCTCATCCACTCCACGTACAGGCGCTTGACATGGTCCTTAAATGGCTTATTAAGGCACACATCAAGCGGCTGCAGCTGTGATGTCATCCCTCCCGGGATGACGACGAGCTCGGTGCGGGAGTCGCGCAGCAGTCGCTTTACGGAGTCGGCCAGGTGACACCGAAACGCGTCGAGCACAAGCATCGAAGGGAGCCCCAGCAGTGCTCCGGGCCGTCGACACCACACGGACTTTATCCAGTCAAGGACTAACGATTCGTCCATCCACCCCTTGTCCTGGCAGCGGACGACGACATTTTTCGGGAACTTCTCCCCCTTCGGCAGCGTCTTTCGTTTGAACACCACGTAGGGTGGCAGCTTGCGACCGTCAGCCGTGCAGGATAACATTACAGTCACCCGCGTTTTTTCGTTTCCAGTCGACCGCACGATAACTTGCCTGGAGCCTTTTTGATGCACCGTCAGCGCCGAGGGCATATCCAGGTAGACCGGCGTCTGATCCGCGTTGCCGATCTGGCCCAGCTGAAAGGGGACTGCCTTTCGCAACACAATTATGTACCTTTGAAAAGCCACGAGGTGCTCTTCGTAGCTCTCTGGTAGCTTCTGGGAGATCGACGTACGCCGACGTAGGGAGAACCCAGCGCGGCGCATGAAGCGAGACACCCAATGCTTGCTCGCTTTGAAATCCTCCGGCTGAATGCCTTTGTCTCGAGCGATCTCCCTTGCCTTCGCTTGTAGCAGCTCGATGTTGACAGCGAGATGTGCAGCTCGCTGCTCCCGCACAAAGTCTGTGAGTTCTCGTTCCACGTCAGGAAATGCTCCATTTTTTGGTCCGCGGAAACTTTTTCGCTGGCCGCTGCATGCAAAGAGGGCTTCCTTCTGCTTCCGCCAACCGCGAATGCTCCGCTCGTTGACTCCGAACTGCCGCTCCGCGGCACAGTTGCCGATGGTTTCGGCAGCAGCGATAACTTTTCTTTTAAAAGCAGCAGAGTACTGCCTGCGCGGTCCTGACATGGCGTAAAATCACAGGAGCAAAATCGAGGCCGTCATTATGGGCACCAAGTTGAAGCAAAGGCCACTGACCAACTGACCAGTTAAGACTAACGCCGCTAACACTACCTAGCGCAGAAGCGCGCAGACAGCTGATGATGATGATAGCACCGCGCTATGCCGAAACCGAAACTGAATTTGGGCCGAAAATTCTTGGGACCCGCATATAGTACGGGGCCGAAATTTCGCACCCTAAAATCTAGAAAAAAACCCCGGGCTATACGCGGGTTTTTACGGTATATAGAAAAATGAATGCGCTTGTCATGGCCCAACTAAGTTGCACAGTACAGTTCAAGCCTTCATAAGAGGCATGCACTGGGGACCAATTCTTGCAGTGATGGAAGTGCTGCTCCAATTGCTCCAAACAGCTCCAAAAGAGAAATGATGCTCAATGCTGCTCCAAACTGTGATTTTCGCCAGTAACTGCTCCAAACCTGCTCCGAAGCAGCACTGAGAGAAAGAGAATGATGAACTTTTGCTGTTTAACTAGCTCATAAGTCCTAAAGAAACTCATAAGAATCTGTATGCTATCATCCCAGTATGCTCCTAGTGTACAGCATTATTGGCTCTGATTTCATTTGTGCAACAAGAACTGGCATATTACGCATGTAGCTCATTTGGCAGTTTCTTTTTTCCAGCTAGACTTGTAGGCTTGTGTGGGGAAATGCGTAGGGAAATCGCATACCGATTATCTACTGCTTATTTGGCAACAGTTATGTGGGACTGTGTTTTCTTCTAAAACGTGATGCTCAGCTTTAGCAGTCTAATTTTATTTCTGCTACAAATACTAACATTTTAATTATATAGCTCATTTTGCAGCACATTTTTGACTGCCAGCGATATTTATCATTGTTCGCTTCTTGAAATATACATCTATTGTTGTCTGTGAAATATATTTTATAATGAATAATAATATTTACAAGATGCTTCGACAATGCTTTGAACTGCCATTAACGAACATTTTTTCTGCTTCAAAAACACTTATGGCTGCTCAAAAACTGTACTTTTCCTGCTCCAAAGTATGCTCCGAAAATAAAAAGTGACTTCCATCACTGTTCTTGTCTTTTATATTAGATGCCTCTTATAAGCAGGGTACCACGTATGAATTTTCTTATCAACACCTATTTCAGTCTTGGCAGATTAGTGTCTCTTATTAAGGGGTTCGGCAGCATCTTTATGAATTGGAACTAGGCATGTGTAAACATTGCTTTTCCTTCTAAAGTGGAAGCAACTTCTAATACCGTATTTACTTGCGTAATTATCGCGCTCGCATAATTCTCACACCCCCAACATCGCCCGACAAAATTTTGATTTTTTTTCCTCGAGTAATTATTGCACTCCCGAAAATTGGCGCTATAATGTCGTCTTCTCGTTCCAGCCACTGATGATAATAGCGAGCGCCATCTGGCGCCATCTCCTAAGCATAGAGCATACTATTATTGCACCGAAATTCAATCCAAGCCAAAGTGGCAAGTGCGCGTTGTGGCGTGATTCCGGTAGGCCTTCGTAGTAGACGAGTTTTGTGTTCGCTACTGGTGACGGCAGCTGAAAGCCATAAGACATGTTGGGCCTTCCGTGTGCCTAAGACTGGGATTGAATTTCTTCAGAGGGTAACTGCGGACGATTCTGTTAAATGGCCATCAGCCCAATACTGACGTCCTTCGCTTACCTTTTGCGGACTCCTGTTCAGCGGCGAACGCTACCGCTACACCCGCAAGCTTTGCATACGGTATTGTAATTCTCAACTATTTGATTGTGCCTTTTGTGTCTCAAATAAATCTTGTCTTGCGTTGAACCTCTGCTTTTATTGTTCTGGCGTGAAAATCCGGACCTGCGGCCACTTCGTTTTCTTTTTCGCTCTGTACGTTTTCGTGGAAAATTTTCCCCGCGTAATTCTCACACCCCCCAATTTTGCATTGGTTTTCGGCGACATAAAAAAGTGCAAGGATTATGCGAGTAAATACGGATTACCGTATTTACTCGCATAATCCTTGCACTTTTTTAGCAAACTTTTAGTAGCAGTAGGGTGCAAGCTATAAGCAGTAAAATACATGAGGTATTAAATTACTGTGCTCATAACAAGTACTATACTATAATTATACTATAAAGTTGCTTTACTCTAACAAGCTTTCAAAATTTAATGAGCAAGTCATTAAAAAGAATGCAATATGTACAAAGAACATCAGGATGGGGCTTTGTTGCAGTGTGGAATTCTTTTGTAGAGGTGGTGGTTTCACAGCATATTACGTACACAGCTGTGGAACCACATTTTCGTGAGCGGTTGCGTGTGGTCTCGAATGTATGTCCATTCGCTCATTCTGAGTATTTAAATATAATATAAATATTTTTCAAATTAAGTTTGAATACTGTGATTCTCTAATGAATCCTTGAAGCGATCAACTATTTGCCCTTGCCTATGATATCACCTTCATTGAGGGAAATGGTGACATGGGAAGAGGCTCATTTATCACTTATTTAAACTTTGCCATCTTTGCAGGTGCAGTCTGCGTCGAGCCCTTCGACAACCCGTGTGAGCATTGCAGGCACGTCAGTGGTGTTGAGCCACATGCCCTCAGGCACGGTGACCCAGGCTGGGGCCAATGCAGTGCGACTCAGCTCGTCATCACTAGTTGGACCGCCCACACGCGTGACATACTTGGTGCCCAACTTGCCTCCCGGCATGGTTGTTGCTCCACGCGAGGCTGGACCACGGCTTGCTACTGGCAGTGGTACCCAGCCCATGCAGACCATTTTGCTGCGCATGGCAACACCAGCGGGGGGTCTCACAAGTGAGTTACACTATGTGCTGTCTCACAGTGAGCGCTGTTATCAGATCACAACGAGGGTCGCTTGCACCGTAGTTGTCCGCGCCCACCGCCAATGTCCGTAACCACTGTCGCGTAAAATAGGAAAAACCTGTGTTAAAAAAAAAAAAAAAGGCCAAGGACAGTGGGATTCGAACCTGGGTCCCCTGCGTGCCAGTCGAACATTCTACCACAGAGCCTCGCCGGTGCTTCGAACTCCTATTCAAACTGGCCTTCGGCGGGCTTGATGTCTGGAAAGGAATCTCGTTGTGTAAATGCATTTTATAATAGCAAAGGAACAACCAGGCATTACACAATGCGAATTGTGTAACAGGTGGGTTGTCGAATGTTGCAACCCGTTACAAACGCGAATTGTGTAACAGGTGAGTTGTCGAATGTTGCGACCCGTTACAAACTCTTCAAGCAGAATTCTTCTTCGTCGTCAGCCACAGCATCAAAAATTGCTCAAAATTCCTTGAAAGTGTGTAGCGGGTACCATGCTTCTCTAAAGAATGGCCAAGGATTGTGTAGTGAATGCCTCCCTACGACACAAAAACTATGATGATTAATGGAATAGTGGGTACTCTACATGTGTTCTTCTAGCAATTACCCAGAGAGTCTTTAAAATAAAAAAAAAGAAAGGCTCTGAGAGGGCACTTTTTCAGCTTTCGCTACGACAGTGCTGTGCATTCGCATTCCGTGCAAGCCTGGTGGATTTTTAACGGCAAAGCTGTTCGAAGCGGCCTTAATAACATTGGCATTTAAAAAAAAAAAACTCTTTTGAGTGTCTTGCATTGCTAGCGATCGATATGCTCACCAATATTAAGCTGCCAACTCGCCCCAAAACAAGTTCTTCTATCGCCACTGCTCCATACGAATCTTGGTGCGTGTATCGTGCTTATTGGAGCTTTGATTAAAGCTTGCAGCAAAGAACACGCGAGCCACAAATATTGTGGCACGACGTCTTTAAGGCCTGACTACACACACGCGTTGAAGCCCATTAGCGCATAACTTTCAGACATGACATCGTGCCCTCTCCCTATGGAGAGGGTGCGAGAAGTTATTAAGACTACACTATTTTTTTTTTATGATTGCGATATCCATATATTGTAAGTGCAACGAAATTGGTCATTTTTGAATATTTTAGAGTGAAGAATTCCTACGTAACATGCCACTTCGATTCCTTGAAAGACTTGCAACAAATCCCAGAAAGTTTTTAAATATCCTTGAATTTTTGCTTTGTAAACCTGTGCGAACCCTGTTATTGAACACAATTAAAAAATAAAAACACAGCTCCCAGCCGGTTGGATGTTAGCTTAGACAAGTGAAAAGCAGTTTTGTGCCCTTTGACGTCAGAGTTCTGCCTGGGCGCAGGTGTTGCGGACTGGATGTGGCAGCACCAGGTGCTGCTCCAACCATGCTTGATTCATATTGAACAGGGGTTCTCAAGGTAGGTTCGGCAGGCCCCTCCTCGAGGTTCCGCAAGCCACTGATAAATTTCCCCTGGTTCCGCACTCGCCCACTCAGCTCACTTAGATAGCGATCCCGATGTGTGATCGATCTTGGAAGCCTCTATTAGAGTCGACGACCGATTTTTCAGACCCTTAAGGGACCGCAAAAAATGTCCGAAAATTCAGGTAGTCCTAAAAAGCAAATGTGCCCCCAAAATGCTCACTTTATTGCTTACTATTGGGCCGGATGGCGGAAAAAGTGATTTACCTTCTTCTGGACCATGCTTCGCTTCCGTGCGAGCACATCCGCCCCCATTTCGGTTAGAGTTGTCGTGTCGCTCTGAGCTGACGAAAGAGTTGCGAGTGCATGCATCAGCTCAGCTTGCGTCGGCTGTGTTGTTGCAGGTAAGTTGTCGTTGTCATCGTTGCTCTCCGACTCCGCAAGCACTTGGCGAATGATTTTCTCATCAGTGAGGCCAGTGCAAAGTTCTAACTCGCTGTCCACACACGCAACCGCTGAAAACGAGACATCTGATGGAATCTCGACGCCCGCAGTGCGAAGGTCGTCAATAAGCTGCTCCCTTTCCGACACCTGGTCGATGACACTGTCCTCGTTTAAGGTGGTAGGCCACCTTCAAAAGTTTTTTTTTTTTTTTATGAAATAAATTTTTAGGGTTTTGTTTTTATTGCACGCCCAAACATTCACATATATGTTGCAACAAAAATTATCCTCCTAGCGTCCTTAGTTTGCGAGTTACAGCAAGTTTTCTATACCCTATGTTCCTACAGCAAAACCGAAACCACATTTACAACTGTGGTTTCGGTTTCGAAAAATCGCTTTCAATAGCAAGTGTTGTTTCGTCTATATTAATGCTATTCAAAATACTTTATGCATTTTATTGTGACTGTTATATAAGATGATGTCATTAAATACAACTTTGTGTTTAAAAGTCTTCGTTAATCTCTAACAACAGCCACAAGGGGGATGCACGATGCTCGTCGGAATTTGTTTTTTGCCTTGGTCAGGCTACGTCAGGCTTCGTTATACATTGGTTCCACGTGTCAACGCTACTAGGGCTGTATCCTTAGGCCACCTGGACCATATTACGACCAGCATGGGGAAGTGCAGAACACAGAAGACGAGGAAGCGCATGTGTGCTGGAAATCGCTACACGACGACGAGGCTGCCTACTGACACAGACGCCGGTATTTTGGCGACCGCGAAGAAGCTTGGGGACATAAACAAGGCGTACCAGGCTCCACTAGAGAATTCCGCGCTCCAAGGGAACAGGATAATGGACATTGGTTTTCGTCGCTGGCATGTTCCGAATGCATGAACACAACACTGAAGCTTGAGGAACGCTCTCACAAGGGATATGCTCGGCTTGTGCGGTCTTGTGTACTGACTGTGGGTTCAAGCGCTCATTTGATACGTCGAGAAAGGTGGGTCGTGCCAATGAGAACAATTTACGTCTCAGTTGCGCGATGCGCCAGTTAGGAAAAGGGCACGCTGGTGCGAAAACTTTTTCCAAAACGATGAACATGCCTGCTCCTCCACGTCACTCCGCCTACGACAAATTGTCATCTCGGCTTTCTGCAGCGGCAGGAGAAGTGGAGTCGATGTCGATGACTGATGCTGCTGTGGAAGTTCGTCGTGTTGTGGAAAGTGCCGAGTGTGGTGTTTCAGGTGATGGCACGTGGCAGAAGCGTGGCCACTCATCTTTGAACGGTTGTGTGTCTGTGAGTCTTGTAAAACCAAAAGCAAGTTGAGGCAAGGTAGTGCTTCGTACCAGGAATGAAAGGCAAACCACACTTCCTGTCAAGCAAACCATGAAGGAAGTGCTGGCGGTATGGAGACGGTTGGTCTATACCAAATATTTGAAAGGTCGAAAGGCACAAGAGATTTAAAGTACCTGCAGTACTACGGCGATGGCGATTCCTAGAGCTATGCCCCTGTCAAAGACATGTATGGAAAGGACAGTGTGCAGGAGGAGGAGGAGGATTGAAAGGGGAAGGACAGGGAGGTTAACAGTGTGCAGAAACTGGCATGTATTGGGCATGTCCAGAAACGTGTTGGCTACCGCCTCTGAAAACTGAAGAAGACAGTGTGTGGGCTCCGTGGTAAGGGAAAGCTTACTGATGCCCTCATTGACCGCCTGCAAAACTACAATGGCATCGCCATAAGGGCTAATGTGGGGAACCTTTCTGCAATGAAAAAGGCTACCCTTGCCAGTTTTTTTTATTGCAGCTCTACCGACAAGCAGCCGAGACATGGCCTATGTCCACTTGGACCGAAAAGCTGGTGCCGATACCAAAGGGTCGAAGCACTCAGCCAAGGGAAATATGTACACAAAGGAGTACTTCCAAATGATTTGCTCAACAAAGTTAAAACTGTCTACAGTGATCTGTGCTCTGATGAACTTCTAATGCTAATGAAGTGCCTTCATTGAAAGACTCAAGATGCTAATGAGTGTTTCAATGGTCTAATATGGCAGTGGGCACCCAAAGAGGTCTACGTAAGCTTTTCTACAGTAATGTTTGCCTTGCATGATGCTGTGGCACACTTTAATAATGCCTGTGTAAGCACCCTAGATATCCTGAGGCAAGCTGGCATAAAACCAGGGTACCACGCGACGAAAGCTTGCATTGCCAGGGATCACCTGCGCATGAAGAATGCTAAACACAAGTCAGAGGATGGGACAAAACAGGCCAGGAAGAAAAGACGAGCAGCCACCCGAACAAAAGGAGACAATAATGCTCCCGCAGAAGGGCCCAGCTATGAAACTGGTGCATTTTAGGCCTGCATGCGAAGATTGTGACCCTTTTTACAAGCTCGGAAATCTTTGTTTATGTTTTTTTGAAAATAACTATTTGCTCCAAATGTTGCGACGCAAACTTTCATAGTGTATTTCTCAGCGTATACTTTGAACTGAAATTTTGCGCAATGATTTACAACATATACATCTGTGCAGTGAACTAGAATGAAAGAAATCCATCGAATATTTTTCAGTTCACAGCTAAATTCTCCAACAGGTTCAGTCTAAATTGGTTCCTTTTCCCCAATTTTTTTGTTTTTTAGCATTACTTCCTTGATATTCACTGCAGAATATTTATTCTAGTTCACTGCATAGCTCCAGCCATTAGTTACACAAATGTCAAAGCTTTACTGAATAAAGCCACCCATTAGACACTTATCACAGCTGGCGTGGCTAGCACTTTTAATGCAATCTTTGACAAAGATGGCCTCCCAATAAGTAAATATTCAATATTTTGCTCTGTAAATAGCTGGGTAAATTAAATAAGACATGCTGGTTTTGAGGAAAAAGTTATTTCAACGCTGCCTGCCCTTAAAAAAAATTTTTTGTTTTTTAGTGGCCTATCATTTTAAGGCGGCCGACTTGCCATTCAACACAATTATCACGTGGCAGAAACAGTTGTGCAGCGGTGTCGATGTCATCGACTCCCACGCATCGGCGAGCATGCTAAGTGCCCCAAGCAAATCGACCGAGTACACTTTTCCACTGTCGAGGTACACCATCGCACGCAAAAGCAAGCGTGACCGATAGTTCACTTTGAGAGTGCGTATGACACCCTGGTCCATCGGTTGTAGGACACTTGTCGTGTTCGGTGGCAAGAACTCCAGGCGCACAGCCTTCAAGTTGTTTGTGTCTGTGCACAGCGCAGTTGTCGACAAACAACACAATTTTGCGGCCTTCTAGATCAAATTTGCGATCTAGTCTTCTCACATGGCTTTCAAAAATCTTCTGCATTACCCAGGCCTTTTTGTTGGCCTCGTATGGAACAGGCAGGGACTTTACGCATTTGAAGCACCTCGGAGCTTTCGACTTGCTTATGACAAGCATCGGCAGTTTTTCTGTGCCTGACATATTGCTACCGATCAGTACAGTAACTTGCTCCTTACTGTGTTTGCCACCATGACAAGGGTCGCCAGCAAAGGCAAGAGTCTTTTCTGGCATCAGCTTAAAAAGAAGTCCGGTCTCGTCACAGTTGAAAGTATCGTCTGGCGAGTACTGCTGTAAAAGGGACTGCAGCTTTGCAGAGCGGTAGTTTGCAACGACGCTGAAGTCAACTGCTGCACTTTCACCGCACAGTTTTTTCAAACTGAGGTCAGAGCGCTTCTTGAAGTTTCTGAGCCAGCCGTCACTGACCTTAAATCTTTCAATGTTCATTTGAAGCGCCATCATCTCGGCTTTCTGTTTGAGGAAACCCCCGGAGACGGGAACCTTGCTGGCCACTGTCGACTTCAGCCATACGAGTAGGGCCTCCTCGAGCTTAGGGTAGGTGCCTTGGCTGACATTTTTCTGATGACATCCAGTGGACTTTTCTGCCGCCTCCGAAATCTTCCGCTTGTTTTTGATGTAGTAGGAAAGAGTCCGTCTGGAAATGTGGAAATCTTTCGCAACGTCTGGCCGTGATCGACCACTTTCAATAAGCTTGACGATGGCAGGTTTTTTCGCCATCGACATGGTGACATACTTGCCGCGCTTCATTGAAGCTCTCGAGACCGACGAAAACATCGACGATTGCTTATTCATTATGAATGAGCGCAGTTAGCTAGGCAACACACGCGAAACACATGGCACACGCACAGGCCAACAGTCAGTCGATCCATTCCTGTCAATCCAGCGGTCACAGCAGAGAAGAAATAGTTTTTCAGCAGCGATGCTGACGTGGAAATAGCCTCGATCCAGCAGTTCGAGGTAGCCACCCTAACGGAGCTAGCGGCCGTGCGCACGGCCAGACCCGGTTCGAGGCTACTGGAGAAAAAAAGTAAACAAACAAGATGGCGGCGGCGCGAAAAAATGCGCCGCCGCCATCTGAAAAAACCATGAAAAAAAATTTCATAGAGGTATGACAATTCTAAGTATACGAACTAGCGTGTATAAGAAGCACAGATCACACAAAACTGCAAAAAGAGAAAAACGCATTTGAAAGTTTGAAACCTTTTTTTTTTTATCACAGAGTTGTTAGAAATGCATAATCTTTGGCCATAATGTTCAACAGAACTTTGAAAAGCACTGAAAGTTACTAGAACTGTCCTGCAGCATAGGTTGTGCCCTCACGGTCCTTGCGAGCACTCTCTTCTAGCCGTGCCCTTTTCACTCCACGACGACGGTGGGCCCTTGCTTCTGCTGTCAGACGCTCTGACATTCTCTTGATGCGCCTTGCATCGCGGGAATCACTGAAAGTAACTAGATCTCTAGATGGCAGTGTGTTGAGCTCTTCCAGGATGTGCTCTAAAGTAGCATGACCCTTGTTGAGCCACAGGATTGCCATAGCTGCGGCGGTCTCGACAACCGTTCGGGAGACAAACTTAGTCTTGGGGCAAAGTAGCCAAATTTTGCTGTTCAGGGATTCCGATGCGTTCTGGGTTTTCCCTTTGATGCATCGAGCAAGGAGCTTCTCATCCGTTAGCCGCTTATGAATGGGCGAAACAGCCAATCCCTGTGCTTTTGTCAGGAGAGGTGTGTGGCGTGGTGCAGGTTCACCAAGTGCTTCAGCGCGTTGATGTTTGCACCACGACTCTGTTCCTGCAGGGCAAAACTTGTGGCTGCCAGCATTGTCAGTAGAGCATGAGTGGAAGTACGAAGCCCATACTGCAGTGTACATATCCCGTACACTCCCCCTGTTGCTTGTTACGGCAATCTGATAGTATGTTTGGAGCTTCTGAATGGCTGGCTCTTTCATTTTCTGCCCTCGTGGTAATGGCACATGCAGCTTCCGTAGCGCGGTGCCAAGTCTCTTGGCCACATGATTAGTGCAGTCTTCTTTTTCTATATTGACAGCACCATAGACTTTTGACTCTGCAACTGCACTATATGCTTTGCTGTCACAGTCACTCAAGAATGTCATGAAATGCAGTGCGGTGTCATACGTCAATGTTCTCTGCCAAATGCGCATTGCAGCCTCCGTTTCCATGGCATGGGAGGAACAGCCTGCATTTTTTTCACAGACTGGGCCATGGAATGCCTGCCACACTTCCTCGTCTGGGCCCATATCCTTGTGCCTACTGCATGTCAGGCAGTAATTTGATATGACCTCGAAGTCTAAGCAGAGGCCAGTATCTAAGGAGATAACTGCGCCAATCCCGTTGGGGCTTTTGTGGCCCCTCTTCTGCCAAGTGCCGTTGAACATAACAGCCACATCAGTTTCGCCTGCTACTTCTTTCGTCAACTCTCTGGATCGGCGCAAGTTTTCACTCACAGCTGCCATGGCAGCGGTGTGCACCTTCTTTGCTATCGAAAAAAATCCTCGGTGGTGCATTGGCTTTGGGAGTCCAATAATGGAGCAAAATCTCGACAATTGCTCATACCCAATGCCGACAGCGCGTGCAGCCACCACCGCCTTCACATTTACAGCGAGACTATCTCGGGAGCTCCCACTGTCGTACCGTTGCCTGACTCGGCTGCTGCCGTCCGCCGTAACATGCAGTGACGTATAGGAGCACGAAAGAATAGTCGCTGAGCATTCGCTGTTTTCGCAGTGAAGTTCGAGGAGCGACGAAAGTCCCTTGCCCTTTTGTGCCGGCTCCCGAACGGCAAGTTTTTGAATACCGCAAGCAGGGCATGCCGCACCTGCCACAAGTGCCGTCAGGAAGAGGATGTCGCGCAAAACTGTCGTTGCACAAACCTCATCGCGCTGTCTTTCGTCTTTTTCGAAGCAGCCGAGCTTCTTTTCCGAAGCACTGACAAAATAAAACGCAGCGTCAATCCCTTCATCGCAGCCACTGTCGCTCGCGCACTCATCGATGCCGCCGTCAGGCCTAGCACACGTAGGCGCGTTCTCGTTCGTCGCCGTCGTTCGGGGCGCTTTACGCCGCCTTCCCTTGAACTTGTGCTTCGTTCGAAACTTCTGCGGTCTCACGTTGCACTTTTTCGGGCTTGTCATCGCGGAAATATTCGTAGACGCGCAGATAAGCAGACGGACCAAATGCCGATGGCCGCCACCAACACAGCTGACAATGACTCGGTAGCCAATGGCGATGCGGCTTAGTGTGCCGCACGTTTCAAACTGCTCAAACCACGTGATAAAAAGGCCCTTTTTTTTTTTTTTTTTTTTGCCCATGTACGAAACTGGCGGTCGTCGGAGCTGTAAGAAGAAGGCCGGACGCAACTTTCCCAACTGATCGCGATGGCGGGCGGCACTGCGACGGGGAGCAGCGCGCATCAAAGATGGCCAATATCGGCACAAATTCACGAAATTTTGAGCCACCGCGATGCCTTCATACACATTTTTTTTGCATTTTGCGGTTCGAATTTAGTTTTGAAATTTTCACAAATGAAAGAAGAAGGTTTGAAGATTACAATGCAATAAAAATGAGAAATACGAGAAATTTCGCTAAAAACGCGATTTTTCGACTCTCATCTCCCCTTAACAGGGCTTTGTGGCACCGATATACTTGAGAGCCCCTGATCTTGAGGAACTGCAGGGGCTTTTAGGGGTGGTAAAGAACTTGGCAGTGGCCCAATTGTTGGCGCAGCACTGGCCACAAGTGTTGCTGTTGATGCAAGCAGGATCTCACGGTGCACCTTCAAATGATCAGATTGCCGGTTCCACGTGGTTCGATCCTGCATACGTACGAGTAGCGAGGAGAAGCTTGCAGGTAAGACCACCTGGCTGGCAGACCAAGGTGGGCCAGAACAAAAGTTTCTGGTGAAGAATGGCGGTCCTGGCCCATTGATGAGAGGTGTGCATGCAAAATTTCTTTACTAGCTGGACTAGTAGGAGCTCACAGGGGAGCATGGCCAGTGACATCATGGGATGTGCTCTGGTACTGAAAGAGCGTGTGGGCAACGTCTCCAGCCGGGCTGTTCTTAAGTTTGTCTTCAATGGTCTTCACCACTTGCTTGGCTGCACTGTTTGAAGTAGGGTGGTAGGGCGGAACCATCATTCAGTAGATCGTGTTCTTCCTCATCCAGGCCACGTACTCTATGCTAGGGGAAGCAGGCCCATCGTTAGACTATGACGCCCAGCAGACCCTGGGCAGCGGGCGTCTGCCACAGTGCTGCAATGGTCGTGCCTGCTGATGGATTAGTGACAGCTGGTATTTCCACCCATATTAAAAACGCGTCAAGGAAGTACACCATCAGGAAGTAGTGACCGTTGAAGGGGCCCCCGAAATCCACATGAAAATGGGACTAGAGCCTCTGTTAGAATGGCCAACGGGTGATCTTTCCTTAATGCGGGGCCCACTGGTGGTGTTCGCAGACTTGGCTGCTCTGTAGCATGCAAGCGATGTCTTGGTGCAGGCCAGGCCACCAGACGTGGGACTGGGCCAACATGTTGGTCGTTTGCACACGAGGTTGCTTCCCGTGCAGCAACTGCAGGACCCTGGACTGGAGACATTGTTGGTCCGCCACCTTGGAACCCCAAAGTAGGCAGCTCTGTTCCAGGCTCACTTCAGCGGCCATGTGGCTGTAGGACTGCTGCACAAACTCCTGGTGTTTCGGACATTGCACAAATTTGCCGGTTCAAAACGAGATTACATAATTGAAGTCGCCACTGCAGTGGTGTCGTTTTGCTCGCATGCTTGAACCAGCGCTTTTAGGAGTTGACCTGTTTGTGACCATATTCAGTTCCAGATGTCCATCTTGCCGTGATGCTAAGGTGTACGACGCCGAAGCATACCGAGAAGCAAACTAGGCTGTCACAGTGCTAGTACAATGATCCTTTTACAGATACACACTATAGATAGATATGATGATGGCAGGAGGCAAACACGCCTGTATCACTTAATTGCCTACAACCTTGTTATGATGGGCATCCTCAGCCAACTAACCAGTTTTTATAAGAGTTACCCAAGCCCAAGCATGCCACACCACTGTTCGCTCCTTGTGCGAGAGAATGCCGACTTTGCAACTCAGACGGGATTGAAACTTTTGGCAAGTGTACTTAAAGCTATTAAGCATGTGGCCATTGCATTTTGACTACCTGAGCAAGGTAAGAAAGAGGGCTTCGTTTTATCATAGCATTTTATGGTCTCTAGAGAGTCCCAAAATGGAACGTTGATTGTATCTGGCCGTGCCATGCAGCTGTGCCTGGAGGTGCCATTACCATGCCAACGGGTCTGTTGCCAGCGAATGCATCTGGTAGTCCTGGTGGGACACAGAGTGGAACTACCACCATGATGGTTGCAACGGCAGCAGGATCTCAGGTATTGTGTTGTCGATTCCACTTTTCTCTATGATCACTTTAAGAGCCCTGAAACGCTTTTTGTGCATGTTAAGGGGGCCTTGCTGATGACGACATTAGGCTCCTGGGACCATGTGAGCCAATTATTATTTACTGGGTGTGACTTGAAAGTTACTGTCACATGTCAAAAACAGTTCTAAATTGCTTGCTCTTTTTGTGTTTTCTGTGTGGGAATAGTGATACAAAAATCCGAAATTGTGATGACACTGAATAGGAAGATGGATATGAATTTTATTAGAACACTATTCAAATAGTTTTCAAATAGCGAGGCGACAATCTTCAATGCAACTCCAGACTGATGAGGTGACAATTTTAAAAACAGGCCTAGAATTGAATAGCATTTAACTTGAATCAAATATTCACGAGTTTGAACAGAGGTACATTATGATTACATTTTAAAAAGTACCGCAACTAATTACGCTGAGCCGTAACTACAGCCTTCAAAATATTTTGTAACTGGGAAGTGCTTATGTATTTACCCAGATAATCCTCGCACTATTTTTTTTTTTTCGCGAAAACCAATGAAAATTTAGGGAATGCGAGAATTGCGTGACAAATTTTTCGCTAAAACGTACAGAGCAAAAAAATAAAATGCAGCAATCTCAAATCGGGATTCTCGTGCTAGCAACTAACTACAAGCTTTGAGAAGTACTAATCAAGGCTTACGTTCACAATAAAACCAAAGGTTCAACACTAAGCAAGATTTATTTGCAGACACTGAAACCACTGTCTCAAGGGTCTGCTTGTGAGAGCTCGTGATGTAATCAAGAAGTGGCGCCTGAACCTGTGGGTATTTCTGTCTTAGGCCCACGAAAAACCCGTTGGCTTTCAGCTGCTCATGCTACCGTCACCAGTAATACAAAACTCGTCGACTTCGAAGTGCTTGCCGGTGGCCCTGTTGCTGTTCTTTTGTGTATAAGCAACCACTCTCAACTTGAACGCAGCCGTGCAACTTCTGTACCAACATATCACGTAAACACAGAACGGACACAACAACTTACACTGCCCAGACTAGCACTAACACCCTGCAATCCACACTTACCACTTTGACTTGGCTTGGTCTGGATTGGATTGAGGCTCTAGATGTTGATAATGTGCTTGATGCCCTAAGAGATAGTGCTAGGCTGTCATGCGTTATCATCATCAGTGGTTGGAAGAAGCAGATGACATTACTGGAACAATTTTTGGGGGTGCTGCAGTTACCTAAAAAAAAAAAATGCAGACTGGTGATGGGTGTTTTGGGAGATGAAATATATGTGCCAGTGCGAGTATTACGCAAGTAAATACAGTATGTAATAGAAGTTCTTGTACAGGTCAACCCCGGGTAACATGAGGATAGTTATAGCGCGAGAGCAGAATGACGACACAGAGACAACAAGAGTAGGAAGGGCACTTGTCTCTGTGTCGTCGTTCTGTTTTCGTGCTATAACTATCGTCATGTCATACCAACTAGCCCAAGCTGCCATACTTCTAAGTCTCGGGTAACAATCCAGACTTTTTAAGAAGGTATACTGCGCGAAAGAAAAATGGGTGAGAAAAAAATGAGGACAGATGCATCAACTCAGACTCGCTTACCTAGAGACCAAGCTTTTTTGTTTGACAGACTTCATTAACCATATTCTATAGAACATGTTTAACCACATTCAGTATTATAGCTGTAAAGAAACCTAGCGCTGTATGCAGGAAAACGACGAGCAGCAGCTTAGATTTATCTTTTGGAATATTCTTAGAAAAGATGCATATACTTGTTTAAATCAATTTTGTTGAACAGGTACAAGTGGTCCAACTTAGTTACAAATACCGTATTTACTCGCATAATAGGCGCACTTTTTTTTCAGAAAACCCGGCTCGAAGTTAGGGGTGCGCCAATTACGCGGGGTAAAATTTTTGAAAATTTTTTCAACTCAGTTCTCGTGCTTTAAATCTGCACACTTGTCAAGTAAAAGGTGACTTTATCGTTTACCAATTAATTCAGCATAAAACAAACATACCTATGTACCTTTTAATGAACAAGCGAGAGCCTTCAACTGCACGCACACACGTAAAATTTATTTACACAAAAGTCGTAGCTGTTCCTCCTTTTCCCTATTCGGAGTCCGAGTCGGAGATCACACATTTATCCTCGCCGAGCGGGGATTCGTTTTCGGTGTCCGAATCATCTGCACCCCACAACATGTCATCCTCACTCGCATCCAGTGCATTCGAGATACCCGTCTTCTTGAAGCTTTTCCTGATGACTTCGTCGGAGATCGCCTGCCACGCTTCCACGATCCAAGCGCACAGCATTTCCACACGCGGCCTCTTAATCTTACCACCTGTAGTCAGCTGATGTTGTCCTCCAGCCATCCAGGTGGTGTACAGCCTTCGAACATTGTCCTTGAAAGGTTTATTCAAGGACACGTCCAAAGGCTGCAATATTGATGTGAGGCTGCCCGGAATCACTGCCAGATCTGTGCGCAGCTCCTTTAGCTCATCTCGTACACGGTCTACTAGGTGCCCACGAAAACTGTCCAGGACAAGCATGGACGGCAACAACAGACCACCCGGCCGCCGACCCCAGACTGTTTTCACCCAATCCACCATGAGTTCCGCGCTCATCCAGCCTTTTTCCTGGACTCTGACGTAGATGCCTTGAGGGAATTTTGCCTTTGGGAGCGTCTTACGTTTAAAAATAACGTAAGGCGGTAGCTTACGCCCATCCGCTGTCACCGCCAGCATTATGGTGCATCGTTGTTTATCAGCGCTAGACGTTCTGACGATGATGCTCCGTGCACCTTTCTCCTCCACTGCCGTGTTTCACGGCATATCAAAGCAAAGGGGGGTCTGATCAGCGTTGCCGATCTGGGACAAAATGAAGTCTTTCTGCTGTCGGAGCTTTATAACAAAACTGTGGAAGTCCACCACTTTGTCCTCATATGCTGCGGGCAAGCGCTGGCACAAGGTGGTCCGCCTTCGCAGTGTGAGGCCATGGCGCCGCATGAAACGAGTTGTCCATCCGGAGCTGGCTTTGAACTCTTTTGCTTCGATGCTCTGCGCTCGGGCTATTCTGCGCGCCTCAGTCTGCACAATATCCAACGACACAGCACAGCCGTTTTGTCGTAGCTCCCGTATATGCCGGACCAGTTGCTCTTCGACGTTCGGATACCTGCTGGTCTTGGCACCGCGGAAAGCCCGTCGTGTCTTCTTCGTCGCCTTAAGTTTTTCTTCTTGGTCCCTCCAGTACCGAATACTGGTTTCTCCAACGCCGAAATGCCTGCTTGCAGCCCGGTTGCCGTGCTCCAGCGCGTACTGCACTGCCTTCAGTTTAAACCCAGCCGTGTAGCTCGCGTACTTCCCCATGGTGGAACCAAAGATCAATACACGACCACAACATACGCACACCGCTTGCAAAATGGCGTTTCTTTCTTTTTCTCTGATGGTGGTGATGGCGATCGAGCCCCCGGCGTTGTACACGTGACCTCCAAAAAGCGCGGCGATTTGGGGGGTATCAGTAATTGATGGAACAGCCGTTTTTTTTTTTTTCGCTCATGGACGCTTTTTTTTTTTCAAGTTTTATTTCGACAAACACGTTAGTTAGGTCGTTGCACTTCAAATTTTTTTTTATTTGCTCGTCGATTTGCCTTCTTTTTTTCTTCAGGGTACGGGTACCGCGTTCCAACTGTACCGCTGGGGGATAGAATCGTTTCTGATCACGGCCAAGTTCGGGGTGGGCCTATTATGCGCGGAATTAAAAAAAATCGAATTTTCCGCGACTAAACTAGGGGTGCGCCTATTATGCGAGTGCGCCGATTATGCGAGTAAATACGGTATTTGCATTTGAAAATGTTTTCCCGATAACTGCGCCAAAGTGTTCTTATGCTGCTCCAAAGCGAGGTTTCAGCTGCTTCAGAAGCTGCGCCCAGGTGGCTTCAGTCGATCTCATCATTACAACTATCTTCAATTTGGGACGCCCATTGATGGGCGTCCAATCATGTCGACACAATCGACACGACAAATCACGACACGATTGTGAGGGACTCCGTAGTGGACGGCTCCAGAAATTTGTACCACCTGGGGTTCTTGAACGTGCATTATACAGCCGCCGCAGTTGGAATGTGATCCTGCAGCCGTCCAGTTAGCACTCTAGCGCCTTAACCTCTAGATCACCGTGGCAAGTAACTATTTTTAGTTGGGAACATTTACATGCTCCTAGTTGCAAATGATGTTGGGCAATGTTAACTAAAAAAAGTAGTGCTGGAAAGAAGTATTTTCTAAAAAGCCACAGTGCTTAACGTTTTGTATTCTAGTTCTTTTAGTGAATTTCAGGCTACTGCACATTAACACTGATGGTATTCTCTTTACCAGTGGCGGGAGATCATCTTAACTACGCCTCCTTATAAAGAGGTAAAGTATTAACTGAAGTGCATGTTTAATGGGCATGTTTCTATTTACTCACATGCTGCGGAGGTCTAGTTGGTGCATAAGCACTTGAAAGACATGGTGTAAGGCGACGAAAGGTTTCATTCCTTCATTTTTTTCTCCTCATTCGAAGCACTGCACCACGTTTTTTCAAGGATTTGTTTCTGTTGCTAAATGTTATTTCAAGCAGTTATGCTCTCAGAAGGGGGACAAGAACAACAAAAATATCCTACAACCGTAAATCTGTAACAGTGTTTGATACAAAATTGTAAGCAGTTCTGGAAGCACAACGAAAGCAAGGACAGAATAAAGTAATCTCAGAGCTAAGACGTCCTTTTAAAGGACCGCTGACAGTGAAAGTTTTGTTTGCGACTCTTTTACAGTAATTTGTAGCTTTGCATTTGGTAATGATGAAAGTTAATCATAAATGCTCTAATTCATTGTATAATTAATGTTAGCATTGTTAATTCTAAACTATATTGTATCAGTTTGAAACGCCCATCTTAATGTCATCAAAATCCATCTGTATATGCCAGGAAGCATGTATAAAATAGTGGAGCTTTTGACTGTGATGTCTTGTGTTCAGTTCAAGTCAAGTGTTTTATTTATATTTATTCTTGCAATAATGCTTATACAGATATCTGGACCGATAGCCAGGGAAGGCTAGTATCCGGTCCAGTGATGATAATAAGACATACAGGTCAGCACTTCCCAATGCGCTGCCCGATGTATATGTTAGTCAAAAATGATGGCCAGTTATTTAAATGTGACAACTTCTTTAATTGACTATTGTTTAAGCTCATACTTATGCCACTGGTGTCAATGTTATTTCTCCTTGAGCGAAAAAACCACATATTTAGTTTTATTGCTACTTACAGTTAGTTTGTTTTGAGCAAGCCACGTGGAAATGCTCGCTAAATCATCCATCACATCTATTTGCAGTGCAGAGTGTCTCACCCGTAAATAATTAAGCTGTGTCATCTGCGTACATTATAGCGTTAACCTCTGAAGAGCATCAGGGAGGTTAATAATGTATATTGAAAATAACACAGAATATAGCACGGATCCTTGTGGGACTCCAGTAGTGACTGTGCTGAGTGTTGAGTAATATTTTAATTTTTTTATTTTTGGCACATCAGCAGAATATCGGAGCACGCACAGGCCATAGACTGGAAGCAATAAAGGTCTTGGTAAAGCATAGGAGGGCTCAGAGAGAGAGAAAAGTGTGTCAGAACTTGACTTTCATCTGAGCCTAGCCAAGTGATGTCATATTTCACCTATCAATGTAACCAATTCAAGGAGGGAAGAACGAACGCAGTGTCAGTGCGAGCAGGCTGGACAAGAAGGTTGTGAGGAGACGATCGAAGCCATATTTTGCTTAAATGATCTCATATTGAAAGCGACCATTGTAGCGCTCACATGGGAGTACAGTCGATCCTGGATATATCGAACTCCAATATATTGAACAGTTGAGAAATACCCTTGAATTTCCCAAGCAAAAGTATAGGACCGGTGCACCCATATATCGAAACCACAAGTGACATTGATATAGCTGTAGTGAGGAAGAGAAAGACGACATGTCGATGGGGGGAACTCAGCGTTATCTTTTGCGCCTTCTGGGCTTGTTTACTTCTCGCCTCGTACCTGATAAATCCTCATTCAGAATTTGAACAGAATGTTGGCCCGCACGTAGCGATAAAAAATTGTCTGGCGCTTTTAGAGAAAAGCACCGTCGTAAACTTTCATTGTGGGTCAGGTAATGATTTCGGATGCATCATGACTGCTGACAACAGTGTGCGGTGCCCCACCGAATTCTGTGACTTCTCAGTGTTTCCAAGCACCATCTTAGACATTGAGTGACTTTATCGGTGCAGATGGCTATATAGCTGTTTCTGACTGCATTGGTGCTGAAATCATGGCTCAGCAGATCTTGTCGAAACTGCGGAAGTGTGTTGTGCTACAGAGCTTGCATTAGCGTTCTGCGTCAATCAACACTGTTGTGGCCGCCCCGCCGCGGTGGTCTAGTGGCTAAGGTACTCGGCTGCTGACCCGCAGGTCGCGGGTTCGATTCCCGGCTGCGGCGGCTGCATTTCCTATGGAGGCGGAAATGCTGGAGGCCCGTGTACTCAGATTTGGGTGCACGTTAAGGAACCCCAGGTGGTCAAAATTTCCGGAGCCCTCCACTACGGCGTCTCTCATAATCAAATGGTGGTTTTGGGACGTTAAACCCCACAAATCAATCAATCAAATCAATCAACACTGTTGTGGCCGAAGGAGCTGAGTTTGCTTATTTAAAAAGCTTCAATGATATTGAGGATAACTGGAACTTGACGGTACACAAGAAGCAAGACAAGTTTATGGACTATTTTCGTGTGAAATAAGGTGCTGTAACTTGCAGTTCACACCTTGTTCTTCATTATACAGTGAGTCAATTGTTATGTTAGCGCTTGTAACGATTGCCGAGGTCTGAAATGCTTCAATTTAGACCTTATTAGGCATATATTGTATTTCGAATAATTTATATATCGAACTATTTCGGAATCCTCTTCGAATTTGATGTATTCGGGATCGACTGTATTTATGTGGGGACATAAGCCATCAGTGCCCACAGCCTCGTATGTAAAAAAGATACAGTCTACAATTTGTTGTTTTCTGTGCGTGGAAACGATGGGCAGCCTCGCCAATTGAAACTACGGTAGGCTCTAGGGTGGCTAGATGCTATAACGCGGTAGCATTAAAGAAAAGCTGAGAAAAAAAACCTGTCTGTGTGCAAATCACACAGACATACTAAAAATCACCACTTTTTGCTCATTGATGTCAGGAAAAGCATTGTTACATGGGATTAATAGCAGCATCAAATCATGTGGGTACCTGCCAGAGGATTGAACTTTCTTTGTGAAATCGGCAACTTTGTAAAATCTGGTTTCATTAGATTCTCTACACCATGAGGAAGGGAACAGTACGAAAAAGTACACTCAAACCTCATTATAACAAAATTCGTTACATCCAAAATATTATTATAGAGGTTGCAAAACTATGTTCAGGGGTGGAAGTGCTGCGCCAATTGTTACATTCCGCGCCACTCTAAGCTGCTGCGCCAGGCTGCGCTTAAACGGCACATTTGGGGATAATTGTCTATTGAAAGTGTAAGCTGCAAATTTAGCCAATTATTATCTTCGACCGAGCAACACTGAGCGTTGGCTACACACAGGACAGGACGCAACCACATCCATATCCAGTGTAGTTCGATTGCGTTGTGTCAAAGTGGTTTAGGTGTTCTCTGGTTGTATTTCGGTTTGCTAGTGCTCATCTCATCGCTGTTATCACCGTGGTTTCTCTGCCATAGTGGTGGCACCAGCATGAGTAACTGTGAATTATCTAGTACAGTCGACTCCCGTTAATACGAAGTTTACGGGAACCGCAAAGAACTTCGAATTAAGCAAAAAGCACTAAAAACGGCACTTTTATTAGTTTAAAAGCGTGACAGTTTTGAGGAAAAATAGTCTGTCATCTTCTTCTGCTTGCCGAATCTGGCTGCGGCTAGCAAGTTTTGTAAGGAATACACGTGTCGAAGTGCTTCTTCGGCGTTGTGTTCTCCAACAAAAAACCGCTGCGCAAGAGCAAGACCCGCAGCTACATCGGCAGCCCTTGGTGGTGGCTCATTTCCGATGTCGTCATCATCATCGTCATTTTCAGGAATGCAGTCATGGGGCCGAACCATCTGCACGATTTCGCTGTCCGTTAGTGGACCGCATGTTTCGACGTTGCTGTCCACAGCGACATACTCGTCAAAACGGACGTCACCGAGAGCGGCGCGAAAGCTACCGTCGTCGAGCTCATTTGTTTGCACTTCCACTGGCGCACAAGGAGAAGCATCCCCCGAGTTTTCCATGAAACCACAGGCCCGGAAACAATTGGCGATGGTTTCTTCTTTCACGCGGGTCCAAGCTCGCGCTAGCATGTTGATGGCACTAAGCAAACTCACCTCGTATTGCGACAAGTTGTCCATGCACAAAAGCATGCGCTCGACGAGATGCTGCCTATACAATACCTTCACACATTTTATTATGCCCTGGTTCATGGGCTGCTACACGGACGTCGTGTTTGCAGGCAGGTACACAAGACGGATGGCACTCAAGGCAGGTACGTTCATGTGGGCACTACATTGGTCCACAAGGAACAACACCTTACGGCTTGATTGCGCGAACTTGCGGTCGAGTTTGGTGATCCAGTCCTTAAATATATCGGATGTCATCCACGCCTTTCTGTTCGAGGCATAATCCACAGGAAGCGTCTTCACGCCTTTAAAGCACCTAGGCTTGGCAGCCTTCCCGATCACAAGCAGGCGACACCGTTCTGTGCCAGTCATGTTCGCCGCGACTAGCACTGACACTCTCTCTTTGCTTCTTTTGCCTCCAGAACAGTCGTCGTCTTTATATGTGCGCTTCTCTACCGCGATACTAAGTGACAACTGATAGTTTCATTGAAACGCGGGCAAGTTGCGTGGACTCGGAAAATCTACTGGTTAGTTGCGTCCAGAATGGCGCCTAGGCTGCCCACGCCGATGATGTCGGGCGGCTTGCACTTACGTGTGCGCAGATTTGCTGAGTGATTCGCTGGTCCCCACTTTGCTCCAGACCGAGCACAGATGAGCAGGGTAGTGTGTTTATAACTAGCGTGGGGATAACAAACGTCCTCCAAGCAAAGTTTGCCGCGATTACCTATACTTCGTTTCACACATTAGGTGCAACATCAGCTGTAACGCTGCTGTGGCTAGCGAGAATCCTTGCAGTAGGAGCGTTCATGTAAGAATATAGTTCCCCGTTTTTAGCAATCAGAATATACATCAGAGCCAAAATTATGAGCCAAGAGCCAGGCAACCAAAGAGACGTGGTTCAGCACGTGCTTGGCATCCTGGAACGCCAGCGGCTGAAAGCGGTGTCCCTACGGGTTCGCCTAGAATAGGTTGCTACTCTTGGGCATCCGAGCACGCTAGTGTATCTTTATTGTATTTACTCGCGCAATCCTCGCACTCGGATAATTCTCGCACCCCCACATTGAACAACAAAAATACGAATTTTTTTTTTTCTTGAGTAATTATCGCACCCCGAAAACTGCTGCAATAATGTCGTCTGCTTTTTTCAGCCACTGATGATAGCACACGCCATCTGGCGCTATCTCTTAAGCATCAAGCGTACTATTGCACAGAGATTCAATCCAAGCCAAGCCGAAGTGGCCAGTACGCGTTGCGGCATGTTTTGTATGTTGTGTCGGTAATCTTGTCACGTTATGAGGCGATACTGAAGATGTACGGCTGCTTTCAAGTTGCAAGTGAAGAGTGAGACTAAACAACGGCAACAGGGCCGCCAGTAGTCTCTTCTGAGTCTACGAGTTTTGTGTTCGCTACTGGTGACGGCAGCTGAAAGCCACCAAAGACGCGTTGGGTCTGCTGTGTGCCTAAAACTGGGATTGATGGTCAACTTTATTTCTTCAGAAGGCAGAAGGAAACTGCGGACAATTCTGTTAAATAGCCATCAGCCCAATACTGACGTCCCACGCTTACCTTTTGAGGGCTCCTGTTGAGCGACGAACGCTACCGCTACGCCCGTAACGTCCGCAAGCTCTGCGTATGGTATTCTAATTCTTGACTATTTGCTTCCACTTTTTGTGTCTCAAATAAATCTTGTCTTGTGTTGATCCTCTGCTTTTATTGTTGAGGTAAGTCTTAATTAGTATTTCTTAAAGCTTGCTGTTAGCTGCTGGTGTGAGAATCCCGATTTGCGGCCTCTTCGTTTTCTTTTTCCCTCTGTACGTTTTCGTAGAAAGATTTCCCCGCGTAATTCTCCCACCCCCCAACTTTTCATCGGTTTTCCGGCAAACAAAGTGCGAGGATTATGCGAATAAATACGGCTTCCCCCTTTATGCCGGATCAACAATAAAGTTGTTTTACTCCCTCACTTTTTGTTTAAATCAGAGTATTAAATAAGCATGTTTTGTATCACAGATACCTACCCACCCATATTTGTGGGTGGTAAGTCTGGTAAGCTCGCTAGTACTGAATAATCAGTGCAAACCATTGTAAATTTTTTTTACTAGAAATAACTTTGATTGATGATGATGATGATGTCTGACCCTAGAAAGCAGCTCCCAAAATAATTCGTGTTGCTCCAAGGCATGCCTTTTGGTGCTCTGAACTTGCTCCGAAATTTCCTTTTACTACATCAAAGCTACTCCAAAACAGTATTATTCCTGCTCCCTGAGCTGCTCCAAAACACTGAAGTCCACTTCCAACCCTGTATATTTAATTTACTTTGTTATAACCGATATTTCGTTATATCTGGGTGCATTGTATTGAGGTTTGAGTGTACAATGAATGACGATGGGAAGTTAAGGGGCAAATTAGTTTGAGTTTAAGGAGGCGACTGGCCTTTGCGACGAAAAAGTGACAAAAAAATTCATTTCCTAAAACTGGCATATTAGGTTTCTGCAAGTATTTATCTATATCTCTGCAAATTTTCACACACCAGGAAGTTGTAATTTTTTTTTTTTTTGTAATATCATTCTAACTGTCCAGATTTTTGGTGCTGTTAACATGCAGAATCTCCCAAAAAAAAATAAGGAACCGACTTAAGGCTTTTCTATAATTTGCCGGCACCTGTGGCTAAAGCTCTACTATCAATTTATAAGTGCCCTAATGAGGATTGCAAAACATGCGCACCTTGATTGTTCCTTTTTGAAAAAACTGTGTTTTCAGTTTTTTTTTTTTCATTTTTCTCAAAAAAGTAAATTTGCGACTATTTAATTTTGAGGCCTCAATATGTCTGTAGCTAGGGCAGGTACAACAATAATTCTCTTTACAATGGAAACCTGTATCTGTGTAGAATGCAAGTATAGGAGCAGAGTTTAGAGCATGAGCCCTTTTAATTATTTACTCATCGAAATTGTAATACAACTCCAAGTGCATTTGAAAATGGATAGTTCATTTTGCTTTAAAATAACCAAGAAAGGCTTAAAAACAAAAAACTGTTGCATACTTTCAATCTATAATGATTAGTCTATGTTGGCATATCTTCAATATCTTTTAATTAAGCTTTTTTTTTATGGTGGCCTTAAACAATAGGGGGTGAAATTCAGTTACCTCCGGAACGAAATTTGAAATATTTGAAGTAACCAGAAAAAACTGCATAATCCTGTGTAGTTTTATCAAGATCACTGAAGAATGAAGCAAAAAAAGAAATGTCTAAGACCAGTCTGCCCCTTTAACTACCCGAGGGATATGAAAAAATTTTGCCCATCTTCACGGCTTGACATGGTGAAGGCTGATGAAATGGCAAAGCATTTTTGGTCATAATGCTAAGCTTCACTAAACTCAATTAGCAATCAAAAACACTTCAAAGCATGTAGACTGGTTTTTGTTTCGCTGGAGGGGTGGAGCCGTACAGTGTTTTTTTACTGCTATTGCAAAGCACGTCAACCTGACGCAACTTCTTTCAAAGAGCGCTCAACTTCAGCCATGACCAAACATTCGAGCAACGGTGGGTTAACAAATCCTGATTTTTCTCTTATTGATTATACACAATTCACGGTAAATTCAAGCTGCTTCATCATTTTTAGTATGCTGGAGTGGAGTAGCCAAGCTTGCCCAAATTCTGTGGCCAACACTAGATAAGCTGGTTGTTAACGGCTTTCTCATATTCAGTGGACCTGATGTTGGTGGTAGGGCTTACCCAATTTTCGTAACACGACCTGCTTGGTTAATTAATGAGAATTCCTACAAAATGAGCTGTAGCGTTATATTTAAAATGCCATTGATGATAGGTGGTTTATTCATTTTTATTAGGCCAAAGGTGAATAGCGAAACTTGCTCGATTTGTGGCGCATATTCGCTACGCCTATTATAGAATACTACTTCATTTTAACTGGAGCCACGTCACACTGGTCGTCCCGGGAAAACTTTCAGCACGAGTACCTACGCTGTTGAAACCTTTATCATTGTAGATTCCCGAGGCTATTCGACGTTTTGTCGGGATGCTTTGAAGGCTCTCTCAAAGCTTACAAAAGAACTAACAGCCTTCATTCTCTGCAATGTGTCAATGTCAAACTAATGTCAAACTTACTTTCTTTCCCTCCCAAGGTGCGCATGGTTCGCACTCCGCAACCAGTGACGCTCTCGAGAGGTGGTACTACCGTGACCCTGCCTCCTGGAACGACGCTGGTGCGCGCTCCAGTGGCACCCAACATGCGACCAGGCATTCCGCAGCAGCTGTCAGTGGTGCGACCGCCCGTTCCAACATCCTCCACGGCAACCCCCAACCTGTCAATTCCTTCGCCCAAGCCACCGCTGCAGGTTCAAGTGCCTGGTGCACCTGTCAGGCTGCCATCGCCATCAACATCATCGCTGCAGGTTCAGGTTCCGGGCAGCAGTGCCACCGTGCAGCCGGCCAAGTCGGGTGCCTCTGCTTCTAACGTAAGAACAGGGGTGAGACAGCTGCACGTATTGCACATTTTTTATACGATTCTGCTTTGCTGTGCCAAGCGAGAAGCGTAAAAGTTGCAAAAGAAGCGTAAAAGTTGCAAAACTTGCAAGGTGTCGGCGCAGCACCACATACAATGTTTTTTTTTTTCTTTCTTAACCTTTTCACACAACACCTTTTTCCGTTCTTCTTTATTAAACTTTTTGTGCGCTTGCGATTACATACCAAATAGCCTGTATCAATACCCTTGTTCAGCGAAAATTGCACCTAACTGCTCCGAAACAGCCTCACTACCAAGAATTTTGATACCCGGTCATCTTCAGAGCGGAAAAAAGGTTGACTTGACAACATGATTTCCCAAACAGTGCCAGGAGGGTAGTACAGTCGAACCCCACTACAACGAACGCCGCTTCAACGAAATTCCCGCTAAACGAAAAATTCACGGTTCCCGATCAGCAGTTCATAGGAGTCAATGCATAAATATTGTCGCCACAACGAACACTTCTTCTGCCGTCCCGCTTCAACGAAATTTCACAATGCCATTCCAGGCTCATTGCTATACAGTATAGTAAACATAATCTTTAACATTTTGATGCATTTTCAGAATCTGAAAATATGTCAACGAAGTCTAAAACGCGCATTGGCACTACCAAAAACCACCGCTGTTCAGCAAACATAAGTGCCGACATTGCTCAATAGGGATGGCAATGGGACTGCCCTGCTTTTGTCAATGGCTTCGGAACTCATGAGGGCGGAGAAGATGGCATGAGCATTGCGGGCGCAGCTGAGCGAGCCATCATTCGCATTAGGAAGATGCACCGGCATCCGATTATGGATTTCTTTGCAGCTAAGTCAGTTTGAAGTGCAATAATATAAGTGCATGAAATTCCCCTTTTATTTGCGTAATGCGATTATTTTGTTGCGTACCACCGTGAGGGGAGATGCTGTTTCGCCCGTTATTTGTTTTGGGTAACTACAGTGCATAATATTTACAGTAAATAATCCCTGTGGCTATAACGAAATGTTGGTTATAACGAGCAAATCGTGGCAGCCCTCCAATTTCGTTATAACGAGGTTTAACTTGCCGATTCCAAGCCCAACCTTGTGCATTTGTTCAGTGCATTCCTGTTTTCGGGAGTGCTTTCTAAAATAAACATTCTTGTTCTTTCCAGGTGCCACAGCATCCAGCCCCTTTACCACCTACACCACGATACATTGATGATCCTAAAAAGAAACGACTACCACCCAAACCTTCTTTGAAGATCACGAAGGCCGCCAGTGGTGAGAAAGGCACGTTTTTGCTTGTCTCTCGATTCGGGGGGAGGAGGGTGGTGTTCATAGTTTTGAGCGATGATACCTGGCTAATATTTGCTTACAAAACGATGGCTGCACACAGTTAAAGAACATTTTGTGCTACTATCAAACAAGAAGGAAACTTTTCCATTGTTGCCCCGTACCACAGATTCTTTTTTTCTTTTTGCACAGTTTCTAATCCTCTACAGTCGAATCTTATTACTTTGAACTTTTGGTTAATTCAAACTCGCGATGAAGTCCCGTCAAAGCTCTGTGTATTTCAATGGGCGAAAACGCCCAGTAAATCGAACACCCAAGCACTTGGGACGGTTAATTCGAACATACCAGGCTCCAAAAATGTTCTCAGCACCCCGCCCAATCCCGCGGCGGCACCTCCAACGCCTCAACGCTGCGCAAAAAAAAAAGGAAAAGAAAAGGAAAAAAAAAGGAAAAAAAAAAGGCTGCAGGTAGAATGTTCGCTTTCTCTCAAATGCCGATCTGCAACGTGCTTGTGCGACATTTCTTCCTTTTCCTCCCCTGCCACCCAAAGACCCTTCTCCTTCCACTGCCGCAGCAAAGAGAGAGAGAAAAAAACAGCTGTCACAGAGTGTTCATCATCATCATCAGCCTGACTACGTCCACTGCAGGACAAAGGCCTCTCCCATGTTCCGCCAGTTAACCCGGTCCTGTGCTTGCTGCTGCCAATTTATACCCGGAAACTTCTTAATCTCATCTGCCCACCTAACCTTCTGTCTCCCCCTAACCCGGTTCCCTTCTCTGGGAATCCAGTCAGTTACCCTTAATGACCAGCGGTTATCCTGTCTACGCACTACATGCCCTGCCCATGTCCATTTCTTCTTCTTGATTTCAGCTATGATATCCTTAACCCCCGTTTGTTCCCTAATCCACTCTGCTCTCTTCTTGTCTGTTAAGGTTACACCTACCATTTTTCTTTCCATTGCTCGCTGCGTCGTCCTCAATTTAAGCTGAACCCTCTTTGTAAGTCTCCAGGTTTCTGCTCCGTAGCTAAGTACTGGCAAGATACAGCTGTTATATACCTTCCTCTTGAGGGATAGTGGCAATCTACCTGTCATAATTTGAGAGTGCTTGCCGAATGTGCTCCACCCCATTCTTATTCTTCTAGTTACTTAAATCTCGTGTTTCGGCTCTGCGGTTATTACCTGCCCTAACTAGACATAGTCTTTTACAACTTCAAGTGCACTATTACCTATCTCGAAGCGCTGCTCCTTGCCGAGGTTGTTGTACATTACTTTCGTTTTCTGCAGATTAATTTTAAGACCCACCTTTCTACTCTCCTTGTCTAACTCCGTAATCATGAGTTGCAATTCGTCCCCCGAGTTACTCAGCAATGCAATGTCATCGGCGAAGCGCAGGTTACTAAGGTACTCTCCATTAACTCTTATCCCTAACTGTTCCCATTCTGGGCTTCTGAAAACCTCCTGTAAGCACGCGGTAAATAGCATTGGGGAAATTGTGTCCCCCTGCCTTACACCCTTCTTGATTGGTATTCTGTTGCTTTCTTTATGAAGCACTATGGTAGCAGTTGATCCCCTGTAGATTTCTTCCAGAATGTTTATATATACTTCATCTACGCCCTTATTCCGCAGTGTTGGTTTATCACAGAGTGTTGTATCACAGAGTGTTAAACACAGAGTGTTGGTTTATCTCAAATGACGATCTGCTTCTCTTCGCGTGAAAACGCTCCTCTTTTCTTGTCACGTGCTGGCCACCCTGCGGCTTTGGCGCAGAGGGTAGTAGCGGAGATGCAGTCATTGTTGTCATCGTTAGAGAGTGTCGGCGCTGGACATTGCCGCACGCAACTTCTCTTGCGAGGAGATTGCTGAAGCCATAGTAAACATGCTTTGCAAGCGGCGTGTGAAATCGATTGACTCGCTGCAAGGCAAACGTGTGCAGACGCGCATCACCGATTACTTCAATGACGATTGTCCTGTGATTTGTGAATAAATGTAAGTCATCTGAAACTTCCCCCTCATGTGTTAGCTCAATGCACATGCGCCACTGCATGGGGAGCCCTCTGTTTACTTAGCTTTCATCAATTCAAACTTCTTTTAACTTCGAATTTTCGGGCCGCTTCACGTTCGAATTATCGAGATTCGACTGTAGTTGGAAAGCAGAATGGCCAGATGATGCCATCTACAGAAAGCAATTCTAAATTTTTGTTAGTAGTTGCTTTGCTTTGCATCTTTCTGGCTTTTTCAGCCCTTGTTGTGTTGGTATGTGTGTTGAAGAGCACTGAGTGACGGCATTCCTCTTCTTCACCGAGGGGGGTGCATGGTCACTCGGTGTGCGCTGCTCCTTTGGGCTGATCGATCAGGTGGTGCTCTTGCTATGATGAATACAACAGTTATTCTGCCATCTACATTGGTTCTGCAAGGTTTTTTCTTTTTTTCTTTCATTTTTTTTCACGTCTACTGCCACAGTACGTCGGGTTCAGAGGCATGTGCCTTCGCCCCTCCAGTAGATTGAAACCTGACTGCATCGCTGTCTTCACTCGCTTGCTGCTACGAGCAGCAAATGAGATCATTATATGACCTTTCCATCCCTGTCTGTCATGTTGGCATCACAATGTGCTGTTACTCCGCATTTCAAGATTTCCCGATATTCCTGAAACTTAGGTCAACACGATACGGAGGAATTTTCACGGCCAGAGGCACGCAGCAGTAAAAGGAGAAAATATTACCGCCAAAAAGAAGCTTAAAACGTAACACCACGGAAGTGATGGAACTGAGTTGCCGAGCGGTATTTTAACTTTGTGCTTAAAGTAGCTACAACAACATCCTTGTGCGTACATTTAAACTTGCACGTTTCAGTCAGCGTGCTGCAAAGCATCTTTTCTATTCACAACAGATTCCAAGGACACGATTTCTGGGCGGTTATACATAATTGTGTCACAGTGTGTTTCTTCCCCAATTAACTCTGAAAAAACGAATGCATGAGCGGTGAAAAGTTTAGCCTTGGCCTGTAATCACCACAGATGACCATGTTCCATTTTGCTGCCCACTTATTCTGGTTTCTTCTATAGGTGTGAGAGCCAGGAATTTGCTTCGTCTTCAAAGCATCAGCATTCCGTTACGTGCAATCACATCTGTGATGTTGGTGCTTAGATTAGAACACTGTTTTGTCTTTCAGATGTTGAGAATAGGCAGGCCTTCATTATGTGCTGTATAAAGAAGCGGAAATGGCGAGCTGAGTGAAAATTTTGGTGATATTTTGGTTACGCTTTGGCCAAACTTGTATTACACTAAAGACAGCCCCAATAAGTTAAGCAGATCATGCACATAAGAGAGCCAATTGATGCATTGTTTTTTGCCTCTCTCTACCTTTCGGCTGACATTCTCCTTAATGTGAGGTTTTACCAGCTTTTTAAAAGCATTTTGCCTCAATCAGTTGCTTGATATTTCATCTGTGAGCATAAGGTTAAAGTGCTTTCCCTTTGGGAAACTGCATTTGCCGCCTTGACTAGACCAGCAATGCAACAGTCAAACTTGTTGCAGCCATGCGTTTAGCACAGTAGCGGTTTTGTTGGGCACAACCTACCAAAGCTCGCCACAAATTTGGCTCGATGTGAGGAGGTTCCCAGACCACCCGTAAAGGGCAGCCTGTTGCAAATGTGCCCACAGCCGACAACTCGACAAGCGTTCACAAAGCGCCTCCGGCCAACAAACGCGCGGCGGTCAAAAAGGAGAAAGCCGAGCCAAAGCCCCCGACCGCGGAGGACATGGAGAAAGTTCTGGAACAATGGCAGACGTTCCTCGACAAAAAAGAGGAGGACAAGGAGGGGGACAAGAATCGGCGACGGCTGCCCTATCACACGCAGCGGCCCCTACGTCACGCCTGTCTCTGCCGACTGGGCACCTGCCAGTACGAGAAGCTCACGGCAACTTTTAAGGAGCGAATGCACGCGAACTTTGGTTGCCTCGAGCCGGATCAGCAGCTGCGCAAGCTGCTGGGCCGCATGTACACCAAGGGCAAGGGAGCCAAGCGGATCTTGAAGGCCTGCAAGAAAGAGAAGGGCTCTTCGGCCGCTGCCACCCAGAAAGGCAGATGCAAGTGGGTGTACTGGCTGCCTGCGTCAAGTGGGGAGCAGCGTGAGCGCAAGGTCTGCAAGGCGGCCTTCATGGCCGTGCATGGCATCACCGAGAAGAGGACACGCGACGTCCAGTGTGAGTGGCTTGCCCTTTTTGTTGTAGAGACCTGTTAGAACGACTGTATACATTAAAACCTACGGTTAAAGCAGTTAAAGGTACAGGTAAGCCTCTTTATAAGAGGCATGATTCGGGCAGCGCTGTTCGTCTTTTATTTGAGACGTTTCTTATAAGCAGGGTACCTCGTATGCATTTTCTTTCTGACCCGCATTTCACTGTAGGCACACTGGTGTCTCTTATGCCCATTAGTCTCTAATGAAAGGGTTAAACTGTATTGACAACCAATTTTTATAGACACAGTTATTTTGCGGTGAGACAAGAGTAACACCCCATAGATAGTGCTTAAAAATGCTCCAGTTGATTACAAAATCGTGTGGATATTTTGTAAGCGGAACTATTTGATCTGACAACCCTCGAAAAAGAAAGGACCTTCCTCTAGCAATACTGAGACTGGATCTTGATGCTAATATCCCTCCAAGCAAACTGTTCACTGCGCTTGACAACATTGAGTGTAACTGGGGTCAGCCACATTCAGTTTAACATCTTCTACCATTTTTGAGTAGAAGCCGCTGGTATAATAAGTTGTCAAAATGGTTGATTGGGCGAGTTGGGGATTCATGATTGTTTGAAACAAGAGCGTGAAACGCAGACACGGACAGGATAGACAGGGAAAGTAGAATAGGTTTCCTCATATTGGTGTCGTTACATGATGTCCCTTCACTGCCTCGCGAGCTGGACGCTTGTGGTGCTTCTACAGCTCATCGGCAGACGTTCTTGTCGGCTAACGACTTTCGTGCTGCTGGTCATCAGTATCGGATCGTTTATCAATGAAAGGCAGCAGCTCTGTTCTGATTACTAAAAATGTAGGCTTATTTGCATGCTTCGAGTTAAAAAACTAAAATTATAATTTAAAACGTGTACTGCATTTTTGTAGTAAAGTAGGGAACATTAGCTGCATACACCAGTAAAAGGTCACGTGATTGGACTACTCTTCGTTTTCATTTGCCCCATGGGGTGCCAAAAGTCATCACTCGCAACTTTAGTAAAAAAAAAAAAAAAATTTAAATTTGTGTCTGATGAGAAAGACGGCTCATTTTATTCAGTGTGATAGGCAATCTTTTTATTAGGAGGGTCGCTTCAGTTTGGGTGCTGAGTTGTTGTCTGTCTTTCTAACAAAAACATAACTACTTTTCTGTATATAAAGCATGTGATGAAAGTCGAACATGTCATGCAAAAAATTTATTCAAGCCTATGAATTATGCAGAATTATATTCAATCTACCAAACAGTTGTAAGCACCCATTGGCTTATCCAGAGAAAAGTTTGGGATGTATCGAGCACTTCCGATTAAATATTTCTGCATTTTGTCAGTGATGAGAATGTTTCAGCAGTAAATCTAGAATGTAACATTTCATTAAAGCTGCTGCATCCCTGCTACAAATGAAGGAGACTGCTCCAATGCTGCTTCTAAATGTTGCATTCAAGATAGCTGGAGTGGGAAAAACCCTCCTGTGCTGCCTCAGAGGCCTACAACCAAGAGAACTTGTGGTCAGTTCCAGTTGTCGCTACCCAATGTGAATAGGGCAGTCGCATCTCCTGTCTTTCCTGAAGCTTTCGGAGACGACGAAATTTGATGCACACTCGCGCATTATTTCGTATGGAGATATGTTAACGCTCTTCACGTGTGATTGGGTTCGCTTGGGCAATTTCACACATTTTCAATGGAACCTGTATTCTAGAGTCGTGTTCTTAGGGTTATTTAGATGGCTCCAAAAGGCTTCTTTTCCGAGCTATTAAAGCTCCTTCTTGAGCATTTGTCCAGTCTTAGACACTGCAGTATTTTACTAAGATTTATATAATGATATGTAAGTATGAAGTATATCTAGACAGTGTGTGGTCAAAAGCTGAAGTGCTGTACTGAAGAAACATAGGTACTGCACAAGGTGAAGGGGGGGAGGGGGGATTACTAGGGGAATTGTTGACCTCTGAGATATTGTAAACAAGCCCATATGTGCATATTACTGTCATTTGCATTGGAGAACATATCAGTGCCCCTGTAGCCAGACTAAAATATTCAAGACAAAGTGGTCCCTGTTGTAGGACATGCTCCATAAAGTAAGCTTGTTGCTTCAGTGTCTGTCCCTATGCTCTAAATGCTGCTCCGAGGTGACACGGGCAAATCATGTCACTGTTCAGGTGTGATAGCAGGCCTCCTGCTTCTGTTTATTCAAATAACTAGAATTTTTCTCTAATTAAGCATTTCCACATTGGTTTCGCACAACATTACCAAGGATATTGGCGTTTTTTAAATTTTGGTTGCTCCATTTATTTGCCTTTAATATACGTGGTATACGCAAAAAGTTGACAGCGGCGGTGTTTTGATCTTCTTAAGTATAATGTATAACAGCAATTTTTTCAAGCACAGCAGGGGTCAGTTAACGAAGGAACTAGCATAAATAACCATATTTCTTACCTCGTTGAGCTGCTCTGGAATAAAAGGGTTCTCCTGCCCCAAAAATTGATTCAGAACATATCCCAGCTATGCTTGAGAACAGGTTGATCGAGTGATGGTATTGAACGTATCGAATAATTGTTCCATACTATATCTCACGGCAGGTCGCGGGTTCATATCCCGGCTGCGGCGGCTGCATTTCCGATGGAGGCGGAAATGTTGTACGCCCATGTGCTCAGATTTGGGTGCACGTTAAAGAACCCCAGGTGGTCGAAATTTCCGGAGCCCTCCACTACGGCGTCTCTCATAATCATATAGTGGTTTTGGGACAATAAACCCCACATATCAATCATTATATCTCACGGCTGTTCAGTACTTTCAGGGGACAAAGGAGCCAAAATTTTGGGGATGAGATGTATAGATAAGGTTAACAGTTATCTCTTTGAAATTTTTTGAGAAAGCTTTGAATGGTTTGCATGTAAGGCTTAAAGAGGGACACTAGAGAGAATACACTTCCTGAACAGCCCCTTGTAAAGCCATGAATAAGAATTGCCATTTAGTAGGGCCTCATAATTCTTTCTCGGCACAAAAAAAAAAAGTAATTGATTTGAGCTCTAGGTTAGCCAAAATTTTAAACATGCCATGTTTAGGGAACTTGTATTGAAATTAGCTGCAGTCGCACCGACATACCACTGGCACTGATACTCTGTGCGTGAAATGTGAAAATTATGGTTATGAGCGGAACCTTTCCTCTTGGCAATCAACCAATTAATTTTAAAACATCGTAAATAGAGCGATGGTGTCGAAAGTCACAGAAAGAAATTTGTCACCCACATATCATTTCATTTTGCTAATATCTTATTCCATTGGTTATATTTAGAACGTTGTGCTTCAGTTTTGATAGTCATGTTGTCTACTGCTTAAGAGCTTTTTCTTACCACGTTAGATTATTGTTTGTATGCCCTTGTAAAGGAAGAAACATTTTTGGCAAAAATTATGGCCGTATTCAATCATGAAGGTGGTAATGGTATTAAATGATCAGGTTTTCTGCTGTAAAGTAGGTGTAGTTTGTGTAGAACAGGTGATCTTTTCGCCAGCATAGACTGGTACTTGTGGTAGTGCTGTTAACACTGATAATGTACGCTTCTCTCCTTGATGTCGCCAGTGCTGTGGATGAGACTGAGGGCCAAGCGTGGACGCACCCCCACTGGTGACGAGTCTGACATCGAGCAAGAGGAGTTGATGCCCGGCACTTACACTGACATCGACGACGAGGATGAGGAATTGTCCGAGAAGCCAGCACTAAAGCGTGCTTGCAAACCGCACAGGGGGCGCAAGGTTCTCAGGGTACCTGAAAGCGACGGCAGCGAAACGACAGACAATAATGTTACCTCCAGTGTGGAGAGCAAAGTCAATGATGTACATATGCCAGAGAATGGTTCAAAGAAGACCGTGAAGTTGCAGTCGTTACATGCCACCGAAAAGAGCACTGTACCTAGTCAAGATGAGGATGAAATGGAAGGATATAACAAAGCAGATGATGATGACGATGATGTGCCTTACCTTGATATGACTGGATTTGAACCGATATGTGCACTGGAAGAGGACAGCGAAAACCTGGTCCTTTCTCTACCGCGGGGTGAGTGTCCAACACTTTTTTTCTTTCTTTTTATTTTAACCATAGCTGTGGAGACTGCACCTTATAACACTAGATTGCCGTTAATGTGATTTAGTTTTATGAGTCTGCTCTTCTTTTATCTCAATCATGAAGACCTCTACCATATTTAATTTAACGGTCAGCTGCTCACCCTAATGGTGTTTAAAAAACATTATTTCCTGGCTGGTGCTCGAGAAACAAGGAATTCAAAAAGCGCATCATCTCCTGTGCCGAAAATGCCTGCTTCAGCTTGAATTAGGAAGTGGAAATGATGGTTCACTATTGGAGATCACTTTATTTGACCAATTCCAATTTTAGGATTATTTTTTTTACACCAAGTACAGTAGAACCCCGGTCCTATGTTTTTTAGTGCTGCGTTTTCCCAGCTGTTATCTCTTTTTCTGGTGGTCACTTCCTAGCTCCTACATGATCCACGGTATTAGACCTACTTTTACATCGCAATTGTGGCATCATTTTCTCGGAATATGTTGTAAAGCTTGCTCCAAACCAGACAATCGTCCACAAAATAAGAGCGACCGTGCGCACTTTTCACGGATCTTATTCTGCCAAGATCATAAGGTTAGCTGCACAAGTGGCACAAGTTGCCTCCATAATGTGCTTCTGGTTGCCACAATCATAAGCACAGCTTTCTATGTCAGTGAAAAAATGACATCTGCAACACAATGAATTTAGAACTTGTGTTCACCGTTTGTAAAAGTGAGGCCTTCGAGACTACTCTTTGTTTCCACTGTTGCGTTGGCATAGACTTCTCGCTATCATGACTTGTCTAAATCTGCAGTATGCACATGCAGCCACTTTTTGGGGGGGTTTGGGGGGGGGGGGGGTTAGTCGCATTAATTGGGCAGGCATGGTGCATGTACTTAATTATTTCAGAACTTCAGCCGTTGTTCCCAACAGAATCATCGCATACGTCCGTGTCATTTCTGTGGTGGACGCCGTTCTCTCCTTCACGTTTCCATTTGTAGTCTAGATCATGGCTGAGTGTGTCATGCGTGCGCCAGCGATAAAGTTTAGAAAGAGGTGGAGCAGAGGACGCAACCTTGGACAATTCCTTTCGGTAGTACGTGCACTTCTTGTGAGGCATTCATCTGTCTGCTAAGAGTTAGAGTGGTTTGATGCCATGCCAGCAGTGCTGCGTAGACATCGGCGCATCCGATGACTACTTCCTCAATGTAGTATTGCCTAAAATAATCACTTGGCTGCAGTGTTGGCTTTAGTGGCAGCTAGCAAAAAAAAAAAAAAGTGCAGCACATGATCAAAAAACTCAGTTGGGCTGTTTGGGCATAAGCAAGCTCACCCGGCAACTTTACATGTTTTTTTTTAAATTTTATTTTAAAAACGTCTTGGAAAGGAATTCTGCGCAGTTTACTAGTTATCGGGATTTTCTGAATTTTTCCCTTTTATCAGCTCTTGTGTTTTCTGGCCCCTATGTTTATTTTTTTACGGTCATGTGAAAAACATATCAGTGGGGTTCTGCTGTAGTCATTTGGTTGGCAAACATAAACTTCTTTTTTCTTCTCTTGACCTTGTTTAGTCGTCATAACATCACCTACATCTTGTGACTTCTGTGCTAAATTACTTTGAGAGTATGATGTAAAATAATGATAATGAAACAGGAACAATATTCCTGTTTCACCATAACTAGTTATCAATCAGTAGATTTGGCACATTAAAATGCTGGTTTCTTAGTGTGGTGAACATTGTACATCAACTGGCATACAATATTATGCCACTTTCTCTAAAAAATGAAATTTTTGGGAAGCTTTTTTATGTGACACGCAAGGAGGCAGTGTCCAAATCCCTGCTCGACTGAAAGTTGCCCCGGCGTAGAATAGGCATATCATAAAGGCTGTGATTTGGAGTGTTAAATATGCGGAGCATGATTATAGAGCCGTAAACATGTCTTTATTTTGTTCGATAATCTAAACAGCCCACCGTCCATCAAAGCCGCCTAACCATCCTATCACAAGATGGTGACTGAGAGATTAAGTTCTCACTAATGTGGCTAGTTGGAAATAAAGAATGTCAGCTTGGAAATCTTGATCTTCACACCTATAGCACAGCATTCGTATCGTACCTCTGTGTGCAGTCCCACCTGTGTGCTAAAGGTGTCAAGTTGATGAGTCAGGCCAAGCTTAAGAGCTCCACAGGAAGATGTGGTGTGCGCCTTAATTAACAGCACTGTTCTAGAGTTGGATCTCTCTCACGTTGACTGGTGTGTGGAGCAGTTATAACCTGGTGCCTGCAGCTGTCTTTTCTCAGTTTCCTGCAAGTAGTGCCTAAGGGGTCAAAGAACACTTGTTGCGTATTGAGGTGGCAAATACGTTGACATCGGTACGTGTTGCACGTGTCGTCCTTTTCCATATTTAATGCCTATGACCGACAGCTTATGTTGGCTTATGCTGCATCTTGTTACAAAAGCGAAGCTGTCTAAAATTTTGTGTGTAAAATTCAAATGTTGTTTTATTCATATAAAAAAATTTTACATAGCAAAATAATGCACAGAAGGAGGTTCCAAAGCTCTAGGCTGCGAGGGTGCCTCCTGTATTGGACTGTGTAAGTCCAATATTGCAGTTGTAGAATTGAACATGAACTACAGCTTCACAGCAAAACAGAGAAAGGTGAACTTCAGTGCATTACTTTTAATACATTTGACCTCTAATTAAAACGAAAGACACGGATAACGTGCTGACTCACAGTAATGGTTGGACGAAGTTTCTTATCGTGCATGGAACATAAAGTAAATATTCCCTGGCAGATTACGGAGGGTTCGAAATGAGCAGTGCAATTAGCTGTGTGGCAAGAACATTACCTTTCGAGGCATACGCGCTCTTTTCGTTCTATAACATGTGAACTAGCTTTTGCTTTAAAAGCTGAGCTTGTCAACACGCAGCCTTGATAATATACTCCAGCAGCACACAGCTCTCTCTGAGGTTGTTGGGCCTTGTTTGATCAGTGTTGATTACTGAACATCAGCAGGGTTAGGTAATGGGCCATTTGGGATTGCGTGTTTGTTAAACTGCACTATACTTACAAGATACATTAGGCTAGAAAATACGCATAACATGAGGTCAACAGCCCAAGTGCAGACTATCAACTGGGTTTATTGCGGATGGACATTGGCATTAGCTACAAGTGCAAAGTCCTGTGCCTTTCATCTTCTCTCATTTTTCAATTTTCTTTAACCTCTGGAAATGCCTGTAGAGGCCATTTTTCGAAACTATGTTGACTGGGAACGCGAAGTTGCTATGACATTGGGCGTGGATATCATTTACTGTGAACGGCATAGAACATATCCTTCAGCAGAGGTATAACATGAGATTCAAGTGTGAACTGCTGTAATTCTGCATACTAGGCACCTTTCAAATTTTAGAAAGTGTGTGTGTCTGAAAGAGCTTAATTAAACTATACTTCCTTGAAATTGTTTTATCAAGTCAAGTTTTATATGTCTGTGAAATAATCTTAAGGTTGCTGTTTTTATCTCGTGTAAGCCCAAATCACATGTATGCTTGCATGTGCACCTATAACACTGAGGTTACGCAACTATAGCATCACTTTATTCTTCACTGGTTTTATCAATGTGAAGTAGCCAATTCAAAAGTTTTTTTCCAAGACGAGTTTTGAGATACAAGTTCGTTTCACTTAACGGCTGCAGCGTTAGCACAGCTGGAAAGGTTGCAGGGGGGGTTGAACACCCCTCCTTTCTCATGTGACTTTTCAGGGTTTTGCATCTGTATTTACTGAGTTTTTAATTTAACAAAACAAAATGTAAAAGAGGAAGTTGTCAACCGCAACTGAATGAAACAAATGACATGTGGTTCGCTTTCACGTGGCACTTGTTAGTGATTATGCAAAATATGCAACATATTTAATATTTAAAAGGCTCTGAAACTCTTCTTCAGCATGCTCAGAATACACTGCCAATTAATAGTCAAGGCTCCCGAGAATGCGCAAGATGGACGCTTATATCACAGCACGCATCCTGGAATTTACGATTAATTCTAAACGTCGGCTAGAAGCCGTTCCGTCTTCTCTCTACAAATGTTTGCATAAAACTCGAAACACCATGCCACGATCCCAAAGTCCACAACTGTTGGTTGGTGTCGATATCGTGACCTGCATAGTTACCGTGGCTGCGACAAGATGGCGCCACATGCCTTTGCGCGTGTGCGTGGTCACACTGAAATTAAGGCGTGCGGTTTAAGAGAAAACAGAAGTGCTCAAGGTCATGACGCGCACTGACGGAGCGATGCATTTCCTTGTCTTTTGGTGGTCCCTTTCCCTGCATAGCTTTCAGTGCACTCGCTAGTACGAAAGTAGAGATAAAGTGCTCGAGGCATGTGACGAATTTTTGTGGCAGTCAATTCATTAGGTAATAAGCTCTTCTAATAAATCCAAACGATGGTTAGTTAGAAAGTGTTGCGGGGCCCCTTTCGCTTCAGTGGTGAGTGTGTTTCGTTTGTTCTAGCAGTCACTGCAACTGACGGCCGATCCAATCTTTTGTGACATTCAATGTACGTGCTGTGTGGTGATTTTTTTTCTGCCATCTAAAGATAGCCGGCAAAATAACATATAAAATTACATGGGAAGCCAATGGCTAGAGCCACGACCACTCATTTTGCTGCAATCCAGGAGCGCTGCAGTATGGCAGGTCACAACCACAGTCATGGAGTTTTCTTCCATATTTCGTGGGCTTTGAAAGAAAAAAAAAAGTGCCACATGGACAGTAAAAAAAGAAAAAAATGCCATGATGCATGTGTGTTGCCACGAAAAAATCGGACCTGTCACTTTAGAATGCCGTCTACAACGTAACAAAACACTTTGCCATTAAGTGAATATGAGATATGTATTTCATGTTAGGTTTTCCCCTAGTTAAGCTCTTGAGCAAAATGTTACATATACCTTAACCCTAAAGAATGCCACTCGATGACATACCATGCCCTTAAAATTTTAGTTGCGAGTCAGTGCTGTTCTCTGTCGTTCTTTTGCTCATCCTCATTTTGTTGCACTGTTAATTTATTGAAACCATATGTTGTTGCTTTCATGAAGTTGCAGTTAACCATGTTTTATATAACTATGTGGTTAAAGTTGCATCAAACGTATTGCGTACAGCTGCGGCCACGTCTGTGTAGAGCGCTCGAACAGCCGGTTTTTGTTCTGTGGGCCGAAATCTTCAGGCAGTTTTGGGCTTTGTAGTGGTTTATCAGGAGGATGCACGGCCTAGTTATCAGGCTGACCACGTCAGAGCCTGATACTGCCCATGGTCAGCCTGATACTGCCCATGGTCAGCCTGATACTGCCCCAAGGTTTCGCCCCGCAGAGCAAGAACCGGCTGTTCGCGTGCTCTACACCGATGTGGCCGCTGCTGTACATGCATATTGTGTGGATGAGCATGCATGAAGGGTGTTTGTGAACCCCTCCCTGTATATATAATTATTAACTGAGCACATAGCAGGGCTCTAAAGCTCCTCAGCTAACGAGCTGCAGCCACGAAAATGCACTTCCACGGCGCTCAGGACAATGACAAAAGCAAAAGCAGGAGGGGTGGGGGCGAATGTCAGCCGACATTGCCATTTGAAAAGAGACCTTTTGCATATCTCACGTACAACTACTTACTGAAAGGTCATTTGGTGCCATGATTTCAGCAACTTATCAATGTCTATCTTCAAAATGAGTAGAATCTTGACACCGATTCTCAAAAGTAGAGTTTTATTTTACGGTTATGTGTCAACACATGGTGACTGCAGGCGATGCCTCACAACAAAAAGGGTTTAGACCAGTCATGCTTATGTAGCTCAGGAACATACTTGTCAAGAATATATATTTTTTTTTAATTATCACCCTAACATTCTGTACAGACTGCTTAAAGTTGGAATCTCCGGCCACAGGCTGTTGCAGACATCGTAGTAGAAGCCAAAGTTCCACTAGAGATACTCTCGCCGAAAGTGGGGGTTGGCCCTGGTGAATGTGTTTCTGCCATTGCCACAATGATGCTGCTCTGCCCACAATGCCGCTTCCACGGCTCGCCGCTGTCGCTTGCATTCGGCTCGGAAAGCTGTCAGATCCTCAGTGCAAAGTTGCCGCTTGTGCTTCGCCACCCGGGCCTATTCTTGTGCCCGGACTGCTGCATCGGCCTGGCAAACGTAAATTCTCTCACGAATAAAGTTTCGACGCTGTTCTTGGAAAGTTGTCTGCTTTTTCGGGCGTTCATACGGTCGGCGCTCACCCAATTTAGAAGTTGCAAGTTGAAACGGCTGCGCGGGCGCTCGGCGGCATGGTCGCAAAAAGATGAATGGCGTGACTAACAGCACTGTCAATGGCGTTTGCACTTTGGTGTGACGTAGAGAAAGACGTAACTGAAACTGTTACTGAAACTCATAGCAAACAGTTTTTCACTTTGCCTGGCCATATACAGCTTTTGCTGTGAAAAGATGGGACTAAGACAATCATGTGGGTGGTGGGCCATATGTTTGAGACCCTTGGCACATAGTTACAAGTTGCACAACTCTACCATGTGCACGCTTATGCTCATCTGGCAATGTCATGTCGCTGTTTCTTGTAAATATAGCTGTCTCTTGCAAGACATAGAACCGAAATGTGTGTTCCCCTCCGCAAGTGTACACGTGGTTTGGGCTTTGTAAATGTCTTAAGGCCATACTTTTGGGTATCTTGCCCAGTTTGTCTGAATTTTCTGTCCATGATAATATTGCATATTATTACATCTCAGTAACTCATTACTGACTAATGGTATTCTCACTGGTAACAGGATTGACTTCTAGGTTTTATGTTGAAAGCAACTAATTTGTTGTGCCACCTTCATTGCCTACTTTCCCTACGTTTCGCATCATTTATGTTTGGTGGTGTAGTGTAATGGCTTTTTTCTCTTTGTGTTTTCTTATAAGGTGTCTTTGGGGAGGACGAAGAAGTTACAGGAGCAACTTGAAAGGTGTTTCTTTTTTTTTCTTGCCCATGGATTCATCAACTTTCTACAAAAGGTACCTTTTTTTTCTCGCGGATGTTGCAAAAAGAGTTGCACCCATGGCTACGGTGCCCCCTTCCCCCTGTCTCCTACAAGCTGGTTGTGCCACGATACCTCAGAGCACTGAGTTTGCGACGTCACTGCTTGTCGTCGTGAGGCCGACCATCCAAGTGCTTTGTTCCCGCAGTTTTCATATTTTTACGACTGTTGAACTTATCTTGTATGGTACCAGATACCCCATTCAGGAATAAATTGAGTGCTGCCTGAAAGAAGTGTCGTGGCCAGTTTTTTTTTATTTTGCCCCCACCCCCTACTTGTCCTCAGCTGCAAACTGACTTTATGAAAGCACTCCAAGCAGCCTTCAAAACATTGCATGATGCAATGAAGGTTTGCTGGCATGAAGATTCATAGCAGCACAAATGAATGTTTTCCACTTGTCATTCTTACCCACACAGCTCTGACCTGTGTACCACTAGCATGTGGCTGACTCGGCAAATTGCTACCGCATTCTTGCTTGTCCGCGTTGTTTAGTTAGCCGTAGCTATCAATTAAAAGCAAACTTGTCAGTGTAAGGGTGCAGATAGCATTGTTCTGGCCAACCTCTGATCTGTGGCACAGAAATGGGACGTGCACACCTATATATACACATATTTTATGAGCTACAACTCCTATTGGAGAGCTTCAAACTGTGACCTATACATAGTTTTCAGCATCACAAGAGTGATTGTGAAATACCTGCGTACACACACACACTAATGACTAATTGATACAATCTTGTGCCAGGAAGACAAGTTTGCTTGTCCAAATGTTGACTCCACACAAACCGTGTTTACGGACTTTTTCATATTTAAATCGAGGGCCTTTTTTTTTTTAATTTCTCCACCCAAGCAAACAAAGCACTTACCGAGAGCAATACGTTGTGTTGACATGCTGCAGTGATCGGCCGTTGACTCAGTGGCCTGGGGCATCGGCACATAAACGTTTACTTGCTCTCCCCTCCCTCCCTACTCATCCCGGATTCGCTGCACAGCTGGAATGTTGGCTGCATTTTCACGCCACTCCCAGGCTGGAGTACCGTGAGCACGGTTTTTCCGTTTCCTTCATGTGGCTTTTCCGGGTTGGCGAGGTGTTGGAATGGGAGAGCCAGTGATCACTGTAGCATCTTGCGACAACCTCATTGCTTATTTGTGCTCTGTCACATTGCTCTTATCGTGTTTTTCTTTTTCATGCAAATTGGGGGTTTTGCACACTGTCTCGTCTGTCTGCATCCTCACTGTATTTTCTCTCCCGCCTTTGTTCCACTTTGTTCCACGTTGTCCGAGAATCCTTAAGATTTTTCACAGCACAGAGTCGCAGAGTAACGCTCATATTATGTCTTGCTCATCATTGTGTTCATTGTTTGTGCCCTTGATGCTGACAGCTTTTGCCATGGCTGTCCTGGTGCCGAACTCATAGTTGTGGATTTGGTTCCCAACTGCATAATCATCATTGCAGTAATGTGTGCCTTGGATGCATATTAAGCCAGCACTTCTTTTTACAGTAAAAGTTGTTGTGACATCACAACAAGGATCGCATGCGCCGTAGTTGTCCGCTCTCGCCTGTGTAGTTAACCACTATCGCGCGAAATAAAAAAAAAAACAGCATGAATAAAAATCACGAGGACACAATGGGACTTGAACCCGGGTCCCCTGTGTGCCAGCCCAGCGTTCAACTACTGAGCTACGCCGGTGCTTGAAACTTCATCGCAAACTGATTCTAGGCAGGCTTCATGTCGGGAGAGGGATTTCGTTAGTATGAGTAAGCGTTTTAGAACAACCAGGCCTCAAACTATGCAAATCGTGGAATGAGTGGGTCGCCGAATGCTCCAACTCATTAGTAAAGTGTCAGGCATAGTTCTTCATCGTCGTCAGCCCCAGCATCAAAAAAAGAAAATTGCACAGTTTTCTGCACTTGTATAGTATGTGCTATGCTGCCTCTCTCACAGCTTTTGCAGTGACTGTAGTGTGCGTTGTGCACAGACCTGGCTGTTTTTTGGTAACACAAATTGTTAAGCATAGTCATTTTGGGACAAATACTAATCTAGCTATTATCAAGGATTAGTGAATTCGACTGGTTGAAATATTTGATGTGATAACCGATACCATGAAGCAGCAGTTCTATTGTGTGGACAAAGCCCATAGTGATGACGTGTGAGGCGCACACTAAAAGGAAGACTGATGTCCCTTCTATTAATAAGTTGCTTTTTCACTACGCCGTTTTTTCTATCTGAAAATGTCTGGAAGACAGAAGGCGAGGCCAACATTAACCAAGATAAGTTTTTAAAGTCTGTAATGCCATACTGATGTAGTGGCATCGTGGTATCTGCATAAAGAAAAAAAAAATAGAAAAATATTAATTAAATATTTGTGACCTTTATTTTCTCTTTTAATTTATAAACATGATCAAAAAAATAGTTTGATTTTAACTTGGTTTAGCATTTGCCTTTAATGTTCACTAAATTACTACTGTTGTGTTAATATCTCAAACACTGTATGATGAAGTGTGCTTACTGATCGAGTCAGATGAAGGTTCAAGCCGAGTCAAAATCATATCACGGGGTTGCGATGATGAAGAAAGGGGAAGTCTGGCTGTTCTAGACGTAACTTCTTTATGGACGAACTTGTGACCAGGAAATGGAAAGTTGAACTACAAGGGATCACAGTTGTCGACCATCAGTAATTCGATTACTGATAATCTGCTCATCTCTGCCTCAGAGCGACAGAGATGGGCGGGCTTCTTTGATCTCGGCTTCAGCTGCGTTCATCGCTCTCACTCGCATACTATTACCTGCAGGTAGATCGTACAATGCGCTGGGGGATCTTATGAATTCGAACTTTATGTGCGACATAATGGCAACAGCGACGGCAAAACCCCGTCAAGAGCATAGAGTTTCCCATATATACAATAGAGGGAACTTTGGCGCTAGTGTCTGCGAGAGCTGCAACGCACGGCGCTTCAGCGAGCATGGGAACGATGGGTAGTACACACATTTGTCTAATATTTGTACTTCTGGCCTGCTTTTGGCTCCGTGTGTGTCCGCGTGGCTTGGAGCTTTTTTTCTCACGATGCAAAAATCTGCAAAAGTTCAGCAGTTGCCCTTCACCACCTTATTTTTTTTATGCTTACCATTTCAAATCGGATCATGAAGTTCAAAAGGGTTCATTCTTTCTTTCGAAACAAAACCGAAACACAGCAATAAACGAAGCCACAAGTGCTATTTATCACCCGCAAGTACGAAGACTAGGCAAATTTAGAAACTACCCATCATTCCCGTGGTCGCTGAACGATCGAAGCGTCAGAGTCCCCTCTAGTTAATTCTGGGAAACTCTGTGATCGATAGTGTCCATTTAATTGCTGTCTTGATATGAGAAAAGTGAAAAGAAACAGAGCAGGCAGTTAAGCTGCACACTTTCGTCGGGCTTGACACATTTAATGCCAAGCTTACTTGTTCATGTGCATCGTAGAATGCCACATACCCATAAACACACATCAATAATTAAAGCTTGGCAGTAATCAGACACCCATATACTTTATCCTTGCTGTGCCTGCCTGAAGGGATTGCATGTCACGTGTGAGCCAAGATTAGTCGTGATAGAATAGAAAGTAAGTAGAAAGTAAATAGAAAGAAAGAAGAAAAGTATCGGTGATGCATCGGTTGTACTACGCGAGGCGATGTACTTTCTTTATATTGGCTTATATGTATTTGATGTTCTGATATGTGCATGGGCAAAGAAGGTGTGTGTGTGTTATGCATACATGCATATCTATTTACTTTGTTGTAGTTTTGCTCATTTTATACAAATTTGAAATGTGAAGATGTGCGCTTGCCTTGATATCGAACCTAAAACTAGTGGTGTTAGTTATGAGAGGACATACAAGAAATCAGAGACACTGTGGCATAATTTAGGACAGTATGTTCAAGCCATACCTGTAACATATACTGTATTTTTCTTGCGTGTAACCTTCACCTTCACCAGTGAATCATTGAAAATGTTTTTTTAATGATCGCTGTGTAGAGCTCTATCACGAAGCCCCCCGGCCTCTCTTTACACACCTGAATGCGCACCTAATCTTGACTTTAGTTCCACTTTAGCGCTTTGTTAATGACATGCCAGAAATTATGGTTATTATACTGCAGACTTGTTTTTAAGAAACTTCGCTGCCGTTCGCAGTCGGAGCCGCCATTCACTGTCAGGACTGCCACTGCCGATAGGAAGAGCGTCTCTTTCATCAACAATGGACTCTCCCAAAATAGCTGTGTGCACTATTATTTAGATGCTGATCATTAATGAAACAGCCACTATTCCAATCAGCAGCAGCACTTCTGACATACTGACAATAGACAGCAACTCAACGGCAGTCAGGGTTCACTCGTGATCGATGGAGACACTTCTGTTTTTTTATGCAGTCTCTTTTTTTAACGATGTGTGTGCATCGTTATATCTTTGCATAGCAAGGAAAAATATAATGCTTCAGTCACAATTAAAAAAAATGTATAATGGCAGCCAATCATTAATCTGCTGTCACTATTGAGCGAAACAAAAATGAAAGCAAACTTTTGTTTCTTTGAACTCCTGAAAATGAATTCGTTTCACATTTATGCAGCTGATTAACTGCTTCAAATGGCTGTCGCAATAGCAGATATGTTTTATCTTTCGAAAGAGCAATGATCAGTGGTAGTTTATGCAGAAGGTAACAAATTTAGCTTTTGCTTGTGTAAGTGGCTTGTGCTGGAAATACGTGGTATATATATTTCTTCATGGTGAATGTGTAAAATATTAAGTGAAACTTTAGTTTCAGAGGCAGCTGCCTTGTAATCTAGTTCCACTTAATGTTTGAGTAAAGATGGCCCTGTACTGTACTCTAAACAGAATGCCAATATTTAATGCTAAGTTATGCACGCACTTCTATATTAAGCATCTGCAGTTCATATCATGTCGGCATAGTTTTGACTCTACTTACGTTGCACGAACATTTAGCGGCCAGATTTTGAGCAACTAGATACTGTTATTGTGAGCAGTTGCTCATAGCAGTTGTTATAACAACAAAAAGGAGAAAGAAAACAATAACCATGTCATGTTTCAGTCCCCAAGTACTGTGCATGCACTCTCACAAGCTGATTGTTGTTGTGAAAAAAGCCTGTGTTTGTGCTTTCGCGTGTCATCTGTTGTCTTTAAAAGGCTCCCATCCTATGCTTCTGCCATTCATTCAGCCACGTTTTAATCTGGTCTTCACTAACAGGTCTGGTGCTGTCGTGGAACATGACTTTCAACTCGCTTTATGCCGAGATTCAGACGTACCAGCTGTACGCTTACCAGGAAACCGACAGCCCTCCCGCTACATCCCACTGGAAGAAAGTTGGTGATGTGCGAGCATTGCCCCTGCCAATGGCTTGCACACTGACTCAGTTCATCGAAGGACACAAGTACCACTTTGCTGTGCGGGCTGTCGACGTTCACAACAGGCTCGGCGCATTCAGTGATCCATCCAGCATCCTACTGTAGTGAGGGTGACTCATCGAAATTCGTGGCTTAGTGCAAGAGACCATCTCTCTTCACGGAAACCTGGTGCGATTTGTGTAGCACATCTTTCATTCATCTGACCTGGACAAAGTTGAGTGATATTGTGAATGACTACGATGTTTGTCTGCTAGTGAGAGCTCTTCAAATGTCTGCGAGTGTTACGCTTCATGTTTTTAAAAGCACTGGTTTTAAAAGCAGGCTTCATTTGCTGTGGAAAAGCACCCCCTTTAGGAACATTGTGTCCTATGTCTCGACGAGTCAAACTGGGTGTCTTCATGTATTTCTAAGAATGGCAGGTTCGTAGCATTGCTCATCATTCATCCACACCCTGTCTTTAATGCGTGCAAAACTGTCTCTGGTGCAAAGATGTAGCCTTGATGCCTTGAATAGAGTGCCATCATGCTAGATGAGAGACTTGTGTATTTCAGACCTTGCTCACGGTCAACGTCACTACCTTCATTCAAATGCAGTCGTTTTTTAGGCTCAAGTTCCTCCGTAGACTTGAGTTTGACAAAATTGGCTAGCTAGAAGGTAAGGCACCCTAATGTGTGAATGTGGAAGTGGTGATACATTCAAAGACCCACTTTTGAGGCCAATCTTTTCAAACTAAATGGCACATTTCAGCATTAAAAACAAATTTAAATTTTGTTTGGAGCAACAGCAGGCCATATAAAATGCCGCACTTTCGTATGTTGGGAGCTGTGCTGGTAACAGTATTTTCCTCATGTCAGCAAGGGAAAGCCCGACTAGTCGAGTGCACAAAGGTACTCTATACCTATTTCGGCAGTGTGGTCTACATAGTACCTGCCGTGTATTGTGTGTTTGATGTGCAGGTCGCACATAAATTTGCCTAGGTGCATCGTTATCTACTGGATCATATTTCTTTCGTTTTCATAGCACTTTTAGCCTCAGGGAGAGGTCCTTTTTCTTTTGTACTTTCTCCTCAAGGGGAGGGTGTTTAAGATTGTTTTGTGAAAGATGTACAGAAATTGTGCATTGTAATCAAAGCTTTGTCTTGTTCTATTGATTTAACCCAGAGTCATTTTGAATTTTCCAGTCTCGAAGTGTTCTTTTAAGTATTTCAGAAATATTTTGTGCATAAATTATAATACTGCAGAGGCTGTTAGTTTTTTCACTGCCCATTGTTGAATTAAACGTGAATAAAATGTTCTTGACATCAAATTTTAAAACGTGCTGTTATATTGAATTATGCACTGCACTTCTTTAAAGGGGCCCTGCAACGCTTTTTGAACATAATCAGAAAACGCTGTCGATCGGTTCTCGACAACACGAGAGACTCTCGACAACACGTGAGCCAAATAATATAGCGCAGCACGCAGCCTGAAATTCACAATAAATTATCAGTCAGCTAAAAATGGCTTTCTCTTCTCTCGACAAATCACAGAATATGCCCAAAAATCATACGTAGCAAGCCCATCTTACAGCCATTGTCGGATTTGAATATGGCGCGCTTGCTGGTTACAGAGATCGCCGCGGGAGGCCGCTACTTGTCCATGCGTGCGCACGTGATCACACTGAAAAAGCCCCGCATTTGAAAAAAGAAAAAAAGGGCTCAAGGTCATTAGGCGCGGGTGATGTTTTTTGTTTGCCCATCCCTCCCTGCTTAGCTTCTAGCGCTTTCGTCAGGGACGAGAGAAGAGATAATACAATTGCAGCATGCGACAAACCTTTGTAACTCCACTCGCGCTGGACAAATTCTTCAAATTTTTGCGGTGTTGAATTCGTGAGGCAATAAGCTTTTACAGTGAATTAATTCTATGGCTACTTGACAAAGTGTTTCAAGGCCCCTTCAACTGGTAAAGTGTGCCACCTAACATGCTTGTGGTAAGTACACTTAAATCTCAATATAACAAAACTGCATCTTACGAGAAAATAAGTTCATTGTATCCTAAAATTCATTATGAAGGTTATTCTTAACACTGCATCTATTGCAAGACTATATTTAATTTACTTCGTTATATCCATGTTCATTATATTCAGGTTTGAGTTCAACTGATGTTGTAGTGTGGACTTTGAGATTGTAGCAGTGCACCATTGCTCAATCATGTAACTGTGGCAATGAGTGTACATTCTTCTAAATGACTTTGTTCAAGTGCCATTGATTTGTACACAAGCGCAAAGTTCTATCCTGCCTCATTAGGGCTACTGGAGACGAGTGCAGTGATGCGATTGAAGCCAATATGATGCAGCTTCTGGAGCAGATTGCTGTAGTCGCATCAAGAAATGCTTCATTGCATCATATGGCAGAGATTATGCTTTGAGATAAATGAGAAACCCAGTCATGCAACAGCTGGGCAATTAGCGCTAAATTTGTTGACTTTGTAAACATGAGACGGCCCGTGGTCACCGCATCCCGCGGGACCCTGTCAGGAGACAACCATCACGCCGACTGCCACTCGCCAAAGTTCAGTGTTCTAGTACACTCTAGCCAAAGGGCGCCGTTCATGGCTTATATGCTGCCACCTAGCCTCGCCGCCAGGCTTCACTGCTGGCGCTACCGCGCTAACCCAACGTCACTGCGCACATGCGCAGGAAGATGTGCATGCACATCAATACTATCAGGTTCCCTGAGGCGGTCGTTAATTCACTGTCCGTTGGGAGCATGCCAATAGTATTGGTAAGAGTGTCTTCCTGCGCATATCAAGCCTTGCTCGTGTGTGCCACGTTTTGACCAAGCTAGGATTATGGACAAAAGCAGAGATCAAACAGCAAGGGAACTACTTGAGACGTATCTTATTAGATGTAATGGGTACGCTCGTGTCAGTGACGCATCTATTGTGCTCTATCAGTCTTTGTCCTTTTTTTTTAATGAACTGCTCACGTGATTACATGTCTGTGGTTACTCTTCCACGCTATTGCGCATCTGTGGAAGTTTACCTGTTTTTCATCCTGCAGCAGCAATAAACAGCTGATAGTTTGGCGACCGTCTGCCTCATTTTCATGTTCTTAGCTTTGCGCCAGTTATGAAATGTTACCCCGCCGCGGTGGTCTAGTGGCTAAGGTACTCGGCTGCCGACCCGTAGGTCGCGGGATCGAATCCCGGCTGCATTTCCAATGGAGGCGGAAATGTAGGCCCGTGTACTCAGATTTGGGTACACGTTAAAGAAGCCCAGGCGGTCTAAATTTCCGGAGCCTTCCACTACGGCGTCTCTAATAATCATGCGGTGGTTTTGGGACGTTAAGCCCCACATATCAATATCAAATCAGTTATGAAATTTTCAGCAAACTAAGGTACCAACTCGCCCAAAAACAAGTTCTTCTGAAAGCACTAGCTTTGCCTAGCGACAGTGAAGACATGTTGCAGTTCAACTGATTCAAAAGCCATTATGGGCTGCTGTGCATAAACGGCAATTTGTGCGTGCAGTGCCAAAGTTGGTCGAGTTTTATTTTCGACCGAGCATTACGCGTTGGATAGACAAGGACACCGCCGGAATCCATATCGCGAAGCAGTTCGTCCAAGTCATGTCTTGGTTCATGCGTGGCGCTCGCATTCTGTGTGAACTCGGCACCATGGACGAATTTAGGCGCCACGGGAACAAAATGCTTGAATCCTGTTATCAAGACGGCAGGCGTCAAAAAACAAGCAAACAAAAAAAAACGCCGCACCGCTGCCGAGCACAGCTCTGTGATAGAAACCGTCAAACCATAAAAACTGAAAAAAGGAAATACAATGTCAGTTTCACCTCAAGGGCGCAACAATGAATGCAATAGCACCAAATTTTACTCTTATACGAAGTAAGAGTGGCAGCTGCTGCTGCTATTTTGGATTCGGTATATCGCGCAACTCTAACGAAACGCTGTAACAGGATACGGCCACTCCAGGGAGGAATGATCGTTTCGCAGTCTCTCGCTCAGAAGTGTGGTAGCTTGGGCTAGTTGGTATGGCATGGCGATAGTTATAGCGCGAGAACAAAACGACGACGCAGAGCGTGTCTTTCGCGTCCTTCTAGTCTCGGTGCCGTCGTTTTGATCTCGCGCTATAACTATCCTCTCGTTCAGAGCGCAGAACGTGCAAGGGTGTATGATCGGCCGAGACAGCGCATGAGCCGGCGATAATTAAAGTTCACAGCGGCTGCTTGAGTGACCCGCCTTCCCAGCGTCTTTCCTTACTCGTCCTTGGGATAACATCCCGCAGCCAAGACGGTAGAGTATTCGCATGTGCCCTCTGCGCAATGGAAAGGGGCCAGCCCGTTTGATATTTTTGCTTGAGCAGCGCTCACCTCCCCCGTTCGCGCGCTGTCACGCGTATGATGTCAACTTTGAACCCCGCCGCGGTGGTCTAGTGGCTTGACTCGGCTGCTGACTCGCAGGTCGCGGTATGGAATCCTGGCTGCGGCGGCTGCATTTTCGATGGACGCGAAAATGCTGTAGCCCCGTGTGCTCGCTTTGGGTGCACCTTAAAGAACCCCAGGTGGTCGAAATTTCCGGAGCCCTCCACTGCGGCGTCTCTCATAATCATATGGTGCTTTTGGGACGTTAAACCACCCCACATATCAATCAATCAATGTGGTCAACTTCGAGTTTACATGCATGGAAAAAGACGGCAAAAACCCGTCGAGATTGCAATAGAAAAAAACTTGCCGCGCCGTTGCTATTGCCGCGCCATCGCCTAGCAACGGCGCGACGAGCGCATTGCTTATCTCTGTTTTTTTGTGTGTGTGTGTGTGTGTGTGTGTGTGGTTCTTATTTCGGTCGTGGCACTTGAATGTCCCGAGCATAAGTTTTTACAATATTTTTAGAAACAGGTATTGAGAACGTGTAAGAATAGGAATAACATTGAGAGATCGGAGCACAGTGGAATGGGTAAGAGAACAAACAGTATACATCCTAGGTGACATCAATTAAAAAAAAATTGACCTTATCTGGTCACGTAATGCATAGAATACACAACCAGTGGACAGTAAGAGCAACAGATTGGTTACCAATGGACGGCAAACGCTGTATGGCAAGGCAGAGAGTTAGATGCAGTGACGAAATTGGGAAGTTTGAAGGGATATTGAAATGAAATGAGCTCGCGTAGGATTGTGCAAACTGGAGATTATTGGCAGAAGCCGTCGTCCTACAGTGGGCTAACACAGGCTGAGAATGTTGATGATCATATGATGATTGGGTGTAAAGCGAAAATAACTTGCATTGCCACAGAAAATTGCCACGTCCGCGTTGCGCAGAGCAATGACAATTTCCTGTGGCAATATTAGCTCATCTCTGCTCATCAGTCGCTGTTCACATGTAATGCGGTGTATTATTCAATTTTTCCACATTTCGACATTTTAACGTTAGCGTTTTTCATTCGTCTGAGCTAGGTCTATTAGCTATCCAAAACATCACTTGCCTTGTTTGTTTTTTCTTCTTACCTTGCTTTCAGCTTTAACTTTGAATGTTTTAACCGCTAGAATTTTTGTGTTTACCAGATAGAAAAAAAAAAACTTATTTAACAGTGAGGTGGCACCGTATAACTTTGCTCCGATACTCCCTTTTTACTGCTCCAAAGCGGCTCCGAAACAGCATTATTCCTGCTGCCTGACCTCCTTCAAACCACTGAAGCCCGCTTCCACCCCTGAATTGCTTCCGCGAACTGCAATGCACGTGCTGTTGGCTTTTTGAAATGCCGAGAAAGGTATTTTCGACGTTTCACAATAAAAGAAAACAGCACGAGAGCATAGAGTTTCCCACAATTCTTACTAGAGGGAACTCCGCGCGCTAGTGTATATGGGAGTTGCAACACACGGCGCTTCAACGAATCAACGACCATGGGAATGATGGGTAGTACACACATTCGTCTAACATTCGTACTTCTGGCCTGCTTTTGGCTCCGTGTGTGTTCGTGTGGCTTGGTCCCTTGGAGCTGTTTTCTTACGAAACAAGTATTAGCAAATGTTCAGTGGTTGCGCTTCGCCATTTTATTTTTTTAGACTCACTTTCCAAATTGGCTCACGAAGTTCAAAAGGGTTCAATCTTTCTTTCAAAACTAAACCGAAACACGGCAATAAACGAAGTCGCCAGCACGATTCGCCGCCCGCAAGTACGAAGACTAGGCAAATGTGTGTACTACTATAGTGCCTAGAATATACTGTAGTACTACCCATCATTCCCATGGTCGCTGAACGATCGCAGCGCCAGAGTGCCCTCTAGTTAGTTTTGCGAAACTCTATGCACGAGAGGACACGCGCGAGACATGCCTACAGCCGGACCCGGGTTGGGAAGTTTTGCGTTTCAATTGTGGAGCGTCTCCACGACAGTTCAGGGTGTTGCTTCGTCGCGCTCGCGACACATGGTGCAACGTGCTGCTTGAGTATGGTGAGGCACACTGAATTCGCTGTGTTCTAGTGTATATCGAACTCGTACATGAACAGAGTGGCGTGCCCGAATTCACAGGTATCAGTATACTGTTACCTTGTTCGTGGCAAGAATCCTTGTTTTCACTGCCAAGTCTGCCATTGAACCTGCCTTCGAACTCTTGATTTGCATCGTCCTGTGCAGCAGCTGCTGCACACGTACGGATGCGATCTGGAAACGCGTGGACACATCAATGCCGGAAACGCCAGTTAAAGGTTGGCGTTTCATCGAATCCCCGGCTTCTGCAGCCCCGTTTGAGCAGATGTTCCGTTCCGAATACACTTCCTGCAGAGGCAGAGCAACGTGTGCTTCTGCACTTGTTGCCAATGAATGAAGCAATGTCCGAGATATAGCCCTATACACAGCCCCGCCGCGGTGGTGTAGGGGTTATGCACTCAACTGCTAACCTGAAGGCGGCCGGATTGAATACCGGCTGCGGCAGCTGCATTTTCGGTGGGGGCCAAAATGTTTGAGGCCCGTGTGCTACGATTTAGGTGCACGTTAAAGAACGCCAGGTGGTGGAAATTTCCGGAGGCATCCAACACACGACGTCTCTCATAATCACATCGTGGTTTTAGGACGTTAAATTATTAGAGATAGCCCAATTGCAGACCACCTGCCTCACGAATATGTCCCATAAGGGTTTTAGTGAAAAACATTCTGCTTTCCAGAAAAGAAAAAAAAAAAACTGCGGCGCTTAAGAAACGTCTCGAAAATGCTTTAGCAACCAGCAATTGGATGAAGTTTCCCTCAATCCAGGGACCTCCAAATAAGGGTTTCTCGTTGGTTAATTGGATTAAAAACGGGACGAAGTATTGTTGAATAAAATAAATACAGCAGCTTCGCTCCTCGGTTGTATTCGTACACGGAACAGCTGCTAGTATTTTACTCCTAAATGTCGCATTTTGACATCTCTTTCCGTTGTTTTATACACATATACACTTCTATAGTAATAGAATTTCAGTTGGTGGAAAGCGCACATCATTTCCCTGTCTTGCGTGAAGATGTGCCTCCTACCAATCCACTTTCTCGTTGTTTTTTCACTGCGTACGGGGGGACCCTGTATTCTATGGTAGGCGTGTGCTCGGGGGGGGGGGGGGAAGGGAAGGGCAGGGTGGTGGCTGTCTCCCCTAATCACTGTAGAGGGAGCAGGGCACTAAGCCAGCCCCATACATAGATAAAACATAGGAGGGGGGGGGGGGAGGGGCTCGGCGGGCACACACTTTGCACCGTGTTATGGAATTGTAAGTGAACAAAGTGGTTGGAATGGTGTTATAGATTTGAAGAGTGAACAAGGCAATCGGTGTTTCGACGTATTGTGTGCCGTGAATTATGTCACTGATATTGTCTAGCTACCACGAGAACCATCATATATCCCTGTTTGCGCGTGCAGAGGGGTGACCGCAGGAAAAACGAAACGGACAAATGATTCCACTCTCTCTGGTCACTTCATTTTTTTTCTGCGTTCGTCCATCCGCATGCGTAACTATTACCAACACAGACAAGCGCCAACTGGCCCTGCAAGAAGTTCTTAAGTGTTTCGTACAATAGTTGTGTTTAATCGCCGCACTCGCCAGTTTAGGTCCCACGGTAACGTTCTGTATTCCACTCCATTAACTCCACATGTTTCCGTAAGGTTCTAATGAAGATCTATGGCAAACATAATAGAAGTTAGTGGAATTATCGAATCGGAATGCGAGACGCCTCAGTAAGGTTTCTGTGTTATCTATTCATTTCGTATTTTCTGATTTCCAAGCTAAATTATTTTTTGAAGAGAGTAACATGATGAGTCATCGATCATAGGCCTACTAATTACGACTTGTATAGGGTTTATAAATAACCGCATATGTGTCGTTGACTATGGTCAGTTTTCAATGTCGCAAAGCTGTTTCAAGATTGAATTCAGGAACAAGCTAGGTGAAATTGATACACAACATCTCCTGTACTGGCGCTGTTCGAGTTACAATGTTTTCTGGTGCACCGTGCAAGGATTTAGCCATAGTGATAAGCGCTGCATCGTACATGATTGGGGGGGGGGGGGGAGTTCGCCTGACTCAGTTCATTCCTGCCGCGTGGATTTCATGTGCGGCAGCTGTTTGCAGAGGAAGGTGCACAAGCTGCGTGTAGGCGTAAATAAAACAAAGAAAGCTTCGAGCGGGTCACGTGTCGGAAACGGGCCACTGCGTCGGCAATGGAAACGGCCGCTGTAAATAGCATAAAGCTGTACATCGCATGGGAGTGCTGAGGTGAGCGAGACAGCGAATGTTTTGGTCTGTCATGCTGGTATGCGCGCCGGTGACTAACTGAACGGAGCCCGGCATCTTGGGCCTCAGCTGACGGCATGGAGATGCAGGAGAGGCCGAAAGACTCTGGCAAAACGGGATCCGACGGTGAGTGACCGTTTGTATTCAAGGGAAATGGGGGACAGTGCTAGAACGAATACAAAGGACTAGTATAAGACAGCGCGTGCGTTGTACTCACAACTGAAGCTTTCGTTTAAAAGCATTCCTTATAAAATAATTGGCCCCGTATTTGCATTTAATCTGCAAATGTCGTCGAAAGACGATAGTCTTGCGTGTGGAGAGAGTGAACAAAACATTTATTTTACGTTCTGCTCAAGAAAATTGATGAATGGTATTCTGGAGGGGCTGCGTTAGAGTGCCTCGAGCGTGCAGCGGAGGCGAACGAGCGCATCAAGTCACGTCACACGTGAGACATGAGCGCCATCTGGCAGTTTTTTTTTTTTTCAGAAACAAAGCGCGTGGCTCTGAGACGGGTGTGCGCGCCCGCCTCAGAGGTGATAAGGTGTAGAACGCAAGGCGACGGGTAGGTGCCACCACTGTCTCCTTTTAGCAAAGCGTTGGAAACACTCGCCTTTCCGTGCAAGCGTTGGTTGGTCAGCGCAGCGTGATAGGCGCTACGGTCCTTAAAATTACTTATGTACACCTTTTCTAGTAGAAGGCGCACATGCAGATTATATACGTGTTGTTATGGCGCCCCAGACACGCGCAATAATTGCTTTTTAATCGACAATTGCGCAAGTGTGAACGCTGAAACTTGAGTGACATAGGTGGGCGCTGCGGATGGGGTCGGCCGTTTCAAATACCCGATGCTGTTAGGAGTGGATAAACAGACAAATTTACAGACACACAGACCAAACTTTTTGCGTCGAAGGTCCCCAAGAAAGACTATCGTCTTTAAAAAAAAAACCAGCATCATCGCACAAACTGTCACGAAGGGTGCAAGGTGAATACCATCATGATAATGGCAGGGACACGGCTTTTTTTTAAGCATAGCAATAAAGATAAACACGTGATACGTCACTGTACTCTACTCTTGTGGATAAGGTGGTTAATCTTTTTAGGTGAGAAGGTAATAGAGGGCTGTCTGGCGCATTTGTCTTCTAATGTGGTGGTGTGAGATGATTTTCAATGTGAACCCAAACGCACTCGCCCACATATCTGTGATTCTGTGAGTGACTGTCTTTGAGATAAGTGGGGAAATATGTTTATACGGAGAGCTAGACTTCATTGGAAGATCCTCAATCATGGGTGGAGTGCGGGAACCCATGATCTGCCTGTTTCGCTTTCCTGGCCAGGTCCTGAGTCGACGTACAACATAATTACAATGATGCACAATGCTACAATGACGCACAAGCGCAGGAAGAAAATACAGACACGACAGCGTGAGTGGTACTTATATCTGATTCAATTAGGGCGCAAAACCGAGGACAAATACGTGTGAAAACACAAGCTTAAAATGACAGCAGCATCTACTGACAGGAGCAACAAGCATTCAAGGAAGCCAATCTCCGAATTTCCAAGGCGTATCGACGTATCGCTAAGGCACTCTCCATCCGACAGAGTTTATGGGAAAGGTTACCAATAATTTGAGAGCCGGTCAGATTCCTACTTCTAGCTACCCAAAAAATATTTCGTGAATGAAACTGCGGTTTTACAATTACAGGCCTTGGAGTATATGTAGAGAGATGATGCGTAAGTTCCTTCTTTAGATTTAGATTACGTTAGCTGGTTCGTTAGTTAACGCGTTATATATATATAAGGAAAAAAGTGTATACCAAAGGGCTTGTTTTTCCGTGTTTTACACAATAATAATGAGATCTAACAGACAATAATGCCAAGGAAAGTATAGGGGAAGATATTAGACCAAATTGTAATGTAAATATGAAGAAAAGTTGGTGAAAAGATAACTTGCCGTGGGCAGGATCCGAACCTGCGACCTTCGAATGACGCGTTCGATGCTCTACCACTGAGCTACCACGACAGCTATCCCCCCAGCCACTTTATAGGGTTTATATGTGAATTAAACGTGGGAGTGTCAGTCAGCGCCACCAGTAGCCATGGCGGCGAGTGTGGCCCACTCTTTTGAGCCTGTTTGGCGTCACGTAGCACGTGAACTTGTTACGAGTGGGCAGCTGACCAATAGTCCCTCGTATACAACCTAAAGGCACTAAGTCTGCCAGTACGAGACCCTCGTTAATGAATAAGGAAAGAAGTGTATACCTAAGGGCTCGTTTTTCCGTGTTTTTACACAACATTAATGAGATCTAACAGATAATAATGCCAAGGAAAGTATAGGGGAAGATATTAGACCAAATTGTAATGTAAATATGAAGAAAAGTTGGTGAAAAGATAACTTGCCGTGGGCAGGATCCTGCCTCCCATTGTTCCTCTGTGTTGTTCATGTTGTGGTTGGTGTGGCCACACCCCACGGACATATACCTCTGTATTCTGTAGGTAGAATACATGTAGCCTGTGTAAGTTCGTGTATGTGTTTGTTGGGATTTTGCGTAATGCCGCTGATACCATCGCTGTGAGGTTCTTACACAGTGCTGGATACAGTTTTCTATAGTCCCGGTAATACTGAAGAATTGCACCAAAGTTCGGGTCTAGGGGCGTTGCATCCTCTATTGCATTGTGCAAGGAAGCTCGGTGATTTGTGAAGCCTCGAGCCGCCTCATCCGCAAACTGGTTCCCGGTGACGCCCTCGTGCCCTGGCACCCAGATAATGGTTTGGGTGTATTCAATTGGAAAGTCTTTATGAGCTTTGGTTAGAATTTGGAAGGCCTTCATACATATTCTACCTTTTTCGTAATTCCTACATGCAGCCTTTGAATCCGTGATTATTGTCAGTGGGGCTTTTCGCTACCTGCCCTCCTTGATTACCAGCGCGATGAGTAGCTGATTACCCACTTCAGAGCTAGACAGCTTCTTTGCTCAAGCGTGCGAGTGTTAATTATTTGGAGGCTGATTTATTTGTACCGTCGCCTATAGTCACGGTTTCAAATTTCAGGGAGTGCCGAGTGAGATGGGTCCCAGAGTGGTTTTCGTGCATCAACTTAGCCAAAGGTGGAGGGTTGGAGATTTCGATTCCCCGCCACCCCCCCCCCCCCCCCTAATTTTTTTATTATACACGCACATATAAAAACGCACGCATAACGATACATGAAACATGGTTAAAACCTCCCTTCCCCATTCGAAAAAAAAAATAGCTACGGTTTTCGTGTAAACATAGCTGGCTACGAGAGCACAGAAAACCGCGTTGACAACTATTTTCAACGAAGGCTCCCTCCAGGACATTGTATACGTATGCGTGACTCCAGAAAGTGCACTGCCGATGCAAGTACCATAAGCTTTTGTACTCCCACGCTGGTCTGCTCCCTCTTTCCGGTTAAATGGTCTGCTTGGAGAAAGCGCCGGCAGGGATCGCGACAGACAACACAAATTCGTAACGCAGGCGGTGGTTGGTTGTTTACGCGAAAATCAAGGGCGGCGTTTCGTCTGTGGTGCCAAGACAGGCACGTAAAAAAAATGGTAGCATATCAACGGAGTGAATGATGGATAGTGGGGCGAAGCATCCGTCCGTCCATTCGTTCTTGCTTCCGTCCATCCATGCGTGCGTCTGTGTGGCTGCCCGTGCGTCCGTCCGCCCGTCCGTGCGAGTGTCTGTTCGTGCGTCCGCACGTTCATCTGTGCGTCCGTCCCTGCTTTCGTCCATGCATCCGCTCCTGCGTCCATCCGTCTGTGCAGCCATCTGTGCGTCCGTCCATGCATCTGTTTGTGTGTCCGTTCGTCCATCTATTCAACACTCCAAGTACCACCATCTCGCATCTTTTCATCATATATTCGTCATACAAAAGCACAGCCATCCAGCGGACATTCCAAGGACTGAACGAGAGGAGGCACACGCACACTTTCTTACGGCTTGCGCTTCGTGTCTACTTCCCACCTTTAACCACCTCGAGTTCATGGTATATACTAGTTCACTGTATTCATGGCACTGCGGCCCAACGCTCGCTAAACCTTTCTAAAACCTAGGAGGTTACGCCTAACGAGTATAACGTAGCAACCCTTTTTTGTCTTCTGTGAGTTGTTGAACAATAAAAAATTCGCAGCGTGCGCGTTAACTAAAAGCCGCATTCTCCTGTCTCTCATTCCCCCTTAGCCGCCATTGGCATGTACATTGAGCACTATCTTTTATTGTTCAACAACGCACAGAAGAAATCTCTCACTTCCAACCTCTCCTTACATACATTTAATTAAAAAAATTCTCACCGGCACCACCTTGGAGGTCAAAATGTAATACTTGTTACTCACTACTACGACGGCCACGAGTGAAGAATGGGTGCCGCTAAAAGGAGCTTCGCGCCTAAAAAAAATTGCGGGACCCTCAAGTCTCGCCTTTAATAGTTGAACGCGATAGCGATGTTCCTAGCGCGCACATGAAATATTTAGTGTATGAAATCTTTTCGAACGTTTAGAACAGAAGTTCGGCGATTAGGAGTACGATGTACTCTACTCTGGGAGAGCGATAAGCTGTCCCCGTTTATGGAATGTCATGATAGGCACCTATGCACCCACTACATGGCCTTAAAGGGGCCCTAAAACACTTTTTCAAGTGACCACGGAATGTATTCACCAAAAAAGCTTAGTGCCTAACAAATTCAACGCCGCAAAAGTTTCAAGAATCTGTCCAATACGAGTGCAGTTGCAAAGATTTATCGCACGCTGCAATCGCATTTTCTCTTCTCTCGTCCCGACGAAAGCGCTGTAAGCTAAGCAGGGAGGGATGGCAGGGGCAAAGAAAATACGTCACGTGCGCCTCGTGACCTTTAGCACTTGTTTCTTTTTTTTTCTTTGAATACGCAACTTTTTCAATGTGATCGCGCGCGCGTGCGTGGACAAGCCGCGGCCTCCCGTGGCGATCCCTGTAACGACCGAGCGCGCCATGTTCAAATCAGCCAATGGCTGATAGATCGCCTTCTACGAGTGATTTTTGAGCGTTTTCCCGTCATTTATCGAGGACAGAGAAAGCAATTTTTAACTGACTTTTATCATTTGTTCCGAATTCCAGTATGCGTGTGGTGCTATAATATTTGGCTCGGTGTTCTCTGGAGCTTCTACTACCGATGGGAATGTACGCTTGGACCACACCTAAATACGGCAGTATTTCATGTTGTATTGTGAAGCATGTACACAGGAGGCGCGTGTTTGTAAAGCATTAAAGTTAGTTTCACTGCGTCTCCAAGCAGAGGAAGTTAGTTTCACTCTATTGTGTAGGTGACCACCAAACATGGGGAATTCGAGGTTGCTCCATACAGACAAATATCCATATAGCACGGTCAGTCTTTGAGTGTATTGATGGAACAAGTCGTTATTTTTCAAATAGATCTTGCTAAAGTATTTGATGAGGTACAGCATGCTTTCTTTGTTCTGCCTTCTATGACACCTACAGCTCGGTGTTGTACTGTACAGCGGGATTTTGCTCTGCTATAAGTGCCCCACAAGGCTAATTGTAAATCGCACACTTTCCAATATAATCGAGTTGAATTCGTCTGTACGTCAGGGATGTCCGCTCTCGCCTTTGCACTTTGCAATTTATCCGGAACTATTACGCTTAAGTGTGCTTCTATATTCTAGCATAAGAGGATACCGATATCAGGCTGGGGAAGTTCAAAGTTCTAGCTTATGCAGATGACATTGCCTTCTTTTGCGTTGATAAACCCAACGTTCAAGAAGCAAACACTACTTTACATTTATGCGAAGTCACTGGTGCCAGCATAAATTTCGATACAAGCCGAGTATTCTGGCTTGGCATGAGGGCCCAAACTCCTTCGGTCTTCTCAAATATCCAGCGGAATGCGACTCCTACGGCGTGCACCCAAATCTGAGCACACGGGCCTAGAACATTTCCGTCTCCACCAATGCAGCCGCCCCAGCCGGGATTCGATCCCGCGACCTGCGGGTCAGCAGCCGAGTACCTTAGCCACTAGACCACCGCGGCGGGGCTTCTTGCAGAGTTGGCATATATCTGTGGGGTACCCGCGCAGACGTACTTTGCCCAGGAGGAGGTCCATATGGCTTGTACTTGCAACTGCCGTAGTGTGGCTGCTTCGCTGCATTGTAGGTCTCGGTGAGGCGGTGGGTAGAGGCGTCTGCTCGTTCTGTACCACTGCAGAACGTCGCCTATGCCGAAGACGAAGAGTATTCCATCAAAACGCCATCGCGTTAACATTGCTTTCAGACATGTTCTGGGCTATATTCGTTGATATTTCTTAGATGACGTGTGTGGGCCCGCACAAATCTACCGCTCAAGTTATCTCGGTTTCAAAATTTTGTGGTAGTACTCCTTTCAGACAGCGACCAGTGTGTCCGATTTGTGAACGGTCCAGCGCGCTGGACAGAAAAGTAGCCCCCGGCTGTGCGTTCGACAGTATTTCTTCGAGTGATGGCACATACCTATGTAGGCAGTTAAGCGCTAGGTCTTCCTTTGCCGGAAGAAGGGGGGGGGGCAGGATTTCTCATCCCTCTCCCCCTATACCCGCCCCTGATGTTCCGAAAAAAAAAAAAACGAGCTCTACAATTGATTAAAGAATAAAAACGAGTTGACGACGCACTTCTCACAGAGATGCTGCGATAAACAGAGCTGCTGGTGATGTAGCCGCGTTTTGGATATATTTTCGGATAGCGTCACCGCCGAAGCGTGCTCCGGTTCGTCTGACACAGCTGCGAACTTTCTAAAAGCGAGAACCACAGCCCGGTTTCACTGGTTTATCTTCCACGCGCGCTTCAATTTCTGTGCAGAACAAAAGAGGGAGAGCGGGGGACACAGAATGTGTACGCAGCGAAGGGCATGGCGGGTGACGTCATCGGGTAGATATTGCACTCTGGTGGAAGTACGGTGCAGCGTCCGGAGGCTGACGCCATGTGGACGCAGTGCGCCGATTGAAGAGCCGCGTTTTTTATCGAGGCGCCCGAGTTTCCATGACTCTGTTCGTTGGAAGAATGAAGAATGCAGCTTATGTCTGTCGCTTGGAAGCACCATGAAGAGAAGTGACGTTCACCCATGAGCAAACATTTACGAACCATGAGACCACATGCGGAAAATCACTTTCTACGCTGTCTATAGTCTCGAGCCGTCTTCTGTCGTGAGCATTGCTTCGACAGAATCTCTCAGAGTAATGGTCTCGGCAGCAGTCATCTTGCCACTAGACAAATCAGGCGGCGAAGGTTTACGGGTGGCAATGGTTCCCATACCTGTGCATACCTGTGCCCACAGGTTTACATTGCAAAAGGAGCGCAATTACGCCATAAGAATGTAAAAAAATATAAACCTGCAGAAAAAGGAAACAAAACATTCGCAAAGGTCCGTCCGAAGGCGTAAAAAGAATGCAGCGTTTAATGTTAGTAGCGTTCCGTCGAATTACACTACAAGAAAAAAAAATGACCGTCAATAAATACTTCCTTGAGCAACTCGTAATGTTCTCCGTTATTAAGATGAACGTGCTAGCCTCAAAGAAAGACGAAAAGAAGTCGATTTCATTAACATCACGACGCTCAGGTGACTTTATGTTATGCGGGAATCAAGCATGCGCCGTGGATATCAGAAGCGATGCGCGGGTGAAAGATCAGTAGTGCGGTATATCAGTTTCCTGGCGCGATAGTCACGTTATGGCAAAGCGCTGAGCGTACGTAGCCTCGGCTTTGCTGCACGGAACTGCACGTCTAACATGAGCGGGAACCCCGGTGTGCGCACAAGTGGTACGTGAGGTAGACTGTCATTCGCCGAATAAAAGTAAATATCTAAGCGGCGTTGCGCGGCGCTAGCGTTGCTTCGAAAGCGGGAACGATAGCGCTGCGCTGCGGCGCGACAAAAAAGTTCATACAGTCACGCGGCGTGGAAAATAGGTGCAGCGGTGTACGACGACGGGCCTGTGCTTTCTGTGAGACATCGTGTGCTAACATGGTGGCGTCCAGGAGGACGGAGTCGAGTGGTGCGTTCGAGGAACCCAAGATCCAGCTGCTCAACCTGGCGCGCGCCGGTGAGTCTGTCCAGAGAGTCTGCACGTGGAAAAGTGCGAAGCGCACTTGTGTTTCGTCGTGCCTGGCGTTTAATGCATTCTTGGGATACTCCGTCGGTCTTCTCGTTCATCTGAGCTCCGATACGGGGCGGCGGCGTCCCGGAAGAACGCTTTCATTCGCACACCACCAGCCTGATCCGTTTACTCTATAACGGCCGTGCTTAGTACTGGTTAACATCGCCTTGTGTTAGATTTGGGCTGAACCAAAATATGCAATTGGGGCTTTAATTTTCCGTCTTCGTTTAATTACTGGCAAGTAAAATTTTCTTTTGTACTAAACTTGGCATATGAAATCGCTGCTAGCATAAATGGTGGCATCGACATAATTGCAACTTGGGAAGACACGCATGTGGGAACTCGACCGACTCGCTTAATAGTGAAAAAAATCGAGTGCTGACCAGGAAATAATTTCCTTTGCATGAATGAGTGAAATGTGCTGCTGTAGGGAATTAGGTTGGGTTAGGTTTATTTTTTGGCTTACGTATTTCCCTTTATTTTCATTTTGTAGCCGGTTTTGGGCTGTGTCTGCGAAACAAAGTGATCCCTACGTTTTTGACTCGGTCTGTTTTCCGCTACCAACATCACAAGAGTGGCATTTGCTTGAGCTTCGATACTTCGAGCATGGCCATCCAACATCACTGTTGAATTGGGTCACTGGAAAAGTGTACTGCTAGTTTGTGGACTTAAAAGGGCCACAACAGGCTTAGGGGGGTTATATGCAATTGGCAATAGCGCAGTTGCAAGTTGCGTTCAACACCGCGAGCTACATGACAAATTGTTGAACCACGACTACGCTCACTGATCGCTGAACTAGCGTCATATTTTATCATTGACGGTCCAGAGCTGTTTCGGTGCAATGTACACTGTCGTACTTGAACTGGTATAGCGCATTACGGGGAAGAAGAAACGGCCGAGCAGACCGACACAAGAGGTCTAGCGCTCTGTCCTCTTGTGTCGGTCTGCTCGGCCGTTTCTTCTTCCCCGTAATGCGCTATACCAGTTCAAGTACGACGAACCAACTCGCCCAATCTTTAACACTCGTACACTGTCGATTTTTATGAAAGGGAACACGGGAGCGCGTGGCCTTCTTGATCCGGCGGCTGCTGGCAGCGCGTTCAAGTGGGAGCGAGAGCAAACACAGCAACTTTTCCCATCATCTCACGGTGCACGAGCTAAACATCCATTCGAAGATTCCGACCCTCTCCCCTTTCAAGGCGATTACCAGCCTCGCGTAATCGCCTTGAAAGGGGAAGGGGCTGCAATCTGGCGGCTGGTTTAATATAAGCTATCGCTGCTTCTTTTGCTCGCCCCGAGATGACGCGAAAAGGGGTTGTATTTGCTCTCACTCGCACTCGAACGCGCTGCGAGCAGCCGCCGGATAGAAAGTCTTCATGCGCGGCACGCACATAGTGCGTAACCAGTCTTACGTTTTGACCTGCAAGGTGTTGCCGGTGGGAGATTTCTCCTGTGCGTTGTTGAACAATAAAAAAAAAATTCGCAGCGTGCGCGTTAACTAAAAGCCGAATTCCCCAGTCTCTCATTCCCCATTAGCAGCCATTGGCATGTACATTGAGCACTATCTGACAAGAAAGGGTTGCTACGTTATACTCGCTGGGCGTAACTTCCTTGGTTTTAAAAAGGTTTAGAGAGCGTTGGGCCGCAGTGTCACAAATACAGTGAACTAGTATATACCATGAACTCGAGGTGGTTAAAGGTGGGAAGTAGACACGAAGCGCAAGCCGTAAAAAAGTGTGCGTGTGCCACCTCTCGTTTAGTCCTTGGAATGTCCACTGGATGGCGGTGCTTCTATATGCGGAATATATGATGAAAAGATGCGAGATGGTGGTACTTGGAGTGTTGAATAGATGGACGAATGGGCACACAGACAGATGCATAGACGGACGCACGGATGTACGTGTGGACGCACGAACAGACACACGCACGGCCGGGTGCATGGATGCACGGGCGGCCACAGAGACACACGCATGGACGGACGGAAGCAAGAACGAATGGACGGACGGATGCTTCGCCCCACTCTCCATCATTCACCCCGTGGATATGCTGCCATTTTTTTACCGCATTGGAGCGTTATCAACGCGGCTCGCCATAAAAAGACCATGAAATCTCTTCTGTGCTTTCTGTTCCAAGGCTTTGCGAAAAGAAACAGGACTTTTTCACCCTCGTTTTGCGTTTCTACGAATGATCAATAATTCAAAGGACAGCAGATAGAGTGCGTGGGGAAAGGGCAACGCCATTTGGTCCAACGTCAAGTGAAACAGCAGGTCGACGACTGACACTAGGGTAACGAGTGTACAATGCGCCGAAAAAAATTCCAGCTGCGCACTTAGTCGATAGCGTAAGGTTTACAATGAGGATTTTCCCATTCGCTAGTCCTGCAATCTATGACAGCCTACACGTCCCGTTACACCACCGCAGACACAACCGACTCAGCTTGTAACAAGAGAAGTGTTGAAGATTTCAAAAAAAGTTGGTATGTCGTACTTGAACTGCAACAGCGCATATCACGGGAAAAGAAGCAGGCCAGACTGCAGCGTGTGCAAGTAGGCACAGTAGAAGTCAATACACTTTCCGTGTTTACATGCCAAGTCTTTTAGAACGAATACTTAAAAACTAGCTCAGCTCTCTTTTAACCAATCACTTATTGAATTCCGACACGAATTGTCTTCGCACAGTATATACGTCAATCAAGACCTCATTGAACTTTTTGCGTGGCCGTGGCCCATTGCGGAGTGAGCTTCCACTATATACTTTCCTCTTGTTTATTTGTTGCTGTCTTTCTCGTCTATTTTTCTCTCCTCTTTCCTTCGAATCTTTCTTTCTATTTCTCCCACCTCTTGTGTAGGGTATAGTGAAGTGGATGCCGCAAATCTGGTTGACCTCCCTGCCTTTGTTTCATTTTATTCTCTCTCTCTCTCTCTCTCTCTATTCTTTGGTTTACTTGGGTTTTCCACACCTCGGTTGGCATTCGAATGATTTTCACGATTTTGTAAGTATCGCATCATCTTCGTGGGTGTTCTCATCGTCACACCCGTCAATCATTCGCGGTGCGCATGCTTGCATCACACATCCAACTTGCTTTATACGCTATCAACATTGTCGAACTCGAGCGAATCTCTTGGTGACCAGCCACGGTGGTCTAGTGGTTGATGTGCTCGACTGTTGGCTCTGAGGTTGCGGGATCGAATCCCGGTCGTGGCGGCTGCATTTTTGATGGAGGCAAAAAAAGCTTGGGGCCGCTGCAGTGTACACTAACAAAATTTAGGTGCGCATCAAAGAACGCCGGTAGTCGGAATTTCCGGAGCTATCGACTATCCCTCATGATAAAAACCATAGATTTAGGACGTCAAATCCAGATTGTCATATTTATCTTAGGTGACCTGCTGCGTACCAAGTATTTCTCGTAGGATTGTTTATCCCCGTGCGTGGTTTCGGCAAGTCTATTGATCTTTTGACGTCACTTTCTCATTCATTTTACATCTTGCTGCGTTGTTTTCACCGTTTAACCTTTCCTCGATCCACCCGACCTCGCATCCTACGTCATTGAAGTGCTGCTAAAGCAAGGTGCCTAAACTAAAAAAAAAATCTGGTAGATTCCACGCACTGTGACATTTGATTTGAGCCGAAGCAGTCAGCGACAAACCGCCTATGCCGAATTTTATTGTTTTTCACCTACAGCCAAGTCTTTCGAGGCAGATCGATGTCTCTGTATAAACTGAGTATACAGTGACGCGATATGTATTACTGGCTTACCGGTTGAGTTTGGCGCCTAAAGGGTAGCTTGCGGTTTGACGTAACGCCACGCTACAGACACAACACAGACAACAGTTTTCTTGAAACGAAGTTCACGCTCCGATTCGTTGATGTGTATATCACATCAGAAGCGTTCGTTCGTGCGTTTTTGCGGCCACAAGTAATGCTTTACTATAGCAAAATCTTGAAGTGCCTCATCAGACACTGGCCTGAAAAGCGGATAAAGCGTCGTATATATGCATCCCCACCTCGTGTTTGCTTTGTAATTGAAATGCTATCGAAACACTAGGCGTACGGTATGGTATGAAAAAACTTTATTTAGGTCCATCGGGGCGTGAACTATAGGCGTGGTGTGAAAAAAAATTGTGTAGCGAATAATCAAGTTCTAAATCCGGTGCTGAATGCAGTTCTCCAAGTGTAAGACTTGAGTAAGTGCGGCGCGAGGGCGCCCTGCGGTTCCCGTTCATATAGTTTCCACTGCTCCGCTAACTAAACCGTCGATGACGTCAGTGTTTGACGTAAGCGTGTGGGGTTTGCCCGGCACGAGTTGAATCTTGTTGCGCACTATCTTTTGCCGTGATTTATTAACTTCCTGCTTGTTACGGAAGTCGAGATATATGGTAGTAGTAGTAGTAGTAGTAGTAGTAGTAGCATGATTAATGCAGTGCTAGAAACGAAGATGAAAGGAACACAGAATGCACAGCCCGGTGCACTCTGTGTTCCTTTTGTATTCGTCATAGCGCTGTGTCAATCATGCAAGCATTCCAACTAGCCCAAGTTTCCATTCTACTACACTACTACTAGTAGATCTCGGGGAGAAAGAAAAAGCTGCTAAGTTATGTCTCCCAAGTGGTGTCGTCGCTTAGAGCTTTTAGCAGAGGGAGGGGATAGAGATTAAAAAGGAGCAGGAAAGATGCGTGTCATTTGCGGCGAGTTTTATCACGTTGATTCTCCCTTGAGATAGTGACGAAGGCGCCGGGAAAGTGCTAGTGGGAGGATCTCGCGCTTGGCGAGGCCATGGAGCCCTCTTTTGCACGACAGGCGTGTCCTCCCGCCGCGGTGGTCTAGTGGCTAAAGTACTCGGCTGCTGACCCGCAGGGCGCAGGTTCAAATCCCGGCTGCGGCGGCTGCATTTCCGATGGAGGCGGAAATTTTGTAGGCCCGTGTGCTCAGATTTGGGTGCACGTTAAAGAACACCAGGTGGTCTAAATTTCCGGAGCCCTCCACTACGGCGTCCCTCATAATCATATAGCGGTTTTGGGACGTTAAACCCCACATATCAATCAATCACGACAGGCGTGTCAGCTGCATGCTTCCGACGCGTTTGTGCTGATTTTAAGTTAACCAATGCCATTACGTCGTGGTTATTCAGGTTAATTATGCTATTTTAGACATTTAAGTCTAGTTACTTGATAACGACTACCACTTCATTTTGGGCGAGATAAAGCCCGATGAGATGAATGGATGACAAGCCCGGTTCTTGCGTGCTACGTACTTAGAACAACTTTGACAAATTCCACGTAAAGGGCCAGTCAACAGGCTCCGAAACGCGCGGGCTAAGCTCGCGCATTGTGCCTGCGCGTGGCCGACCTCCTTCGACGCGCATTAACGTCAACTCGGCGACATGACATGGCACGCAGCTCGTCGATTGGTATAAACCAGGTATCAATAAAGAGTATAACTTAGTCAACGTCGCCGATCGCCGAGTTGACGTTACTGCGCGTTGAAGGAGGTTGGTAAGGCATACGAAAGATGCGTGAGCTTTTCCTTCGCCTTCCGGAGCCTATTGACTGGCCCTTTAATAATAAAACGACTAGCTATCGATCCCGTCATCGATTATAAATGTGTGAGACAATGGCGTAGCCAGGGTGTGGCACACCGGGCTCATCTCCCCCCCCCCCCTTCAAATTTTTTTCGCTGTGGCATACAGAGCTAAAAATGAGCCTCTCGAGCAGGCATTGTACCAGACATGCGGTTTGGTTCTGTACTTTTCACAGTGCTGTCGAGTTGTCGCGACATCACGTGATTTGTCCGGCGATTTCCCGTCGTCGCGACCGTTGTCATGTGATGCGGCGTTTCTGTTCGTTTATTCACTCCGTTTATAAAAAAAAAAAGCAGTGGAATCCGCAAAACGACAAAAAAAAAAACGTCTGGTTTCTTCACGAAGCTGGCATTAATCAACGCAGTTGTACGAAGAGGCAACAAGTCTGGCGTTGCCGCTGGGAAGAGCCCCCCAAAAACATGTGGAGCATGATGTCAAAAAAAAAAAAAAAAGGGTATTAGGGCTAGGGCAGACTACAGGATCCCAGAACCCAACGTGTACGCACAGCTGGGTAGCAATAAGTCGAGGCACTATTTACATACATGTCATATTTTCTTGCGTATAAGCCGCCCCTCCATATATATAGCTTGCACGCGGTGAGAAATTTCACAGTGCGAAAACACGAAAAAAAAAAAAAAACGGGACATGGTAGAAAAGAGCCTCGTTCCTTATCCTAATCTGTACGTACATATCCTGCAACAGCGGGCAAAACTCGAGTTGGTTTAGCTTCACGGTGCAAAATGCTGCGCATAAAGACGACTACTCACAAAAGGGGGAGGGCGCAGGACAAGAGCTGAACTAGCAATTGTCGTGAATTTCGCAGTCACTCTGCAAAAAAATTTAAAAAAAAGCGCTCATTTCGATTTCGTTCCGCCCCTCTTTTTTTTTTTTTTGTATGCATCGGCTTTGAAATTTACCATCATGAGCCCCGACCAACTAAGCCCAAGGTGCCACTCTTGTAAACTTGTACACCTAATATCGAAGCGAGTTCGTCTCTGTGGATAAGTGGCTATATAGGCTGCTCGGCTGCGTACCCGTAGGTCGCGGGTTCGATTTCAGACATCGCGGTCGCATTTCGATGGAGGCGAAATTGTAGAGGTCGTGAACTCTGTGATGCCTGTACACGTTGAAGAACACCACATGGTCGAAATTTTCGGAGCCCACCACTAGGCGTCTGTCGTAATTACGTCGGGGTAATACGAAGCAAAATTCGAGATTTATTATTATTATTATTATTATTATTATTATTATTATTATTATTATTATTATTATTATTATTCACATGGTCTATTTGTGTGCCACGTGTCCCTCCTTTGTTCCTCTTTTTTTATTTACTGCCTGTAAAAAAGTAATGATGTCAGTCGTTTGTCTGTTCGTTGTTAAGGAAACAAAAATAGTTTTGTTACCTTGTATCCACATCGCTGTAACCGGCTCTGCCGGGCCTAGTTACACAAGTCCTGGGGACGTAGACAGGCCCGTTTCTTTGTATTACTTATGGATGTGTACAATAAAGTATTATTATTATTATTATTATTATTATTATTATTATTATTATTATTATTATTATTATTATTATTATTATTATTATTATTATTATTATTATTATTATTATTATTATTATTATTATTATTATTATTATTATTATTATTATTGGCGAAGCTCGCAAGAAAGAAATGTAAAAAAAACACTCCCATTACGTGAAGCCGTCTTCCTTGCATTATTATAAAGCAGTGCCGTGAAGTCAACGAGAACAGCGAAGTTTTAAATGCAAATACAGCAATTTCCTTGTAAGGTTTATATCGAATTATACAATATGTCGAACTAACCCTCGGTTTTTTACGAGTTTGATATATGTGTCTCCATTATAGTTGCTAGAAAGGTAACCATTTCTAGCCTCTACAGTTTGATTGGACAAAGTTTGGGGTGGGGGGTGGGGAATTAAATGCTCCCCGGAATTTTTCAGTTTATCTTGCGTATATATATACACGCACAGGTAGAAACACACGCACGGGCATACATAAAGTATGTTTGAAACCTCCCGAGAACAATTTCTGGCTACGACCCCTGATCGAACCAAGTTAAGGGAACGACCTCGAGTGTCCCCCGACGTAAAAAGGCATGGATAGATGGCTGCGCAGACAGTGCAAAAATGTCGTTAGTTCAGCAAGGAATGCTGCGCATTAAAAACAAAATACTCGCACTTGAGATACACTTGACGTCAGGCGGCGGTATTAGGAAATTGTGTTATAGTTTCGCGATGACGTGTCCAGGAGCGAAAGAGATGCTCGCGAGAGTGCGATTTCCACAGATGCGCGCATTCCATGCGCGTGTGGACGAATTTTTGCAAGCTCATGGATAATTGATGAGGTACGCACGGCCTTCTGGAGGGGGCGAAACGACAAAACAATTGTAGTAAACTCAGGCGATCTACCAATGTCATAACTGATTCATTCTAAAAAGAAAAAAAAAGACGTCAGGGCGTGCAGAAGGGACAAAAAAGGAAGCCTCCACTTCCTTATTTTGCCCGTGTGGCACGCCTTGTGTTAAAAAAGGCATGAGCTATTTCAGCTCCTTTATGAACCAAACGGACCTGGCCACCCGTTTATAGACGGTCCTTTTTATTTTTCTTCTTTTTTATTTTGATTTATTTATTTTTATTCATACTTGTCGAAGCCTTTGTCATTTTTTTCTCTCTTCCTCATCTTCTTTCCTCTTTCTCCCATCTGATCTTTGTTTCCTCTGTTTCTTCCCTCCTCCCGAAAGAGTGAGCAGGCGTTGTGCCTCTCCAGGTGGCAGTTGCCTGCTTGCTGTCTCCCTCTTTCCTCTGTGTCCTTGTGTATCTGTATATGCAAATCAAATAATAATCAAATAATATTTCAGCTCTCTGTTGTTCTAAAGCACAACTAAGATCTCATGGCATTTATGATGAGGTGACTATAACAATGGCCCACGCATAATTATTTTTTTCTTTTTTATGCTCGTATCTGTACGACGCTGCCGAGATCTTGTATAAATAAATAAATAAATATTCCCGCCAGCCATACGAAATAAAACTAGCAGCTTCCCTCAAGCATTTGCCTAAGGCGACTCTATGGGGAAAGCGATCAGTCACAACCAAGCGGTGGCACTATGTGATGACGTCATCGTGTAACGCCGCGGTTTATGACGTCACAGTTAAGTGAAGATGACGTACGTCACAGATTTAGGTGACCTGTGACGGCAACATGGGTACGTCGCTCGATCATGTTGACGCTGCCTATGAACAACGTCGACGGTCATCTTTTTCCTTTTTTTTTTTTTTGCTTTGAGGAGGCATTTATAGCTTTACACCTTAATAGATGTTGCTATGCAGGAATATGGCGGTGCCGATGCTCCCTTTCAGATAAAAAGGTATACGTGGATAAAGGAATTACGAAGGAGTGGTAATTGATTGATAGATCATGGCGTTTAACGTGGCAAAACCACCATATGATTATGAGAGACGCGGAGGAGTGGCAAGGTGGGCCAGTTGGTGCTCGTTCGGGGTGTACTGCGCAAAAAACGAATGGAACACAAAAAATTACTTTGTAATAAAAGCTTGCCTCAAGAAAATATATGCAGCTAAAAATGAACGAGCACAGAAAACGATGAAAGCGATTCGGAAAGCGCCTATACCAGCTCCTTGATCACCAAAATCGAGGCTCAAATATATTTGCTCACACGGTCACGTGGTCATGTCACAATCACCTTTATACAAAAACCCAACTAACCAAAAAAGGCGTAATACAAAACTGACGTGTAATCACTGTCTGCCATCTTCACGTTAGTACTTGCCGCTGTCCTGTCTCCTTCAGTTTGCTGTGTTCATTTATGGCTGGATATAATATTTCCTCGATGAGATACCTTCGATGCAAACCGAAGGCGATATTGATTCTGTTGCGAAACGCCTCTTTGCTCCGCTTCTTCTAGCGCCGTTGTAGTTTTTTTTTTTTTTTGCTAAATGACGAATTATTCTTGTTGTTTGCTCAGACGAGAGAACGATTCTAGCAGCGCTTGCCTTGTAAACAGAACAATAAACGTAACTGGGTATGCCTTTGGACAAGCGGGTTCACGATTGCGAGCACACTAAGGAAACGACACGACGAAGAAATGAAGCGCGACGTCCCTTCTGTCGTTCAACGTCGTTTTCTGTTGATAAGACGGCTACACTCAAACTCTCGATGGTTGGCTTGCATAGTATAAATTAATTAACCCTCCCAGACGCCACCTACGAGTAACTGTCTGTAAATGTGCCAAATGGATACCACGTTTATGGATGACTTACACGAACGTCACTGAAGCCGCCATGTTGGTGCACTATATGATCCACGCAAGGTCTGTGACGTCGGGTGTCAATGTTACTGTTACATCGCTTGCAAGTTCTCGTGTCACTGAGGCGCAGAGGCCAATAAAGTTACGGCCGCATCATTATCACGTTTAAACAGGTTAAATGCGACGTGATTATGCCGTCTTTACGTCATCAAGGCTGTCGTGTTGCTGAACCAGTACGTTACGAAGCTGCGATCGTGACGTCACGTGCAAGACGTCTCTTGCAACTAAAATAATGTCACAATATTGACACGGTGTGCAGTGACATTGACGAAGGCACCAGTCGGCGTGTCCAAGATGAAACGCTTGATTCGGCCGAACTTGTGACCGGAAAACGAAGAGTCAGTTCACAGCAACTCACCGCAATCCGTAAACAGATCATTGATGATTGATAGGTGGGGTTTAACGTCCCAAAACCACCATATGATTATGAGAGGCGCCGTAGTGGAGGGCTCCGGAAATTTCGACCACCTGGGTTTCTTTAACGTGCACCCAAATCTGAGCACACGGGCCTACATTTCCGCCTCCATCGAAAATGCAGCCACCGCAGCCGGGATTCGATCCCGCGACTTGCGGGTCAGCAGCCGAGTACCTTAGCCCCTAGAACACTGCGGCGGGGCATGAAAAGATCATTGGCCGTCAGTAAAACTGCCAAGCACTGACGTCGGCTTCTATATACATGTGCGATCGAAGGTTCCAGTGTTATCACCAGCGGCCGTATAAGTTTCAAAACAAACTCTAATGTTCGCGTTGCGCGTGTAATGATGTCATCGAAAAGTTCAAAGAATATTTAGAATATCTGTCGCTATTTCTTAGCCTCTATTTCATTTCATTTCATTTCATTTATTTATACTGTTAGCCCAGAAGTGGGCCGTTACAGGGTGGAGGTACAGACAATTATTTGCGAAAAAGAAGTACCGTACAGGTCTCGAAATAATTTCTCGGTATTATTGTGAGCAGCAACTCAAAGTTATACATAACAAGAAATGGAACACACATGCAATGTAATACATACGCGCAGAACAGCACATGACGCATTAGAGGCGGCACTTTTGCACCGCGCTGAAAGATTTGAAAGACAACTACTACAGTCTCATACAACCAACAAAAAGTACACACGCACACCACTGTTATTCAGAAAATAAACGTTTTAGATTCTGTTCAAATGATGTAAGCGAGGAACAACCAATTATAGACTCTGGCAGCATATTCCAATCTTCAATAGCACATGGAAAGTAACTAAACTTAAAGCAATCGTTACGTGGGACTAGGGGTGGTATACTAATAGCAAAAATACTAATACTAATAACAAAAATTTGATATAATAATAGCAAAAATAAGTGACATACTAAATTCTGTACAGTACATAGCGTGCCAAAGCGTTAAAACATGATGATGATGATGATGATGATTTGTGGCTTTGCCCTTTGTAACGGGTGAACACATATACGTTGTGTTCCAGCCTATGTATATATATAAAAAACAAACAAAAAAGAAAGATCGCTCCTGCCTTTAAGCGCCCCCCACCGCGGTGGCCCCACCCCGGCTGCGGTGGCTGCATTTTTGATGGAGGCGGAAATATCTGTGGGCCCATGTTCTCATATTTGGGTGCATGTTAAAGAACACCAACTGGCCGAAATTTCCGGAACCCTCCACAACGGCATCTGTCATAATCATATGATGGTTTTGGGATGTTAAACCGCACATATCAATCATTCTGTATTCTATAAAGAACGCAGTCTACAGGACCATAATGTATGCTTTTACTGCACAGTTACGAAATTCCACACTTGTCATAATTAAAACTCGGTGCACCTGGCACGCTTGTTACGGTCGCTGTAGTTTAAGTGGGTCTCTCAAACGAAACGATTTTCCTTCGCTATCACGGTGTATGGGTTGCGTCGTAAAAGCATTTTTTCACGTTGTGTACTGGAATAGGCAACGGCGGAGTTGGCGTGCTTCGGAAGGGTGCCCGCCGCGTGTCACAGGCCTTTCACGTGCTCTCGACAGTGCGTGGTGGCTTTACTGTTTACGTACCAGCTTGGCATCCCCGTAAAACGCAACCGGAGATATCAGCTATGCTCGTGCTTCCCATGCGCTTATCTCTTTGCGACGATCGCGGAAAGTGCCGCAATAGTTGCTTCAGACACCACAAGGCGGCGTCTTCGCCGTCAACTGCCCGCGCAACGCCGTTTTATCGGCAAAAGTAACTGCGAGCCGTAAAAACAGGACTGCCGTTCTAAGCAGATGTTTCAGTGATCCAATAGCATGCTCCCGCGGAGAATAAGCGTGCGAAAGATTCGTCTTCGTAGGAATGGGGAAAGAAAGTGGCGGGTTGGGGAAGGTTCCGCGCTTGTTATTCATCGTCAGCGGATGGCGGCGCACAACGCAAACGCCAACGGACTAACGGACAGGCCTCGACCATATGGAGCTTCGCCCCTGAATTAGAAATAGACGGAGACAAATACAATATCGCAACAAAATGGGAGATGAAAGAACGAGATGGATAAAGGAAACAATGAGAAGCCTATAGACCTGTTCCACGTTTGTAAAAACAGGTAGGCCGATGTCGACATTATGGATAAAATTATAGCGACGTCCGCACGTAACTTCCGCCATAAGCGCTGAGGGCTGCGTTGTGCGCGAACAAACAAAACTCAGTTGTGAGACGCGACTCACATCCAACCGCGACACAGTTCGTCGGCATACCGTTTTTTTTTCTCGTTGCTTCACTGAGAACACCACATGCACCACTGAAAACCCAGCAGAAACTGCACTAGGCAGCGTGTCTTCGCCTACCAAGACATCGCCACCGCATTTTCGTGAAGTAAGTCCGGTGGAATTTGTCTATAGAAGGCTACCCAGCTCCACACTTCGTTCATGCTTAGCGCCCCTCGTGCGACATGGCTGTATATGTATACGCATGCAAAATTGAAACCATTTTTTTTTCCTTTCGGGGAGGGGAGGCATTGAAGCTTCCCCCTACCTCTCACGACTGCGCATTATCATTAACATCATAACCATGATTGATTATAATCTTGACTCCACCCACTGCAGGACAAAGGCATCTCCCATCTTCCACCAGTCAACTCGGTCCTGTGCTTGCTGCTGACACTTTATACCCGCAAAATTTCATATATAATCTCATCTGCCCACCTAACCTTCTGTCTCCCCTTCACCCGCTTGCCTTCTCTAGGAATGCAGTTAGTTACCCTGCCCATGACAATTTCTACTTCTTGATTTCCACTATATCTATGATGTCAAGAAGAAGAAATGGTCATGGCCAGGGCAGACAACTGATAATTGGTAGACCAATGTTAAAAAAAATGCACGAATGATAAACAGCTATTAAGGTATTGGGACAGACGTTACCTGAGCTGCCAGTTGCGCTTAAAAAAAGCAGACTTTGGCTTCTTTTTAACGAAGTCGCTTCTAGAATTTTCCAGTCGCCTGTCATGTTTTTTTTAACTTATTGGCCTTTCTTTACAGTAAGTACTGTTAATTTAATGATCATAACGTTACCAATGGTACCTTTGTTATTTAATATACTCGGGGACAACTTTCTGTGACAATGAAGGGAAGGCTACGTGGTCGGAGCCACATCTCTGGCGCTAGTGTCTGTAGGAGCTGCAACGCACTGAGCTTCAGCGAGCATGGGAATGATGGGTAGCACACAGATTTGTCTGGTTTTCGTACTTCTGGCCTGCTTCTGGCTTCGTGTGTGTTCGTGTGGCTTGGAGCTGTTTTCCCACGAAACAAAAATCAGCCAATGTTCAGCGGTTGAGCTTCACCCCCCCCCCCCCCTTTTTTTTTTCGGCTTACCCTTTCAAATCGGGTCATCAAGTTCAAAAGGGTTCGTTCTTTCCTTCGAAACGAAACCGAAACACAGCAACAAACGAAGCCACAAGTGCGATTCGCCGCCCGCAAGTAGGAAGACTAGGCAAATGTGTGTACTACCCGTCATTCCCACGGTCGCTGAACGATCGCAGCGACAGAGTCCCCTCTAGTTAATTTTAGGAAACTCTATGGTCGGAGCTACTGCTTCTGTACTCCTCCGCGAAGTAGTCCGGTTCGGATCACGTTTCGAATGACGGCTGTGTTAATCCCACTGCGCACAATATGATACGCCTGCTTACACAGCCAATTGTGAGAGAAATTCGACGCAAGCTTCTTCAGCGAGTCGTCCGAATAGCTGGAGGGCGACGCACGCTCACCTAAAGACGAAGACGCCATTTTGATGTGTGAAGTGCACGTCTCTTTATAAACAGCACTTAGTGGAAAATAATGTTGTTCTTATTCATTACTTTCACGCGGAAAACACGGACGCATTCGTGGCACTATATTTTACAGTGGTGGCACATGTCCACTTTACCTCCATAGCCTTCCCGAGTATTATAGCACGTTTGTCGATTACTCGGAATAGCTGAGCGTTGAAGTAACAACATATATCAACAAGTAAAGGATATCAACAAGTAAAGTTAAACTTGCGCTGAAAAAACATCATGTAGCCTACCCTTGAGACATTGTAATCTACCCTTGAGACACCGAATGTAGTCGTCCTTGAGACACTGTCCAAGTAAATATGTGCTTACTTTCGTAATTGTGCATATTTTTGCTGTAAAATAGTTAAAGTAATTTTTCCAAACTTCTTTCGTATTTCGGTGAATTTTCTTATTATAATGAATAATATTGCACCTGATGGCAAAGTGCCCCGCCGCGATGGTCTAGTGGTCATGGCGCTCGACTGGTTATCCGATGGTCGCTGGATCGAATCCCGGCTGCGGCGGCTGCATTTTCGATGGAGGCGAGAACGTTTGGGGCCCGTGTACTATGATTTATGTGCACGTTAAAGAACCCCGGGTGGTCGAAATTTCCAGAGCCCTCTTCTACGGCGCGTCTCGTAATCATATTGCAGCTTTGGGGCTTTAAATCTGAGATATTAGTACTGTTATTGCGCTAGAAGCGAAAGCTGGGCTAGCTGGTAGTTCATGCTTGGATGTAAAAACAGCGCAAAAATATAGACAAATACACTAAAAGAGACAAGGCGCTCGCATGAACCACCAACTTGACCTCCAATTTATTACTATTATCTGCTATTATTATGGAGGCGGAAATGCTGTAGGCCCGTGTGCTCAGATTTGGGTGCACGTTAAAGAACCCCAGGTGGTCGAAGTCTCCGAAGCCCTCCACTATATACGGCGTCTCTCATAATCATATGGTGGTTTTGGGACGTTAAACCCCACATAATCAAATTATTACTATTATAATTCCTCTTCCTTCCTTCTTTTCTTCTTCATTACTTCTCCGCATTCCTCTTCACTCTATTATTATTATTAATGGCTAAGCCCATTAGTAATTGAGCAATAATTCAATAAGCCATCATGGTTGACTGAGTGATAAAAACCGTGGCGACGCGTTCAAGTTGCACTGTTTAGCTGCAACTGTGCTTGCTTATAGGCTGTGCTTCTTTCCTCCTTTATCTATCTATCGCTTGCTGTTTTGTTTGCTCTCCAGCTTGGCTGGTATCCCACACCGTAAGCACTTTGCGAGCACTCGGCGTGCTTCATGCGCGGCCACCGGATTCCTCACGCGGTAATACCGAGCGATATATAAGTAAAACTCAGGCGTGGAAGCGAAGGTTGCTCACACGTGTTATGGCGTAAACGTGATCGCTTATCCTTACTCCGCTGCTTTCACTCCGCTGCTGCTCTTAAACATACTGAAACACCGCTCAACCTCGACGCGGACCAAGAAAGAGAGGTTACTAACCACAGCGCTGACGGACAGTTGAATGTTTGTTGGAATCACATGGCCGAAAAGATTACAATCACCCTCACACCAATGATGTCACTTCACAGCAAAAAAAATAAATTATATAAAATAAAAAAGACAAATCATCTGTCGTCTTGAATGCGATAATAAATGTCGAAAAAGACTACGTGTATACAGCTCAAGAAAAGGAATCTTAAGCCCCCCCCCCCCCCCCCCTACACAAATGCTCGCTATCATGTAGGCCCATAGAAGGTACGCTGACATATTGTTGAACTTTTTTATATAATATCGTAAGTCTCAGTTATTTCACTCGTTATTTGATTTTGGTGATAAAGTATTGATTGATATGTGGTGTTTAACGTCCCAAAACCACTATATGATTATGAGAGACGCCGTAGTGGAGGGCTCCGGAAATTTCGACCACCTAGGGTTCTTTAACGTGCACCCAAATCTGAGCACATGGGCCTACAACATTTCCGCCTCCATCGGAATGGTGATAAAGTATTAACGGTTACCATAATTTAGAACATACTTTAAATAATTATGAGGAGTGTTCCGCGCCAATACCCGAAAATCGCGTCACCTCACTATACATCCACACCATCCTCGTTCCAATGTAAACAACCACCAAGCACCTACATCACGACTTGGTGACTATGGATCTTCCGTGCGCTCCTTTCTCAGAAAACTTTTTTGTACGGAGAGAGAAAGCATCTCCGTTATGCATTTCCCCGGTGGTACAAAGGCTGGCGTCTCTGCATCGGCAGTGCCTTTTTGCGGGGTTACGCATGTGTTTACAAATGCCCAGATTACGGCGGCAAATCGGGGGAGACTTCGTTGATAAGAGTTGTCAACGCGGTGCTCACTGCCTCGAGTGTTCGTGCATGTGGCCAGTTGTGTTTACGCAAGGACCCCGTTTGGCTCAGCCCGTTTCGGCGCCTTCTAAAACTCGAAGTAATCAACCATGGCGCGCTAAAACAAACTATAGCCTTCCAGCCCTCGTAAGAAGGGGCGATTGTTATAGCTATTTATTATTATCTAGCTGAATTTTACGTTTGTTTTTCCTACACTGTAAAAAGCAAACGTAAACTTTGTGTCTGTACTCCTATATGCCCACTGGCACACGATAAATTGTTATGAAAGAAAAAAAGTGTATACTTTAAGGGCACGGTGTTCTAACACCGTGCTTAAGGACTCGTTTTTCCGTGCTCTGACACAATATTGCCAAGGAAAGCATGTGGGAAGTTATTAGACCTAATCGTAATGTAAATGTGAAAAAAAATGAAAAGATAAGTTTCACTTTTACATTACAATTAACTCGTTTAACATTCCCCACATGTTTCTTGCATGATTGTCTGTTAGATCTCATTTTTATGTCTAATAAAAATTGTTATAGATTTTCTAAGACAAAAGGGCAAAGTGCTGAGCCCCTCCTCCTTTCTTTTTATTTTATGTATTTGTTTGTTTATCTATTGATTTATTTGTGACGTGCTATTTTCAGTAGCGCAGTGAGAAAAAAAAATGCAGTTCACTGGAGTTCAGCTGTTCGAATGAAAGACGCCGCCCGCTGCATGCATACTCTTCTTTGTCCCCTTTCTCCGAAGAGTATAAAGCCAAGCGTCTGGCCCTTACAGCGTGATGCTCGAACGGGAAGTGCAAGACTTGTTCCCTGGATGGCGACGGCGCATGCATCTGGTTTAGTAATCCAATTTCATCGACCACTTGAAGACCCTCGCTTTCTTGAAGGCGAGAATGGGCATCCCGCTGTTGGCCGACCGGAAAGAGTTGATCGTGCGCGTCCGTCGACAGCCTTCGCTTCGGAGCCGCTATTTGTTGGCGGTCGGTCACGAGCGGTTCTTTCTGGACCGTTCAAAGTGACCGCTGCATGGTGGAGACCTTGTTGTGGCGTTCCGTTCGTACGGCCTGTAAATGCCTGAACGGGAAGCGTCAGATCTGCTCCCGGATGTGACGCCATATGCGTCTGAATTACCGCCGCTCTCTCTGGATGAAAACAGCATTGGCAAAGGCCAAAGACGCCGCTCATGTGGCTCTCAATCTTAGCACAATGTGGGAAATGTGGAACTTGATTGGCTACACCTTTGTTTGTTCTTCCTACATTCAACGTCTGCCCTTAAGCATAATGCTACGCGGTGTCACTATAAACCTACGAATTCCCTTCATGTACAAAGTCCATGGATGTCACTGTGCAACACAATGCCAATGAGAACTAACCGACGATGACGCCAAGGAAAGTGTGTTCTCAACAGTAGCTGTAATGAAAACGTGAACAGAGAAAAATGGAAGAAAAGGTCTTGCTGCTGGCAAAGGCCAAACGAGACATTGGAATGACACCGCTGAACGACTTTCTTTTTTTCTGCCTGTTAGCGCCACGTGACGCCAACAGACAGAAAAAGTGTTGCACTCACGGCATGGCCACTTGCAGCGCTGAGAGACACTTCCACGTTTAAATGCACACATCTACCCATTAAGTGACGAAGGGATGGCCGCCGATGTAGCTAAGTTGGAATAGCGTCGGACGAGTTATTCTAAGGTCACAGGTTTGGTTCCTGCCCACGGCAAGTTACATATATTTACTCACTTTCATTTCATCGCAGTTACATTAAATTGGCGACTAATAGCATCCCCCCACACTTTCCTTTGGCATTACTGTCTGTTAGTTCTCATTATTAAATTTCAACTTCGTTCCTACAGATTTCAGTATACGTAACGAGACTGTGCAGCATGTCGAAGTCCTAATTTACTAAAGGACGTGGCTGAAGGTTTGAAAACGTTCGTTTGTGAAATCCTGTGATCCCATACGGCTTGTTTGTGAGCGTTGTGCAAAGTAGAGCAAGGGGTAGTACACATGCAAGGCCACCGAGACATCTTACCACGGCACGAGATATGAAGGGCTGTGCCACGCACTGTCACCCGCAATAATCTCGACCGACTTTTGGTCTTGGACCAAAAAGATACGCTTACGAGCTGCATTTGTTTTAAAAATGTCCGAGGTATTGTGGGTGAACTCGCCGAGACATTCAGTGATACACACGAGTGTGTGAGAGAAAGAGAGAGAATTATTTTAATGGGAAGCTGGAGAGGTTTGCCTGGTTTTTCACCAGACAGGCAACTCCAGTTGCCGGGTGATGACAGCGATATATACAATTGTAAACACGCAACACATACAGTTACATACACGCATAACAGTCACATAACACATAAAGTCACTCACGCGCACTACACTATATATTTGCAACGTTTCGTTCAAGCCTGTAGCCCGTAAGAACGTCAGTAGTGCTTTTGTAGAGTCTAACGCGCTGGAGGTGTCCCGCCATGGGCCTAGAATGTTTTTTTTTTTACTCTAAATTTGTGTCCTGTTGCATTATTAAGCCCATCTTCAGAGACTGTCTCTCTGATGCGTATTTCGTACGTTCGCAGAGGACATGTTTGTTGTCTTCAACGACGTTACATTAGGCAAAAAGTGCTGAGTCGGACGAGTGTGTAATCATCCTTATTGATTGGTTTAAAAAAGGCAGATGCGTGGCTCTACTAAATGAGAATACTGCTTGAAAATTAGGTTCAATGTTTATTCGTGAGCTATAGATTAGATCTTGTGGCGTCCTTTGATGGAGGCAGGCTGCTGTCTTACATTGAGCAGGCAAGAGTGTTACAGCATGATCTTAATAATAATAATAATAATAATAATAATAATAATAATAATAATAAAGTTACGAAGAATAATTATTTACTAAGCATACAGACCTCCGAAAGCCCCGCGTAGGGATTGAGTGCGGCAGTATTTGGCAGCAGCGAAAAACGGCAATAGTTGACGGGCTGCCAACGTTTCGCCTCCATCGAAATGCGACAGACGCTATCGAACCCGCTACCTTCGGGTCAGCAGAAACTACTGTACCACGGAGGCAGCTTTCTTTTCAATTAAACGTGCATGTACAGCTGTCAGACCGCTACAAGCTTTTAGACGAGTGCCTTTGTATCACGTTCCTGCGAGTAAATTGTTCAACGAATTTTAACCTCCCCGTGCGCCTGTTATATGCTGTGGTGTCGCATGCCATCACTACCGTCGTCAACACATCGCATTAATTTTTGAGTTTCCTAATGGGTACAGGGGAATTCCGATGGCAAAGTCGGCGCTACCATTTTCGTGGTGCTCCGACGACCTAATTTGGTGGAACGTGATACGCCCGAATTCCTGCGTCCTCTACAATAGGACGCAGTAGTATAGCTTAAGCTCACGCGTTTTTTTTCTTATTTTTTTCTCTTTTTTTCTATCTCTCTCTTTTTCATCCCTCACTCCCTTTCCTCCGGTGTAGGGCAGCAAACCGGACGCTCGCCTGGTTGACCTTCCTGCCTTTCCTTCCTTTACCTCCTCCTCCTGCTACTGCCAGAATAAGGCCTTCAGTTTCAATGCTAGATCCACGCAACACAGAAATATTCTCCGCCATAACACGAGTCTCAATTACTCATCACGAATCCGCTTCATCCCGGCTGAGTTCAAGGCGTTGGCATTCTCGGAGTCCGTTTCGTGTCATGCTACACAACGCGCTACAATAATTGGGCCGTTCCTGGAGATACTGTGCAATGTGATGCCCTAGTGTGTCCTGGCATGTCGTGCTTCCTCGCAGTCTAGCAGCGGTAATTGGCACTGCCCCGCTACAGCGGAACCTATACGCTAATGTACACTACAGTGTCAACACATAATTAAATACGTGTAAGTGAGGAGTGCATCTCTATTTCTGTGTACCTCGAAACAAGTGTAGATTTATTTACTTACACGTAAAAATTTATTTTAAAAAATGAAACTGAACATGCATATGAAAGGATGACCACGTGCAAAAGAAACCAACTGGCCCAAGAACACGTTGTGTAAGATGACCTAGTGGATAATGCATTTCACGCTTTCGCAAATTTGCCAATGATTTCGCAGTGCACTTGTCCCCAGCCTCGTCTTATACGAACAAGAATGCTTCAGCAATCTGACGCGCTGTCCTCGCACCATGTCTGGTGTTGGAATGTTGGTGCACGTTTCAAATAGCGGGACAACTCGCATGACGCCGCCACAATCGGAGCTGCTTCATCATGTTTCACTTCGTGGGACTGGGTTCAGATTTTTTTTAATAGTATGGTCAAATGCTGTACGGTGGTTAGGCTGCTGACTCGGAGGTCGCCGGTTCGGTCCCCGTCGCAGCGGTTGCGTTTTGGTGGCGGCCAAATGCTGCCCGTGTACTGAGTGATGTCAATGCCCGTTATAGAAATCACCACCAGATGGTCGAAAATTCCAGAGCTTTCGACTACGCCGTGCCTCATATTTATATCAAGGTGTTGGCGCGTTAAACCTCAGATATTAGTTACTGTTAAAGTTTTGTACCACGCACCTCCAGCACCTGCGACGTACTACTTCACACGCATTTAACACGCCCTAAAGACGTGGCGAACCAGTCACATCCGACGCATTGAGAAATCTCACGATGTGTCTTGTGGGGTCTCGGCGAGGCGAACGAGCGCATCGCCACGCCACGCTCTTGAAGTGAACGGGCACAGCAGACGCGGTCGGTACAAAGCACACAACATACATACGTTTATTAACTAATTTAGACGACGATATCGTCCGCCGAATGTTACATCAATTTTAATTAACACGCTACCATACAAACAACATAACGCAGTGACACACTAAACACACCCAACACACTAACACATACCCAAGGCGGCGTCGCCAACGCCTGACTTTCCCCGGCACGAAGCCCGCGGTGCCGAGCACCGGGGACCCACGCTATAGACAACCGTTCGCGGCAGCCGCCACGCGCAGAAGAGGCTCGCTCAACTCTCGCCCACCACCAAGGCCCGCCTTCCGCCAGGGGCCACCGCCGGCGCTACCACTCTACCAACAGTGGTACTCAAAGCGAACACAACGCCATCTATCGCCCGGCGGGGGTCACCACCGAAACAAAGCCTTGGGGCGAGACACGTGCGCCACGCGGCGCAGACAACTTTACAGGGGGGGGGGGGGGTGTCAGCACCCCCACAGTCTCCACAAACGATGAAGAGAATAACACCTTGTGGGGATGGTAATGTACAGGTGATGAAGAAGTGTCTGATAAATGCCCACATCATTGCCGATTTCGCGGCGAGACAGTTTTCTCTGTATAATGTGATTACGGAAATGACACAAATTGTGCTGTATAACGCTCTGAAACACGCGCAAACACAGAATATTAGCTGGGATGCCATACTGATATAGGAAGTGTGACGCACAAGACGCGGCCGCTGCATCTCTCTCATCCTTGAGGAATTCCATCATTCCGCGTCGGTAATTCAGCCATCACACCATACTCTACAGCACCGTGGGCAGCATGGACGGCTCGCATAAGAATACGTTGCCAAGGGATGCGTATTAACATTGTGCTTAGATTTAGGTGCACAAAAAACTCCAGGTGGAAGGGCCAGAGTAGGGGCTAGTTGGTTGTACATGGTTGACACTCACGATGCGCTAGAATTGAACACTTAAATACACACTGAAGCACAGGTGGGACGCACGTGAGCGTGCTCGTGTGTGTCCTACCTGTGCTTCAGTGTGTCTTTTAGTGTTCAATTCTAGCCCGTCGTGAGTGTCCACCCCAGGTGGTCGAAATTTCCGCAGCCCTCCACTACGCCGTCTCTCATACTCACATGGTGGTTTTGGGACGATAACTCCAATAATTAATTAATACGCATTAACATTTACAGCTGTGTTTCAAGTACACCTTCGCATTTCATCTCCGTTTGGTGTAAAAGGATGAAGTTGACTTTGGCTGAGCTTGAAGATCAAACGCACGCACAAAGCCGCTTTCTGGGTGCGTACAGGCTGGTTCAAGACCGGCTGTTTTTGGTGGAGTGCAACTGTGCAGATGACCTAAAGGCGACGCAAAAACAAAAAAAAAAAAACAAATAAAGGCGGCCACAGATACCCATCATTTCGCAACTAAACGGTCGCGAAATAGAATAACGTATACAGGCAAACACGCGTGATGCGGTCGCGAATAAAGCAGCCGTCCAGAGTCGTCATGTACGCTCTGCCTAGCGTGTCTCCGGTCTGCGTGTATGTATAGCCACTAACAACACGAGGCTGCCGTCGAGCTTTCTTGTTGCCGCTTTATTATTTCCTCTTTCATTTTGCTAAGCCCGTGCAGGCAGGGCCGAATATAGGGGAGATAAAGCGGGCATATATGTGACATCCTGTCGTTCGCCGCACTGCTGCAATGATAATCATGGCGTACTCCTTTCCGTGATTGATTCATTCCTTCATTCACTGTTTATTCAGACAAAAACAATGATTGCCTATATAGGTTGAAGGGACTAAAGGCAGTTTACCTCTGCCTGACTAAGGTCCCTCCACTCATACATTTGCTCAGGTGAAGTGGAACAAAGGATACAAATTTCATTCTGCTTTTGAATGAGGGGACAAAAAATTCAAACTCAACAAGTATAACAGATGTCGACACATACGTTCTAAAATAACACATTACAGTCATCACCAATTTGCAGTACCAATATAAAAAAATATATTTCAAACATATATTGCGGTGCGGCAAACGTTTTGACTGAGGCGAAATGCACCCGTGTACTCAGATTTAGGCGCACTGTACGCCGCGGTGAAGCAGTAGTTACGGCGCGCAACTACTGAACCGAAGGTCACGGTTTCGATCCCAAACGGGGTGTTTCCATTTCGATGAGGGTGAAATGCTATAGACACCGGAGTTCTCTGAGAGGTCAGTGCCAGGTGGTCGAAAATTCCGGAGCTTTCCACTGCGGCGTCTCTCATCATCATATCGTGATCTTGGGATGTAAAACCCCAGGTATTATTGTTAGGTGCACTCGAAAATACTCCTCGCTGTGGGCCCATGCATGTGCTCAGATTTGGGTGCACGTTAAAGAACCCCGGGTGGTCTATGTTTCCGGAGACTTGAACTATACGGCGTCTCTCATAATTATATGGTGGTTTTGAGACGTTAGACCCACATATCATCATCATCATCATCATCATCATCATCATCATCATCATCATCATCATCATCATCATCATCATCATCATCATCTTTCTCTTTATATTTATCATCCTCTTCATCATAATCATCGAAGATACTCCTCGCAGTATAGAATATAGTCAGGAGTCGCTTCTTACTACGTACATTGGAGACATCTGTACGAAGTTCCCACCACATTGAGTCTCGCACAAAATCATATCGTAGTTTCGCTACGTCGAACGACAGAACTCCATTAAATAAGCTCACTGTTTTTCATATAACCGCTGCGTTTGTGGGTATTGTTTGCCTCAGCACAGTAAAGATACATATGTTGATAAAGACGTGTGTGCGTGTGACTGTGTGTGTGTGTGTGTGCGTGTGTGTGTGTGTGTGTGCGTGTGTGTGTGTGTGTGTGTGTGTGTGTGCTATTAAATAGACAGGCGCTGCGTCGCAACAAACTTTCATTGGGACAAACTAGCATTCATGTAGGAGACGTACATCGTAACTTGAAAAAAGTCACAGCATATCCACGAAGTGAATGATAATGAGGGGGCGAATCAGTGGGATCGTTTGGTGTTACCGTGAACCAGCGCTGACACTGACCACTGAGGCGGTTAAATGAACGACAAAGCAGTGTACAGCTATATACAATGTGTATTGGTCATAAATTGTAAGTTGAGCGGAGTTGTGAACTTAGTTTTGCTTTCATTATTACTTCTTTGTGGGAACCATTAGGCTAACAAATAGCCGACGACTTTATTGGAACAGAAACACACTTCCTTACATGCTGTATAAGGAACTGAAACCGGGCATGTAGGGAAGAAGAAAAAAGAATTTGAAGAAGCGCCTTGAGGTAAGCTGCAAACCGACGCAGTTTTCCAACCGAGTTAGTGGAGCGGGAAAACACTTACATGTCCAGTTTCAAGCTTGCCACCATTAGTGTTTCATGGAAGAAATTTCTCTTAATACACTGCCTGATTCGACCCTCCCCTGGTTTCACGTTGATGGAGCAGAAACACCAATTCCTACATGCTTCGCCTCTCCCGAATTTTCTTTCATTTTTTTTATCACTGCGAAGTGACGCCATCGCTGCCATACATTGAATCAACGGGTTCCTGAGCCAACACATCGTGTACGCTAATGATAAAAAAGTCACAGCTTTGCCGCAAAGGCGAAGAAATGAACGCAATAGCAACAAATTGGAAGGTCACGCGAATAATGGCAAGCAGATAGCAACGTGCCCCGCGTTGCTCAAGAGCAAATGACACACGAAACGTACGCACAGGCACAGATGAACTCGAATAAGCGTCTCAATTGTCACTTAGCTGTGTCCGAAAAAGCTCGTCCTTCGCAAACGGAGGCCGTGCAACGAGTGCCACGACCTTTGTGCGCCTGGTAACTACAACAGAATCGCTCCGGTGAGAGCCCAAGGCGTACGATTGTCCCCACTACGAGATAAGCGAGCGCACGCTTGAGCGTCCCCTCTCCGTGGGTCAAAGTGCGCGTGGGAAATGAGAGCGCGCGCCGCCGCGTCGTGACGATCTGGCGACGCGCGCTCATTGCGCCATCTCGCTGGTGATGCTGAAAACACGATAGGTCCCACGAGATGGGCGTCGTTAGTGGTAAGTGGTAGATATAAATATCTTGCCGTTTGAACGTTGAAGGATGTGTCCTTTTGTGGCTTAGTGGCTAACGCCTCGCACTCACAATTCAGAGGTCGGACGTTCAATTCCGCGTGCCGGACTCTTTTTCTGGGATATTTTTTTTTCTTTCTTGCGTTAATATATATATGGTGAATGACGGCGACGCCGGCGACAAAACCGTGTCCATATAATTGCTATCGCAATAAAAATACGTTCGTTATTTAACTTCTACGCAGGCACACCCAATCGTTTCGAAGAGTAACAAGCTGTGGCACGAAAGCGACCGTTTCTCGCTGCTGTAGCTATATTACGTAAGCACATTACGCAGCGCGAGGTCGCTCGAAGTAGCATTTGTCCTTTCTAATTGCGTCGCCCAGAAATGTGCCACGTTAGTCGCACACAGCGCTTTCCTGCTTATTCGCCGCCGCCGCCCTGCCCCAAACGACCGTTCCCGTGCTGTAGCGTCGGAAATTTCGCTCCGGCCGTGTCCCTCGTAATTTCGTCGCCCTTCAGAAAGCGGCGTTTGCTCCCAGTAGCGCGCCAAGGCTTTCACCGGTGATCAATCCCGGTCGCTGTGCTGGCGTTTAATCGCTCTCGACACAGCGCGCAAAAAAAAAAAAAATTGCGCGCCAACAAAGCGCATTATGCAAGCGCTCGCACATTCTCCTGCTGCTGTGACGAATGAGGGACTCGCATGTGTTGACCGACCCTGCAGTGGCGTTCTCGAATTTCAATGTTAAAAGTGACGTTTGCGTAGGTTCGAGCTGAATGACAGACAGTCTCAGACAGTGGATGCCCAAACTACAGGGACGACCTCACGCTGAAAGCAAGCATTTATACTATACGTTGTCGTGCGCATAGGTATTTCATCAGTTCGTGGTCTTCTGGCAGTCGCCGTTACCCTTCACCGTTATTCTCTCGTTGTACGTACCCGGGGTCTTCTACTCGTAGCCGTCGTTCGCAGCTATTTCTTGTAGGACCAACTGTCGCCTTGTTCATTATTAGTGAACCATGGATGATTAGTGGGATTTACCGAATTTCTGTGGCACATAATTGTTTGTGGTTATGATTGTTTTGTTGTTGTATAACTGCTGTATCTTGCCTGTACTTAGCTACGGAGCAGAAACCTGGAGACTTACAAAGAGGGTTCAGCTTAAATTGAGGACGACGCAGCGAGCAATGGAAAGAAAAATGGTAGGTGTAACCTTAAGAGACAAGAAGAGAACAGAGTGGATTAGGGAACAAACGGGTGTTAAGGATATCATAGCTGAAATCAAGAAAAAGAAATGGACATGGGCCGGGCATGTAGCGCGTAGACAGGATAACTGCTGGTCATTAAGGGTAACTGGCTGGATTCCCAGAGAAGGCAAGCGGGTTAGGGTAAGACAGAAGGTTAGGCGGGCAGATGAGATTAAGAAGTTTGCGGGTATAAATTGGCAGCAGCAAGCACAGGACCAGGTTAACTGACAGAACATGGGAGAGGCCTTTGTCCTGCAGTGGACGTAGTCAGGCTGCTGCTGCTGCTGCTGCTGCTGCTGCTGCTGCTGCTGCTGCTGATGATGATGATGATGATGGTGATGGTGGTGTATATAAAGACGATTTGCTAAACACCCTCACTGTTGGAGAAAAATGCATCCGTAAGTGCAGGCCTTCTTGCGGGTGCTTAACCCCACCGATATGTTTGTCAATGTTGAGTGAGACAATCGCGGAAAGCGGTCTTCCATGTCTCCGTTAAGAGTGCCTCATATCAAGAGAGGTAAAAAAAAATGAAAACGAACTTGCGCTGTGAAGCGCGGTATACGCAGAGCTCTTTCCTCTCAACATCCGTAGTTGCGATCGCGTCGACCCTATTGTGTTCCGAAGTGGCTCCACCTCAGCGAGACTCATCGGGCCATGTCTGCGATAGCGCGCGTTTCGTCAGAGCCCCGGCAGCACTGTTACGTAGAGTGGCGTACAGATTCGCTGTGCAGAAATGCCCAGAAGAATGCCATTGCGGTGTTTACCGCTGAAGAAGGCGATATGATTGCGCTTGGTGGATGACGATTGTGAACTCTCAAGTACTACGCCATCTTTAGAGACTATCTCAGGACACGACGCTCTTGTGCTGTCATAGGATGAGTTAAATAAACGGAATGTATTTGAAATGATTTTGTAAAGGAATTCTGCAACAACCTCGCGAGAGTGACGTGGCAAGAAATCTGCAAGCAGCATCTTGAGAGAAACCTGGCCAGTCGTACACAGGGCAGCTTCGTGAACGTTCAACTGAACGAAGTGAAGTAGGAAGCTGAATGATTGAGACGTTGATTTCCGCGGCCTTTTCTTCATTCGGGGAATGCGGACAACAAAATTGAAAGTTGGGCTAATTGGTGCAACTGGAGCATTCAAACAGCGTGAAAATGACGTAAGGAAGGTATACAACAACGCAGAGCGCTCGTCCAATGCGTTTTTTCACCGCGTCAGTGAGCCATTTCATATTTTAGATTGAGGCGTAAATATTTGAAGCTCGTGTGCTCAGATTTAGGTGCACGTTCAAGAACCCTGGGTGGTCGAAATTTCCGGAGCCTTCCACTACGGCGTCTCTCATAGTCATATGGTGGTTTTGGGACGTTAAACCCCAGCGAAAAAAAAAAAAACGAGCAATTTCTCGTCTATTTATTTATTTGATTTGCATACATAGATACACAAGGACACAAAGGAAAGAGGGAGATAGCAAGCTGGCAACTGCCACCTTTCTATTCGCATGCTAAACCAGTGGATGACCCGAAGCATCATAGTCGTTGTGAGGGGCTTCGAGCCTGTAATTATGTGAGAGAGCAGAGAAAGGCGTGTATTTGAACCAGACGATAGTGTCCGGTATATGCTACCCAGTAATCGTGGGGGGTTGGGGGATAGGCGATTGGAAAGAGAGCACAGAGACAGAGAGATAACAATATATACAAAAACATTCGAAAAAGAAAAAAAAAAGATAACAAGGAGCCGGCACACTCACTTACAAGGGCGTTCTAATTAGTCATACAGACAGACCAGTAGATCGCAGGAAGTCGTTTGTTCGACCTTGTGACGTTGAGTTTCGACGACGGTGCTGTTATTTCCTCTGCTAGAGATTTGTTAACGTATACAAAGGAATATACACGTACTGGGCCACCAGATTAACCAATATCATTCTAAACGTAAGGTTGAACTGATTGCAGAAAAAATGGTGCAGCGCTAGCTGCAGGTTCGCTTAGTATCGAGCAAATGCTGACTGGTTTACTTGCTGCGTCCTCTCTCATTTACTAACTATACAAACTCGTGACCACGGTCACGAGTTTGTATAGTTAGTAAATGGTGAACATCCAAAAGCGACAGAAATTCTCAATGCATGCACTAATCGCATAACGTCAAGATTCAGTTCAGGGAAGTTTTGCAGTCTTCCAAACAGAATCAGATCAGGGGGAGCTTCACAGGCTGAGCTGCTCAGCTCGAGATCGCTGGTTTGATTCCCTGTCGCGACTGCTGCATTTCAACGTGGAGCGGAACGCAACAACATCCGTCTACTTAGATTTAGGTGCGCATCAAATAATCCCGGACGGTCAAAATTAATCCGGCGGCGCCCGCTATATGACCTATATCTCGTAATCATATCGTTTTTCTTAGACGGTTAACTTCGGACATTGTATCACATTCCCAGCGTACATTTAAACTTCACATATAGAGCGAACTCAGGGGACGAATTGCAACTCATGATTACGGAGTTAGACAAGGAGAGCAGAAAGGTGGGTCTTAAAATGAATCTGCAGAAAACGAAAGTATTGTACAGCAGCCTAGGAAGATAGCAGCGCTGCCCCGCCGCGGTGGTCTAGTGGCTAAGGTACTCGGCTGCTGACCCGCAGGTCGTGGGATCGAATCCCGGCTGCGGCGGCTGCATTTCCGATGGAGGCGGAAATGTTGTAGGCCCGTGTGCTTAGATTTGAGTGCACGTTAAAGAACCCCAGGTGGTCTAAATTTCCGGAGCCCTCCACTACGGCATCTCTGGTAATCATATGGTGGTATTGGGACGTTAAACCGCACATATCAATCAAGATATCAGCGCTTTGAGATAGGTAATATTTCACTTGAAGTTGTAAAAGACTATGTCTCCTTAGGGCAGGTAATAACCGCGGAGACGAACCACGACATTGAAGTAACTAGAAGAATAAGAATGCGGTGGAGCACATTTGGCAAGCACTCTGAAATTATGACAGGCAGATTGCCATTATCCCTCAAGAGGGAGGTATACAACAGCTCTTTCCTGCCGGTACTTAGCTACGGAGCAGAAACATGGAGACTTACAAAGAGGGTTCAGCTTATGTTGAGGAGGACGCAGCGATCAATGGAAAGAAAAATGGTAGGTGTCACTTTAAGAGACAAGAAGAGAGCAGAGTGGATTAGGGAACACACGGGGGTTAAGGATATCATAGTTGAAATCAAGAAGAGGAAATAGACATGGGCCGGGCATGTAGCCCATTGACAGGATAACCACTGGTCATTAAGGGTAACTGACTGGATCTCCAGAGAAGACAAGAGAGTTAGGGGGAGACAGAAGGTTAGGTGGGCAGATGAGATTAAAAAGTTTGCGGGTATAAATTGGCAGCAGCAAGCACAGGACCGAGTTAATTGGCGGAACATGGGAGAGGCCTTTGTCCCGCAGTGGACGTAGTCAGGCTGTTGCTGCTGCTGGTGATGATGATAGAGTGAACTGTATTCTCTGTGATCCGTCAAGGTGGTCTTGTGGTTCTGGTGCTTCACTGCTAACCCGAAGGTCGTGGGATCGAATCCCGAACGCGGCGGCCGTATCTTTGATGAATGCGAAGATGCTTGAGGCCATTGTACTTGGACACTGGCGGAGATTAAAGAACCCCAGGAGGTCGAAAACTTCCGGAGCCCTCCACTGCCGCGTCCCTTGTAATCATATCGTGGTTTGTTGACGATGAACCCCAAACAATTCAACACGATACAGACCAAACGGGATTAGCGCTGTGTCCTGTTTGGTCTTCCTAGTTATTTTTGTACTGCGCTGCTTTCAACAATGCGTCTGTACGTTTGCGTGTATATTACACGTGGGGAATTCCCCACCTGCGGCAGGTGGTATTCTCGAACAAAGTCATCAGGTTCGCTTTGTTTTCGAAGTTGTGCACTAGTTTTAGCCTCGTTTTCTCAGACGAGACGGAAGACGACGTGGGTAACGCGAACGTACGCATACGAACGTGACTTTGATTGGCCTTAGAAGTGTGGCAGCTTGGCCGCCGACATTGGCTTTCCGATAGGTTTCGCCACACTGCACGCCTTTAGGGCGAGTAACGGTGGCACTCGGCGACGGATCGACAACTACGAAGCAGGCGGGGAAATGGGCCATTGAGCAGGCAGGCGCGTTGCATGGGCGCGTGTGCTCGTGGAAAGTGTGGGTTCTCTCTCTTCCCCCCCCCTTCCCCCCATACAAGCGAGAGTTTGTTTCCGAAGCGGGTTTGTCGGTGTCGCGTGCGAGGCTGCTCCAGAGCGGCTTCTCCTTCGCGCCCCAAGACGACGCAAGCGAGCACCGAGAGCTCGCTTTCGGGCGAGCGCTTTTTGCAAACCCTTTGGAGAGACACTCGAGGGACGAGAGTTCCGTGCACCGTTTGACCACGTGAACAGAGAAGGACTTGTCTGGAGTGGTCATCCGACGTCGTTCCCGTGAAGAGCGTGTTGTTCGCGTCTTTTCTCCCTGTTGTTGACGAACGAGTTGGTGCGCCGGGTTGCAGCGTGTACTCGGACCTTCAGATCGGCTGACACTCGCTTGCGAAGAAAAGAAAGACATCGGTTTCTGTAACGCGTCCGATTCTTTACGGCGATAGCTTCGCCTCGAGAGGATATCGGGCGACGATTGTGCTTGAAGAGGATACGCCTACTCTGTCTCGCCCGCTTTATAAGTGTGTCCTTTTCGCAAGATTCGCGCGATCGTTGACTCGGCACGTTCATATCTCCGCGGCAGACAACACTATCGCGGGTATATTTTCACCGGCGCGATGATGGAGCGAGTGATCGAGTGTGCGTGTGCTTAGAATGCGGCCGTGAGAGACGGTGAAAAAAAAAAAAGAAAGTTCCTCGACGGGCTTTCATGCAAATCTCGCACCTCGTGGAAAAAGCGCTTTACGGAAGTGTTCAAGGACAGTGCGAAGGATCATGGTTCTCGCGGCCGCTCTGCGCAAGGCCTCCGGCGAAGTTCAGTTGAACTCGGTCAAGCCCATTCGAGACGAGGTCGACGGCTTCAAGACGACCCGTGAGTGCCCAACAGCCCTTTCTTTCCTATACGCTGCGATGTCGCGGCTAGCATTTTTTAATCTCACGTGTGGAATTTGCAGTTACCCGCAGGACGGTTGTGAAATCAATCCAAGGTTTCGGTCGTTCGACGATAGAACAAAATAATGGTCAACGTGGTACCTCAACTCTACCGTATAATCATATACACAATTTTCTGCGGTAAGAAAATTTAGTACATGAATAAAAAATGATTGTTGCAGAGACGCCGTAGTGGAAGACTCTAGAAGTTTCAACCACCTCGGGTTTTTAACGTGCACCTATTTCTTAGTACACACGGGCCTTGAGCATTTTCGGCTTCATCGAAGGAGCGGCTGCTGTTGCAGGGATTCAATCCCACTACGGTGTCGTTCATGATCGTACTGTAACTTTAGGACGTTAAATCTTAAATATTAATAAATCAATATCATATTCCACATGGATACCAACCTTAATGTTTAAAAACACTGCAAAAGCTGAGCAGGTGTTCTGAAAGTTAATTAATAAACGACTGTAAACGCCTTGAGCAGCTTAAACAGGAAATGATGAGACTATATGTACTTAAAATTAACGCTGACGTAAAAGAGCCTTGCACACGTAATACAAATACTTGGTTTGGGTATATGACACAAGTCGAAATGTATGGCAAGCAAACTCCATGTGATGCATCCAGGAAAAAAAAAACCTGAAATACAAAATGAATTCACGACAAGTGCATGCACATGGTATATATACACTGATTTGAGGAGCAATATTTCACTCTAGTTGGGTAACGTAATATAAACGCGCTGGTTAGTAATATGTTTCAGCTGTGTGTTAAAGAGGCTCAGCATGGTACGAGCCTTAATTTCTTTCAATTTCATCGCGAAACTACGTTGCTTGGTACTTCATGGATTATTTTGCGCAAATGATGGTTATGACTGTTTTTTTTTTTCGTGCCCACTCTCTTGTGAGCAGATTCATCGACCGTTGCTATTGATGCAGACTTATTCGCTGTGTACTAACAATATTGGTGTTTAGTTATAAATTTTGTGGCCAACTGTTAACGTACTAAGCTTTGAAAAAATAAAGGTGACTCTCTAGGTTCCTGTAAATATTATTTACACAGCTGAGAGCATCGTGGCACTCTTTTCGACAATATATAAATAATTCATAATAAACCATCCAAGCTGTTCCCCAGGGGCATAGCCAGGGAGAGGGGGGATTTGGGGAAGTTGAAACCATTCCCAATTTTTTTCAATGTTGCTTGCGTATAATACACGCACACATGGAAACGCACGCAAGAACATGCATGAACTGTGGCTTACCCACACCCGCCCCACCCTACTGCAAAACGAAAAATCATTCACGGAGTGAATGATGATGATTGGGCGAAGCGCCCGTCAGTCCATTCGTGCTTCCATCCGTCCGTTCATTGTTGCTTCGGTCCGTCCATCCATCCGTCCGTCCGCCCACCCGTCTGTGCATCCGTCCGTCCGTTTGTCCGTTCGTCCGTCCGTCTGTCTGTCAGTCCGTCTGTCTGTCTGTCAGTCCGTCTGTCTGTCAGTCCGTCTGTCCGTCTGTTAGTCCGTTCTTCCGTCCGTCGATCTAGAGAACACTCCAAGTACCACCATCTCGCGTCTTAACATGCATTCATCATATACAAGTACCGCCATCCAGCGGACATTCCAAGTACTAAACGAGAGGTGGCTACCTACTACTACTACTACTACTACTACTACTACTACTACTACTACTACTACTACATACATACATACATACATACATCGGGGACACACTACCCACAGCATAAGGAGCTTCGCCCCCTAAAGAATTCTAGCTGCGCCCTTGTTGTTCCCCATAGGCCGATTAAACCAGGGCGTAGTACCATGGATGTGCGAAGGGGGTGCTAGGCTTGGCGGCTACACGACCCCACCCCCTCTCTCCCCCTGAAATTTCGGATATTTTTCTATGCAGTGACGATAAGCTATAGACGTTGGTTTGCATGCTTAGCGTCTGCATTTCTGTTTGAAACGGCCTTCGTGATTGCCGGCCAACATTGCGCATTATTACACGTACACCGATGACAAATCTTGACGGTCATGTTATGGCAGTGAAAATCCCGTCCCCACTCTCCCCCCGCCGCCTCCGTACAAAAGGTTCGGCGGATTCCCTCGTGTAGTGCATCACACGGGACGCACAGTTTATCAACGCGTAGTTATAAGTGTAACCAAGTAATGCACCTCCGAAACTCACTCGCGACGTTTCCTTGATGTACACGATTCTTAACTCGGCCCGCACATTTTCCTGTCTCACAAGTTTAAAACAATGGTAGCGCTCTTACGTCTATTGCGTGCTTGGTACTCGTAATGCTCTCCACTACAATACCAACATTCGCTTCACGCTCATTTACAAGAAGAAAAAAAGCAGGGCAGTTTCACCCTAGTAAAGGCGTGAAGTATGAAGGAGCATATAGGCTACAGTGATGTTCCCTTCGTATTTCAGAAACTGTAGCGCAGTAACGAATAACATGGGACAGGAAGCAGACATGGACCAGCGCATACGCTCAAGTGAGATTTTATTGCAAATCCTGAGCATCTACAAGCACTCATCTCAATCTACAGAAAAAAAAAAGCGAAAGGTTATAAATGAACACGTGTCGCCTGTGCCAAACAATCAAGATCCTTTTCTTAGATAACAGGACGGAAGGCATGTTGACACATGCATTCCCCACCTTACCTGTCTCGGACGCCTTTAGAATTTCTCTATTGTCACAATAGCGTTACAGTCTATATATATGGTCAGGATCTGCAATAAAACACCTCAGTTGAAAGTAAGTGCTTGTTATACCGTCCGCTTGTTTTCTTGCGTTCGTATACTGCGCTGCGGTTTCTAGTGTATACGATAGACTTCCAAACAGGCCCTCCCGCCCTCCCTTTTGAGGGGCTCTTTCCCTCTCGCTCGCTTCCCTATTTTACGCACCCTATCTTCCTCTATCAATTTCTTTCTCTCTCGTGCTCTTTTCCTCACCCTCGTTTCCCCATTTCTTTACGCACCCTATCTTCCTCTATCAATATCTATTTCTTTCTCTCTCTCTCATTTATTTATTTATTTATTTATTTATTTATTCATACTGCAATCCCTATTACAGAGATTTTAGCAGGGTGGTTACAGATATAGTTTTCACAATGTTAACACTTAAGAATGCATAAACCAAACAAACAAACAAAAAAATAGTATGCTCTTTTCCTCACCCTCGCTTCCCTATTTCTTTACGCATCCTATCTTCCTCTATTAATATCTATTTCTTTCTCTCTCGTGCTATTTTCCTCACCCTCGTTTCCCTGTTTCTTTACGCACCCTAGCTTCCTCTATCAATATCTATTTCTTTCTCTCTCAGTCTTTCTATCTTTCTTGTAGTTCGCTTTCGGCCGCGGCAGTCGCATTTTAGTGGAGACTCAATGGGAGGCTGCCTATACTGAGCTATGTATACGTGCAGATTAAGGAACACCAGATGGTCGAAACTTCCGGACACCTTCACTATGGCGTGCCTCATAATAGTACGGTGGTCTTGGGACGCAAAACTACGGATATTATTATTATGCACATTTGTTAACGTCATCTCTTGTCCGACATGATGCCTGTTAAAAGTCCTTTCACGAAGAAGTTTTAAGCACTGGTATGGGCTCTTGGTGGAATACTCGCCTGCCATGCAAAGGGCTTGACTTGAAATCCCATCCAATCCTGGATATTTTTTTTCGCGCTCCGCATGATAATGAACCCGGGGAGTGGGGGGAGGGGGTGTCACTACGTCACAAAAATGAGTTATGGTTGTGATCTCATGACAGCTTTATCTGTAAGACATGTCCACGTAGTACGTTGAAGAACACTGGTAAACGTTTCCCGCTACGCACAAAGCTGCGTAATATATTTCTTGTATCAAGGAGGCATGCATCGGGAACAATACTGTTCGCGATCACATCGGAGGGCTTTGTGGGTCAGGTGAAAAGGTTGTTCCATTTCGTCGGAGGATTACCGAGATCAACGACTACTGACGCTTGCTGCGTCGCGCTAAGCTCTTTCGCCCCTTTTTCGTTTTAGAGACGATAGTGTTTGTTGGCATACTTGAACGCAGAAATATTGGTCTGCTTCTATATCTCTATGCCAATCGATTCATCTGAGGTAGATTCAGGCGGCCGCTTAATGTCAAAGCACTTGCTGAACGCCCAGCAACCTTCAACAGGTAGCTGCGTTCACAATTGTGAACATAGTCGACCAAAAAAGTAAAGATTACGCATATATGAGGTGCGGCATAAATACGTAAGTATATAAAGTGGTGTGTTCCTTACTAGCATACACGTATATACGTAATTCTAAAGTTTCTTAGGCTGCGCTGAAAATGTGAAGCTATTCACGAAGGAAAGCCGGGAGAAGACTATAGTATGGCATGGCATGGCATGGCATGGCATGGCATGGCATGGCATGGCATGGCATGGTATGGTATGGTATGGTATGGTATGGTATGGTATGGTATGGTAAGGTAAGGTAAGGTAAGGTAAGGTAAGGTATGGTATGGTATGGAGAACTTTATTTAACTCCTGAGGATCAGTCCAGGACTGATGCTGGCTGCTCCCACGTCAGGAAAGAGAGGCCAAGCCCCTCTGCCGCCACACGGGCCCTCTGGACAGCCCTGAGTTGGTTTTCCTAGCGCGTCACTGTGCAGCATTCGCTGCCACCACTGTTCACCGAGAGAAGCCGCACCGGCCATTGCCGAGCAGCGCCAGAGCATGTGTTCAAAACCGAGCAAGTCCCCACACTTACTACAATAAATCGAAACCCCGCTGTCCGGATTAATTTTATTCGTGACGACCGTGAAAACTATAGCTTTTAATTTTTTTTTCACGTCCGAAGCACCTTATAGTCCTCGGCTTGTCGGCGTCCAATGTCGTCTCGGTGTGTCATGCAGTCTCGGTCTATCATAAACCGGTATGCACCACCACAATTGCACGAGTCCCATTCCTGAGTCCCCTTTCTGTGACAATGAAGGGAAGGCTACGTGGTCGGAGCCACATCTCTGGCGCTAGTGTCTGTAGGAGCTGCAACGCACTGAGCTTCAGCGAGCATGGGAATGATGGGTAGCACACAGATTTGTCTGGTTTTCGTACTTCTGGCCTGCTTCTGGCTTCGTGTGTGTTCGTGTGGCTTGGAGCTGTTTTCCCACGAAACAAAAATCAGCCAATGTTCAGCGGTTGAGCTTCACCCCCCCCCCCCCTTTTTTTTTTCGGCTTACCCTTTCAAATCGGGTCATCAAGTTCAAAAGGGTTCGTTCTTTCCTTCGAAACGAAACCGAAACACAGCAACAAACGAAGCCACAAGTGCGATTCGCCGCCCGCAAGTAGGAAGACTAGGCAAATGTGTGTACTACCCGTCATTCCCACGGTCGCTGAACGATCGCAGCGACAGAGTCCCCTCTAGTTAATTTTAGGAAACTCTATGGTCGGAGCTACTGCTTCTGTACTCCTCCGCGAAGTAGTCCGGTTCGGATCACGTTTCGAATGACGGCTGTGTTAATCCCACTGCGCACAATATGATACGCCTGCTTACACAGCCAATTGTGAGAGAAATTCGACGCAAGCTTCTTCAGCGAGTCGTCCGAATAGCTGGAGGGCGACGCACGCTCACCTAAAGACGAAGACGCCATTTTGATGTGTGAAGTGCACGTCTCTTTATAAACAGCACTTAGTGGAAAATAATGTTGTTCTTATTCATTACTTTCACGCGGAAAACACGGACGCATTCGTGGCACTATATTTTACAGTGGTGGCACATGTCCACTTTACCTCCATAGCCTTCCCGAGTATTATAGCACGTTTGTCGATTACTCGGAATAGCTGAGCGTTGAAGTAACAACATATATCAACAAGTAAAGGATATCAACAAGTAAAGTTAAACTTGCGCTGAAAAAACATCATGTAGCCTACCCTTGAGACATTGTAATCTACCCTTGAGACACCGAATGTAGTCGTCCTTGAGACACTGTCCAAGTAAATATGTGCTTACTTTCGTAATTGTGCATATTTTTGCTGTAAAATAGTTAAAGTAATTTTTCCAAACTTCTTTCGTATTTCGGTGAATTTTCTTATTATAATGAATAATATTGCACCTGATGGCAAAGTGCCCCGCCGCGATGGTCTAGTGGTCATGGCGCTCGACTGGTTATCCGATGGTCGCTGGATCGAATCCCGGCTGCGGCGGCTGCATTTTCGATGGAGGCGAGAACGTTTGGGGCCCGTGTACTATGATTTATGTGCACGTTAAAGAACCCCGGGTGGTCGAAATTTCCAGAGCCCTCTTCTACGGCGCGTCTCGTAATCATATTGCAGCTTTGGGGCTTTAAATCTGAGATATTAGTACTGTTATTGCGCTAGAAGCGAAAGCTGGGCTAGCTGGTAGTTCATGCTTGGATGTAAAAACAGCGCAAAAATATAGACAAATACACTAAAAGAGACAAGGCGCTCGCATGAACCACCAACTTGACCTCCAATTTATTACTATTATCTGCTATTATTATGGAGGCGGAAATGCTGTAGGCCCGTGTGCTCAGATTTGGGTGCACGTTAAAGAACCCCAGGTGGTCGAAGTCTCCGAAGCCCTCCACTATATACGGCGTCTCTCATAATCATATGGTGGTTTTGGGACGTTAAACCCCACATAATCAAATTATTACTATTATAATTCCTCTTCCTTCCTTCTTTTCTTCTTCATTACTTCTCCGCATTCCTCTTCACTCTATTATTATTATTAATGGCTAAGCCCATTAGTAATTGAGCAATAATTCAATAAGCCATCATGGTTGACTGAGTGATAAAAACCGTGGCGACGCGTTCAAGTTGCACTGTTTAGCTGCAACTGTGCTTGCTTATAGGCTGTGCTTCTTTCCTCCTTTATCTATCTATCGCTTGCTGTTTTGTTTGCTCTCCAGCTTGGCTGGTATCCCACACCGTAAGCACTTTGCGAGCACTCGGCGTGCTTCATGCGCGGCCACCGGATTCCTCACGCGGTAATACCGAGCGATATATAAGTAAAACTCAGGCGTGGAAGCGAAGGTTGCTCACACGTGTTATGGCGTAAACGTGATCGCTTATCCTTACTCCGCTGCTTTCACTCCGCTGCTGCTCTTAAACATACTGAAACACCGCTCAACCTCGACGCGGACCAAGAAAGAGAGGTTACTAACCACAGCGCTGACGGACAGTTGAATGTTTGTTGGAATCACATGGCCGAAAAGATTACAATCACCCTCACACCAATGATGTCACTTCACAGCAAAAAAAATAAATTATATAAAATAAAAAAGACAAATCATCTGTCGTCTTGAATGCGATAATAAATGTCGAAAAAGACTACGTGTATACAGCTCAAGAAAAGGAATCTTAAGCCCCCCCCCCCCCCCCCCTACACAAATGCTCGCTATCATGTAGGCCCATAGAAGGTACGCTGACATATTGTTGAACTTTTTTATATAATATCGTAAGTCTCAGTTATTTCACTCGTTATTTGATTTTGGTGATAAAGTATTGATTGATATGTGGTGTTTAACGTCCCAAAACCACTATATGATTATGAGAGACGCCGTAGTGGAGGGCTCCGGAAATTTCGACCACCTAGGGTTCTTTAACGTGCACCCAAATCTGAGCACATGGGCCTACAACATTTCCGCCTCCATCGGAATGGTGATAAAGTATTAACGGTTACCATAATTTAGAACATACTTTAAATAATTATGAGGAGTGTTCCGCGCCAATACCCGAAAATCGCGTCACCTCACTATACATCCACACCATCCTCGTTCCAATGTAAACAACCACCAAGCACCTACATCACGACTTGGTGACTATGGATCTTCCGTGCGCTCCTTTCTCAGAAAACTTTTTTGTACGGAGAGAGAAAGCATCTCCGTTATGCATTTCCCCGGTGGTACAAAGGCTGGCGTCTCTGCATCGGCAGTGCCTTTTTGCGGGGTTACGCATGTGTTTACAAATGCCCAGATTACGGCGGCAAATCGGGGGAGACTTCGTTGATAAGAGTTGTCAACGCGGTGCTCACTGCCTCGAGTGTTCGTGCATGTGGCCAGTTGTGTTTACGCAAGGACCCCGTTTGGCTCAGCCCGTTTCGGCGCCTTCTAAAACTCGAAGTAATCAACCATGGCGCGCTAAAACAAACTATAGCCTTCCAGCCCTCGTAAGAAGGGGCGATTGTTATAGCTATTTATTATTATCTAGCTGAATTTTACGTTTGTTTTTCCTACACTGTAAAAAGCAAACGTAAACTTTGTGTCTGTACTCCTATATGCCCACTGGCACACGATAAATTGTTATGAAAGAAAAAAAGTGTATACTTTAAGGGCACGGTGTTCTAACACCGTGCTTAAGGACTCGTTTTTCCGTGCTCTGACACAATATTGCCAAGGAAAGCATGTGGGAAGTTATTAGACCTAATCGTAATGTAAATGTGAAAAAAAATGAAAAGATAAGTTTCACTTTTACATTACAATTAACTCGTTTAACATTCCCCACATGTTTCTTGCATGATTGTCTGTTAGATCTCATTTTTATGTCTAATAAAAATTGTTATAGATTTTCTAAGACAAAAGGGCAAAGTGCTGAGCCCCTCCTCCTTTCTTTTTATTTTATGTATTTGTTTGTTTATCTATTGATTTATTTGTGACGTGCTATTTTCAGTAGCGCAGTGAGAAAAAAAAATGCAGTTCACTGGAGTTCAGCTGTTCGAATGAAAGACGCCGCCCGCTGCATGCATACTCTTCTTTGTCCCCTTTCTCCGAAGAGTATAAAGCCAAGCGTCTGGCCCTTACAGCGTGATGCTCGAACGGGAAGTGCAAGACTTGTTCCCTGGATGGCGACGGCGCATGCATCTGGTTTAGTAATCCAATTTCATCGACCACTTGAAGACCCTCGCTTTCTTGAAGGCGAGAATGGGCATCCCGCTGTTGGCCGACCGGAAAGAGTTGATCGTGCGCGTCCGTCGACAGCCTTCGCTTCGGAGCCGCTATTTGTTGGCGGTCGGTCACGAGCGGTTCTTTCTGGACCGTTCAAAGTGACCGCTGCATGGTGGAGACCTTGTTGTGGCGTTCCGTTCGTACGGCCTGTAAATGCCTGAACGGGAAGCGTCAGATCTGCTCCCGGATGTGACGCCATATGCGTCTGAATTACCGCCGCTCTCTCTGGATGAAAACAGCATTGGCAAAGGCCAAAGACGCCGCTCATGTGGCTCTCAATCTTAGCACAATGTGGGAAATGTGGAACTTGATTGGCTACACCTTTGTTTGTTCTTCCTACATTCAACGTCTGCCCTTAAGCATAATGCTACGCGGTGTCACTATAAACCTACGAATTCCCTTCATGTACAAAGTCCATGGATGTCACTGTGCAACACAATGCCAATGAGAACTAACCGACGATGACGCCAAGGAAAGTGTGTTCTCAACAGTAGCTGTAATGAAAACGTGAACAGAGAAAAATGGAAGAAAAGGTCTTGCTGCTGGCAAAGGCCAAACGAGACATTGGAATGACACCGCTGAACGACTTTCTTTTTTTCTGCCTGTTAGCGCCACGTGACGCCAACAGACAGAAAAAGTGTTGCACTCACGGCATGGCCACTTGCAGCGCTGAGAGACACTTCCACGTTTAAATGCACACATCTACCCATTAAGTGACGAAGGGATGGCCGCCGATGTAGCTAAGTTGGAATAGCGTCGGACGAGTTATTCTAAGGTCACAGGTTTGGTTCCTGCCCACGGCAAGTTACATATATTTACTCACTTTCATTTCATCGCAGTTACATTAAATTGGCGACTAATAGCATCCCCCCACACTTTCCTTTGGCATTACTGTCTGTTAGTTCTCATTATTAAATTTCAACTTCGTTCCTACAGATTTCAGTATACGTAACGAGACTGTGCAGCATGTCGAAGTCCTAATTTACTAAAGGACGTGGCTGAAGGTTTGAAAACGTTCGTTTGTGAAATCCTGTGATCCCATACGGCTTGTTTGTGAGCGTTGTGCAAAGTAGAGCAAGGGGTAGTACACATGCAAGGCCACCGAGACATCTTACCACGGCACGAGATATGAAGGGCTGTGCCACGCACTGTCACCCGCAATAATCTCGACCGACTTTTGGTCTTGGACCAAAAAGATACGCTTACGAGCTGCATTTGTTTTAAAAATGTCCGAGGTATTGTGGGTGAACTCGCCGAGACATTCAGTGATACACACGAGTGTGTGAGAGAAAGAGAGAGAATTATTTTAATGGGAAGCTGGAGAGGTTTGCCTGGTTTTTCACCAGACAGGCAACTCCAGTTGCCGGGTGATGACAGCGATATATACAATTGTAAACACGCAACACATACAGTTACATACACGCATAACAGTCACATAACACATAAAGTCACTCACGCGCACTACACTATATATTTGCAACGTTTCGTTCAAGCCTGTAGCCCGTAAGAACGTCAGTAGTGCTTTTGTAGAGTCTAACGCGCTGGAGGTGTCCCGCCATGGGCCTAGAATGTTTTTTTTTTTACTCTAAATTTGTGTCCTGTTGCATTATTAAGCCCATCTTCAGAGACTGTCTCTCTGATGCGTATTTCGTACGTTCGCAGAGGACATGTTTGTTGTCTTCAACGACGTTACATTAGGCAAAAAGTGCTGAGTCGGACGAGTGTGTAATCATCCTTATTGATTGGTTTAAAAAAGGCAGATGCGTGGCTCTACTAAATGAGAATACTGCTTGAAAATTAGGTTCAATGTTTATTCGTGAGCTATAGATTAGATCTTGTGGCGTCCTTTGATGGAGGCAGGCTGCTGTCTTACATTGAGCAGGCAAGAGTGTTACAGCATGATCTTAATAATAATAATAATAATAATAATAATAATAATAATAATAATAAAGTTACGAAGAATAATTATTTACTAAGCATACAGACCTCCGAAAGCCCCGCGTAGGGATTGAGTGCGGCAGTATTTGGCAGCAGCGAAAAACGGCAATAGTTGACGGGCTGCCAACGTTTCGCCTCCATCGAAATGCGACAGACGCTATCGAACCCGCTACCTTCGGGTCAGCAGAAACTACTGTACCACGGAGGCAGCTTTCTTTTCAATTAAACGTGCATGTACAGCTGTCAGACCGCTACAAGCTTTTAGACGAGTGCCTTTGTATCACGTTCCTGCGAGTAAATTGTTCAACGAATTTTAACCTCCCCGTGCGCCTGTTATATGCTGTGGTGTCGCATGCCATCACTACCGTCGTCAACACATCGCATTAATTTTTGAGTTTCCTAATGGGTACAGGGGAATTCCGATGGCAAAGTCGGCGCTACCATTTTCGTGGTGCTCCGACGACCTAATTTGGTGGAACGTGATACGCCCGAATTCCTGCGTCCTCTACAATAGGACGCAGTAGTATAGCTTAAGCTCACGCGTTTTTTTTCTTATTTTTTTCTCTTTTTTTCTATCTCTCTCTTTTTCATCCCTCACTCCCTTTCCTCCGGTGTAGGGCAGCAAACCGGACGCTCGCCTGGTTGACCTTCCTGCCTTTCCTTCCTTTACCTCCTCCTCCTGCTACTGCCAGAATAAGGCCTTCAGTTTCAATGCTAGATCCACGCAACACAGAAATATTCTCCGCCATAACACGAGTCTCAATTACTCATCACGAATCCGCTTCATCCCGGCTGAGTTCAAGGCGTTGGCATTCTCGGAGTCCGTTTCGTGTCATGCTACACAACGCGCTACAATAATTGGGCCGTTCCTGGAGATACTGTGCAATGTGATGCCCTAGTGTGTCCTGGCATGTCGTGCTTCCTCGCAGTCTAGCAGCGGTAATTGGCACTGCCCCGCTACAGCGGAACCTATACGCTAATGTACACTACAGTGTCAACACATAATTAAATACGTGTAAGTGAGGAGTGCATCTCTATTTCTGTGTACCTCGAAACAAGTGTAGATTTATTTACTTACACGTAAAAATTTATTTTAAAAAATGAAACTGAACATGCATATGAAAGGATGACCACGTGCAAAAGAAACCAACTGGCCCAAGAACACGTTGTGTAAGATGACCTAGTGGATAATGCATTTCACGCTTTCGCAAATTTGCCAATGATTTCGCAGTGCACTTGTCCCCAGCCTCGTCTTATACGAACAAGAATGCTTCAGCAATCTGACGCGCTGTCCTCGCACCATGTCTGGTGTTGGAATGTTGGTGCACGTTTCAAATAGCGGGACAACTCGCATGACGCCGCCACAATCGGAGCTGCTTCATCATGTTTCACTTCGTGGGACTGGGTTCAGATTTTTTTTAATAGTATGGTCAAATGCTGTACGGTGGTTAGGCTGCTGACTCGGAGGTCGCCGGTTCGGTCCCCGTCGCAGCGGTTGCGTTTTGGTGGCGGCCAAATGCTGCCCGTGTACTGAGTGATGTCAATGCCCGTTATAGAAATCACCACCAGATGGTCGAAAATTCCAGAGCTTTCGACTACGCCGTGCCTCATATTTATATCAAGGTGTTGGCGCGTTAAACCTCAGATATTAGTTACTGTTAAAGTTTTGTACCACGCACCTCCAGCACCTGCGACGTACTACTTCACACGCATTTAACACGCCCTAAAGACGTGGCGAACCAGTCACATCCGACGCATTGAGAAATCTCACGATGTGTCTTGTGGGGTCTCGGCGAGGCGAACGAGCGCATCGCCACGCCACGCTCTTGAAGTGAACGGGCACAGCAGACGCGGTCGGTACAAAGCACACAACATACATACGTTTATTAACTAATTTAGACGACGATATCGTCCGCCGAATGTTACATCAATTTTAATTAACACGCTACCATACAAACAACATAACGCAGTGACACACTAAACACACCCAACACACTAACACATACCCAAGGCGGCGTCGCCAACGCCTGACTTTCCCCGGCACGAAGCCCGCGGTGCCGAGCACCGGGGACCCACGCTATAGACAACCGTTCGCGGCAGCCGCCACGCGCAGAAGAGGCTCGCTCAACTCTCGCCCACCACCAAGGCCCGCCTTCCGCCAGGGGCCACCGCCGGCGCTACCACTCTACCAACAGTGGTACTCAAAGCGAACACAACGCCATCTATCGCCCGGCGGGGGTCACCACCGAAACAAAGCCTTGGGGCGAGACACGTGCGCCACGCGGCGCAGACAACTTTACAGGGGGGGGGGGGGGTGTCAGCACCCCCACAGTCTCCACAAACGATGAAGAGAATAACACCTTGTGGGGATGGTAATGTACAGGTGATGAAGAAGTGTCTGATAAATGCCCACATCATTGCCGATTTCGCGGCGAGACAGTTTTCTCTGTATAATGTGATTACGGAAATGACACAAATTGTGCTGTATAACGCTCTGAAACACGCGCAAACACAGAATATTAGCTGGGATGCCATACTGATATAGGAAGTGTGACGCACAAGACGCGGCCGCTGCATCTCTCTCATCCTTGAGGAATTCCATCATTCCGCGTCGGTAATTCAGCCATCACACCATACTCTACAGCACCGTGGGCAGCATGGACGGCTCGCATAAGAATACGTTGCCAAGGGATGCGTATTAACATTGTGCTTAGATTTAGGTGCACAAAAAACTCCAGGTGGAAGGGCCAGAGTAGGGGCTAGTTGGTTGTACATGGTTGACACTCACGATGCGCTAGAATTGAACACTTAAATACACACTGAAGCACAGGTGGGACGCACGTGAGCGTGCTCGTGTGTGTCCTACCTGTGCTTCAGTGTGTCTTTTAGTGTTCAATTCTAGCCCGTCGTGAGTGTCCACCCCAGGTGGTCGAAATTTCCGCAGCCCTCCACTACGCCGTCTCTCATACTCACATGGTGGTTTTGGGACGATAACTCCAATAATTAATTAATACGCATTAACATTTACAGCTGTGTTTCAAGTACACCTTCGCATTTCATCTCCGTTTGGTGTAAAAGGATGAAGTTGACTTTGGCTGAGCTTGAAGATCAAACGCACGCACAAAGCCGCTTTCTGGGTGCGTACAGGCTGGTTCAAGACCGGCTGTTTTTGGTGGAGTGCAACTGTGCAGATGACCTAAAGGCGACGCAAAAACAAAAAAAAAAAAACAAATAAAGGCGGCCACAGATACCCATCATTTCGCAACTAAACGGTCGCGAAATAGAATAACGTATACAGGCAAACACGCGTGATGCGGTCGCGAATAAAGCAGCCGTCCAGAGTCGTCATGTACGCTCTGCCTAGCGTGTCTCCGGTCTGCGTGTATGTATAGCCACTAACAACACGAGGCTGCCGTCGAGCTTTCTTGTTGCCGCTTTATTATTTCCTCTTTCATTTTGCTAAGCCCGTGCAGGCAGGGCCGAATATAGGGGAGATAAAGCGGGCATATATGTGACATCCTGTCGTTCGCCGCACTGCTGCAATGATAATCATGGCGTACTCCTTTCCGTGATTGATTCATTCCTTCATTCACTGTTTATTCAGACAAAAACAATGATTGCCTATATAGGTTGAAGGGACTAAAGGCAGTTTACCTCTGCCTGACTAAGGTCCCTCCACTCATACATTTGCTCAGGTGAAGTGGAACAAAGGATACAAATTTCATTCTGCTTTTGAATGAGGGGACAAAAAATTCAAACTCAACAAGTATAACAGATGTCGACACATACGTTCTAAAATAACACATTACAGTCATCACCAATTTGCAGTACCAATATAAAAAAATATATTTCAAACATATATTGCGGTGCGGCAAACGTTTTGACTGAGGCGAAATGCACCCGTGTACTCAGATTTAGGCGCACTGTACGCCGCGGTGAAGCAGTAGTTACGGCGCGCAACTACTGAACCGAAGGTCACGGTTTCGATCCCAAACGGGGTGTTTCCATTTCGATGAGGGTGAAATGCTATAGACACCGGAGTTCTCTGAGAGGTCAGTGCCAGGTGGTCGAAAATTCCGGAGCTTTCCACTGCGGCGTCTCTCATCATCATATCGTGATCTTGGGATGTAAAACCCCAGGTATTATTGTTAGGTGCACTCGAAAATACTCCTCGCTGTGGGCCCATGCATGTGCTCAGATTTGGGTGCACGTTAAAGAACCCCGGGTGGTCTATGTTTCCGGAGACTTGAACTATACGGCGTCTCTCATAATTATATGGTGGTTTTGAGACGTTAGACCCACATATCATCATCATCATCATCATCATCATCATCATCATCATCATCATCATCATCATCATCATCATCATCATCATCATCTTTCTCTTTATATTTATCATCCTCTTCATCATAATCATCGAAGATACTCCTCGCAGTATAGAATATAGTCAGGAGTCGCTTCTTACTACGTACATTGGAGACATCTGTACGAAGTTCCCACCACATTGAGTCTCGCACAAAATCATATCGTAGTTTCGCTACGTCGAACGACAGAACTCCATTAAATAAGCTCACTGTTTTTCATATAACCGCTGCGTTTGTGGGTATTGTTTGCCTCAGCACAGTAAAGATACATATGTTGATAAAGACGTGTGTGCGTGTGACTGTGTGTGTGTGTGTGTGCGTGTGTGTGTGTGTGTGTGCGTGTGTGTGTGTGTGTGTGTGTGTGTGTGCTATTAAATAGACAGGCGCTGCGTCGCAACAAACTTTCATTGGGACAAACTAGCATTCATGTAGGAGACGTACATCGTAACTTGAAAAAAGTCACAGCATATCCACGAAGTGAATGATAATGAGGGGGCGAATCAGTGGGATCGTTTGGTGTTACCGTGAACCAGCGCTGACACTGACCACTGAGGCGGTTAAATGAACGACAAAGCAGTGTACAGCTATATACAATGTGTATTGGTCATAAATTGTAAGTTGAGCGGAGTTGTGAACTTAGTTTTGCTTTCATTATTACTTCTTTGTGGGAACCATTAGGCTAACAAATAGCCGACGACTTTATTGGAACAGAAACACACTTCCTTACATGCTGTATAAGGAACTGAAACCGGGCATGTAGGGAAGAAGAAAAAAGAATTTGAAGAAGCGCCTTGAGGTAAGCTGCAAACCGACGCAGTTTTCCAACCGAGTTAGTGGAGCGGGAAAACACTTACATGTCCAGTTTCAAGCTTGCCACCATTAGTGTTTCATGGAAGAAATTTCTCTTAATACACTGCCTGATTCGACCCTCCCCTGGTTTCACGTTGATGGAGCAGAAACACCAATTCCTACATGCTTCGCCTCTCCCGAATTTTCTTTCATTTTTTTTATCACTGCGAAGTGACGCCATCGCTGCCATACATTGAATCAACGGGTTCCTGAGCCAACACATCGTGTACGCTAATGATAAAAAAGTCACAGCTTTGCCGCAAAGGCGAAGAAATGAACGCAATAGCAACAAATTGGAAGGTCACGCGAATAATGGCAAGCAGATAGCAACGTGCCCCGCGTTGCTCAAGAGCAAATGACACACGAAACGTACGCACAGGCACAGATGAACTCGAATAAGCGTCTCAATTGTCACTTAGCTGTGTCCGAAAAAGCTCGTCCTTCGCAAACGGAGGCCGTGCAACGAGTGCCACGACCTTTGTGCGCCTGGTAACTACAACAGAATCGCTCCGGTGAGAGCCCAAGGCGTACGATTGTCCCCACTACGAGATAAGCGAGCGCACGCTTGAGCGTCCCCTCTCCGTGGGTCAAAGTGCGCGTGGGAAATGAGAGCGCGCGCCGCCGCGTCGTGACGATCTGGCGACGCGCGCTCATTGCGCCATCTCGCTGGTGATGCTGAAAACACGATAGGTCCCACGAGATGGGCGTCGTTAGTGGTAAGTGGTAGATATAAATATCTTGCCGTTTGAACGTTGAAGGATGTGTCCTTTTGTGGCTTAGTGGCTAACGCCTCGCACTCACAATTCAGAGGTCGGACGTTCAATTCCGCGTGCCGGACTCTTTTTCTGGGATATTTTTTTTTCTTTCTTGCGTTAATATATATATGGTGAATGACGGCGACGCCGGCGACAAAACCGTGTCCATATAATTGCTATCGCAATAAAAATACGTTCGTTATTTAACTTCTACGCAGGCACACCCAATCGTTTCGAAGAGTAACAAGCTGTGGCACGAAAGCGACCGTTTCTCGCTGCTGTAGCTATATTACGTAAGCACATTACGCAGCGCGAGGTCGCTCGAAGTAGCATTTGTCCTTTCTAATTGCGTCGCCCAGAAATGTGCCACGTTAGTCGCACACAGCGCTTTCCTGCTTATTCGCCGCCGCCGCCCTGCCCCAAACGACCGTTCCCGTGCTGTAGCGTCGGAAATTTCGCTCCGGCCGTGTCCCTCGTAATTTCGTCGCCCTTCAGAAAGCGGCGTTTGCTCCCAGTAGCGCGCCAAGGCTTTCACCGGTGATCAATCCCGGTCGCTGTGCTGGCGTTTAATCGCTCTCGACACAGCGCGCAAAAAAAAAAAAAATTGCGCGCCAACAAAGCGCATTATGCAAGCGCTCGCACATTCTCCTGCTGCTGTGACGAATGAGGGACTCGCATGTGTTGACCGACCCTGCAGTGGCGTTCTCGAATTTCAATGTTAAAAGTGACGTTTGCGTAGGTTCGAGCTGAATGACAGACAGTCTCAGACAGTGGATGCCCAAACTACAGGGACGACCTCACGCTGAAAGCAAGCATTTATACTATACGTTGTCGTGCGCATAGGTATTTCATCAGTTCGTGGTCTTCTGGCAGTCGCCGTTACCCTTCACCGTTATTCTCTCGTTGTACGTACCCGGGGTCTTCTACTCGTAGCCGTCGTTCGCAGCTATTTCTTGTAGGACCAACTGTCGCCTTGTTCATTATTAGTGAACCATGGATGATTAGTGGGATTTACCGAATTTCTGTGGCACATAATTGTTTGTGGTTATGATTGTTTTGTTGTTGTATAACTGCTGTATCTTGCCTGTACTTAGCTACGGAGCAGAAACCTGGAGACTTACAAAGAGGGTTCAGCTTAAATTGAGGACGACGCAGCGAGCAATGGAAAGAAAAATGGTAGGTGTAACCTTAAGAGACAAGAAGAGAACAGAGTGGATTAGGGAACAAACGGGTGTTAAGGATATCATAGCTGAAATCAAGAAAAAGAAATGGACATGGGCCGGGCATGTAGCGCGTAGACAGGATAACTGCTGGTCATTAAGGGTAACTGGCTGGATTCCCAGAGAAGGCAAGCGGGTTAGGGTAAGACAGAAGGTTAGGCGGGCAGATGAGATTAAGAAGTTTGCGGGTATAAATTGGCAGCAGCAAGCACAGGACCAGGTTAACTGACAGAACATGGGAGAGGCCTTTGTCCTGCAGTGGACGTAGTCAGGCTGCTGCTGCTGCTGCTGCTGCTGCTGCTGCTGCTGCTGCTGCTGATGATGATGATGATGATGGTGATGGTGGTGTATATAAAGACGATTTGCTAAACACCCTCACTGTTGGAGAAAAATGCATCCGTAAGTGCAGGCCTTCTTGCGGGTGCTTAACCCCACCGATATGTTTGTCAATGTTGAGTGAGACAATCGCGGAAAGCGGTCTTCCATGTCTCCGTTAAGAGTGCCTCATATCAAGAGAGGTAAAAAAAAATGAAAACGAACTTGCGCTGTGAAGCGCGGTATACGCAGAGCTCTTTCCTCTCAACATCCGTAGTTGCGATCGCGTCGACCCTATTGTGTTCCGAAGTGGCTCCACCTCAGCGAGACTCATCGGGCCATGTCTGCGATAGCGCGCGTTTCGTCAGAGCCCCGGCAGCACTGTTACGTAGAGTGGCGTACAGATTCGCTGTGCAGAAATGCCCAGAAGAATGCCATTGCGGTGTTTACCGCTGAAGAAGGCGATATGATTGCGCTTGGTGGATGACGATTGTGAACTCTCAAGTACTACGCCATCTTTAGAGACTATCTCAGGACACGACGCTCTTGTGCTGTCATAGGATGAGTTAAATAAACGGAATGTATTTGAAATGATTTTGTAAAGGAATTCTGCAACAACCTCGCGAGAGTGACGTGGCAAGAAATCTGCAAGCAGCATCTTGAGAGAAACCTGGCCAGTCGTACACAGGGCAGCTTCGTGAACGTTCAACTGAACGAAGTGAAGTAGGAAGCTGAATGATTGAGACGTTGATTTCCGCGGCCTTTTCTTCATTCGGGGAATGCGGACAACAAAATTGAAAGTTGGGCTAATTGGTGCAACTGGAGCATTCAAACAGCGTGAAAATGACGTAAGGAAGGTATACAACAACGCAGAGCGCTCGTCCAATGCGTTTTTTCACCGCGTCAGTGAGCCATTTCATATTTTAGATTGAGGCGTAAATATTTGAAGCTCGTGTGCTCAGATTTAGGTGCACGTTCAAGAACCCTGGGTGGTCGAAATTTCCGGAGCCTTCCACTACGGCGTCTCTCATAGTCATATGGTGGTTTTGGGACGTTAAACCCCAGCGAAAAAAAAAAAAACGAGCAATTTCTCGTCTATTTATTTATTTGATTTGCATACATAGATACACAAGGACACAAAGGAAAGAGGGAGATAGCAAGCTGGCAACTGCCACCTTTCTATTCGCATGCTAAACCAGTGGATGACCCGAAGCATCATAGTCGTTGTGAGGGGCTTCGAGCCTGTAATTATGTGAGAGAGCAGAGAAAGGCGTGTATTTGAACCAGACGATAGTGTCCGGTATATGCTACCCAGTAATCGTGGGGGGTTGGGGGATAGGCGATTGGAAAGAGAGCACAGAGACAGAGAGATAACAATATATACAAAAACATTCGAAAAAGAAAAAAAAAAGATAACAAGGAGCCGGCACACTCACTTACAAGGGCGTTCTAATTAGTCATACAGACAGACCAGTAGATCGCAGGAAGTCGTTTGTTCGACCTTGTGACGTTGAGTTTCGACGACGGTGCTGTTATTTCCTCTGCTAGAGATTTGTTAACGTATACAAAGGAATATACACGTACTGGGCCACCAGATTAACCAATATCATTCTAAACGTAAGGTTGAACTGATTGCAGAAAAAATGGTGCAGCGCTAGCTGCAGGTTCGCTTAGTATCGAGCAAATGCTGACTGGTTTACTTGCTGCGTCCTCTCTCATTTACTAACTATACAAACTCGTGACCACGGTCACGAGTTTGTATAGTTAGTAAATGGTGAACATCCAAAAGCGACAGAAATTCTCAATGCATGCACTAATCGCATAACGTCAAGATTCAGTTCAGGGAAGTTTTGCAGTCTTCCAAACAGAATCAGATCAGGGGGAGCTTCACAGGCTGAGCTGCTCAGCTCGAGATCGCTGGTTTGATTCCCTGTCGCGACTGCTGCATTTCAACGTGGAGCGGAACGCAACAACATCCGTCTACTTAGATTTAGGTGCGCATCAAATAATCCCGGACGGTCAAAATTAATCCGGCGGCGCCCGCTATATGACCTATATCTCGTAATCATATCGTTTTTCTTAGACGGTTAACTTCGGACATTGTATCACATTCCCAGCGTACATTTAAACTTCACATATAGAGCGAACTCAGGGGACGAATTGCAACTCATGATTACGGAGTTAGACAAGGAGAGCAGAAAGGTGGGTCTTAAAATGAATCTGCAGAAAACGAAAGTATTGTACAGCAGCCTAGGAAGATAGCAGCGCTGCCCCGCCGCGGTGGTCTAGTGGCTAAGGTACTCGGCTGCTGACCCGCAGGTCGTGGGATCGAATCCCGGCTGCGGCGGCTGCATTTCCGATGGAGGCGGAAATGTTGTAGGCCCGTGTGCTTAGATTTGAGTGCACGTTAAAGAACCCCAGGTGGTCTAAATTTCCGGAGCCCTCCACTACGGCATCTCTGGTAATCATATGGTGGTATTGGGACGTTAAACCGCACATATCAATCAAGATATCAGCGCTTTGAGATAGGTAATATTTCACTTGAAGTTGTAAAAGACTATGTCTCCTTAGGGCAGGTAATAACCGCGGAGACGAACCACGACATTGAAGTAACTAGAAGAATAAGAATGCGGTGGAGCACATTTGGCAAGCACTCTGAAATTATGACAGGCAGATTGCCATTATCCCTCAAGAGGGAGGTATACAACAGCTCTTTCCTGCCGGTACTTAGCTACGGAGCAGAAACATGGAGACTTACAAAGAGGGTTCAGCTTATGTTGAGGAGGACGCAGCGATCAATGGAAAGAAAAATGGTAGGTGTCACTTTAAGAGACAAGAAGAGAGCAGAGTGGATTAGGGAACACACGGGGGTTAAGGATATCATAGTTGAAATCAAGAAGAGGAAATAGACATGGGCCGGGCATGTAGCCCATTGACAGGATAACCACTGGTCATTAAGGGTAACTGACTGGATCTCCAGAGAAGACAAGAGAGTTAGGGGGAGACAGAAGGTTAGGTGGGCAGATGAGATTAAAAAGTTTGCGGGTATAAATTGGCAGCAGCAAGCACAGGACCGAGTTAATTGGCGGAACATGGGAGAGGCCTTTGTCCCGCAGTGGACGTAGTCAGGCTGTTGCTGCTGCTGGTGATGATGATAGAGTGAACTGTATTCTCTGTGATCCGTCAAGGTGGTCTTGTGGTTCTGGTGCTTCACTGCTAACCCGAAGGTCGTGGGATCGAATCCCGAACGCGGCGGCCGTATCTTTGATGAATGCGAAGATGCTTGAGGCCATTGTACTTGGACACTGGCGGAGATTAAAGAACCCCAGGAGGTCGAAAACTTCCGGAGCCCTCCACTGCCGCGTCCCTTGTAATCATATCGTGGTTTGTTGACGATGAACCCCAAACAATTCAACACGATACAGACCAAACGGGATTAGCGCTGTGTCCTGTTTGGTCTTCCTAGTTATTTTTGTACTGCGCTGCTTTCAACAATGCGTCTGTACGTTTGCGTGTATATTACACGTGGGGAATTCCCCACCTGCGGCAGGTGGTATTCTCGAACAAAGTCATCAGGTTCGCTTTGTTTTCGAAGTTGTGCACTAGTTTTAGCCTCGTTTTCTCAGACGAGACGGAAGACGACGTGGGTAACGCGAACGTACGCATACGAACGTGACTTTGATTGGCCTTAGAAGTGTGGCAGCTTGGCCGCCGACATTGGCTTTCCGATAGGTTTCGCCACACTGCACGCCTTTAGGGCGAGTAACGGTGGCACTCGGCGACGGATCGACAACTACGAAGCAGGCGGGGAAATGGGCCATTGAGCAGGCAGGCGCGTTGCATGGGCGCGTGTGCTCGTGGAAAGTGTGGGTTCTCTCTCTTCCCCCCCCCTTCCCCCCATACAAGCGAGAGTTTGTTTCCGAAGCGGGTTTGTCGGTGTCGCGTGCGAGGCTGCTCCAGAGCGGCTTCTCCTTCGCGCCCCAAGACGACGCAAGCGAGCACCGAGAGCTCGCTTTCGGGCGAGCGCTTTTTGCAAACCCTTTGGAGAGACACTCGAGGGACGAGAGTTCCGTGCACCGTTTGACCACGTGAACAGAGAAGGACTTGTCTGGAGTGGTCATCCGACGTCGTTCCCGTGAAGAGCGTGTTGTTCGCGTCTTTTCTCCCTGTTGTTGACGAACGAGTTGGTGCGCCGGGTTGCAGCGTGTACTCGGACCTTCAGATCGGCTGACACTCGCTTGCGAAGAAAAGAAAGACATCGGTTTCTGTAACGCGTCCGATTCTTTACGGCGATAGCTTCGCCTCGAGAGGATATCGGGCGACGATTGTGCTTGAAGAGGATACGCCTACTCTGTCTCGCCCGCTTTATAAGTGTGTCCTTTTCGCAAGATTCGCGCGATCGTTGACTCGGCACGTTCATATCTCCGCGGCAGACAACACTATCGCGGGTATATTTTCACCGGCGCGATGATGGAGCGAGTGATCGAGTGTGCGTGTGCTTAGAATGCGGCCGTGAGAGACGGTGAAAAAAAAAAAAGAAAGTTCCTCGACGGGCTTTCATGCAAATCTCGCACCTCGTGGAAAAAGCGCTTTACGGAAGTGTTCAAGGACAGTGCGAAGGATCATGGTTCTCGCGGCCGCTCTGCGCAAGGCCTCCGGCGAAGTTCAGTTGAACTCGGTCAAGCCCATTCGAGACGAGGTCGACGGCTTCAAGACGACCCGTGAGTGCCCAACAGCCCTTTCTTTCCTATACGCTGCGATGTCGCGGCTAGCATTTTTTAATCTCACGTGTGGAATTTGCAGTTACCCGCAGGACGGTTGTGAAATCAATCCAAGGTTTCGGTCGTTCGACGATAGAACAAAATAATGGTCAACGTGGTACCTCAACTCTACCGTATAATCATATACACAATTTTCTGCGGTAAGAAAATTTAGTACATGAATAAAAAATGATTGTTGCAGAGACGCCGTAGTGGAAGACTCTAGAAGTTTCAACCACCTCGGGTTTTTAACGTGCACCTATTTCTTAGTACACACGGGCCTTGAGCATTTTCGGCTTCATCGAAGGAGCGGCTGCTGTTGCAGGGATTCAATCCCACTACGGTGTCGTTCATGATCGTACTGTAACTTTAGGACGTTAAATCTTAAATATTAATAAATCAATATCATATTCCACATGGATACCAACCTTAATGTTTAAAAACACTGCAAAAGCTGAGCAGGTGTTCTGAAAGTTAATTAATAAACGACTGTAAACGCCTTGAGCAGCTTAAACAGGAAATGATGAGACTATATGTACTTAAAATTAACGCTGACGTAAAAGAGCCTTGCACACGTAATACAAATACTTGGTTTGGGTATATGACACAAGTCGAAATGTATGGCAAGCAAACTCCATGTGATGCATCCAGGAAAAAAAAAACCTGAAATACAAAATGAATTCACGACAAGTGCATGCACATGGTATATATACACTGATTTGAGGAGCAATATTTCACTCTAGTTGGGTAACGTAATATAAACGCGCTGGTTAGTAATATGTTTCAGCTGTGTGTTAAAGAGGCTCAGCATGGTACGAGCCTTAATTTCTTTCAATTTCATCGCGAAACTACGTTGCTTGGTACTTCATGGATTATTTTGCGCAAATGATGGTTATGACTGTTTTTTTTTTTCGTGCCCACTCTCTTGTGAGCAGATTCATCGACCGTTGCTATTGATGCAGACTTATTCGCTGTGTACTAACAATATTGGTGTTTAGTTATAAATTTTGTGGCCAACTGTTAACGTACTAAGCTTTGAAAAAATAAAGGTGACTCTCTAGGTTCCTGTAAATATTATTTACACAGCTGAGAGCATCGTGGCACTCTTTTCGACAATATATAAATAATTCATAATAAACCATCCAAGCTGTTCCCCAGGGGCATAGCCAGGGAGAGGGGGGATTTGGGGAAGTTGAAACCATTCCCAATTTTTTTCAATGTTGCTTGCGTATAATACACGCACACATGGAAACGCACGCAAGAACATGCATGAACTGTGGCTTACCCACACCCGCCCCACCCTACTGCAAAACGAAAAATCATTCACGGAGTGAATGATGATGATTGGGCGAAGCGCCCGTCAGTCCATTCGTGCTTCCATCCGTCCGTTCATTGTTGCTTCGGTCCGTCCATCCATCCGTCCGTCCGCCCACCCGTCTGTGCATCCGTCCGTCCGTTTGTCCGTTCGTCCGTCCGTCTGTCTGTCAGTCCGTCTGTCTGTCTGTCAGTCCGTCTGTCTGTCAGTCCGTCTGTCCGTCTGTTAGTCCGTTCTTCCGTCCGTCGATCTAGAGAACACTCCAAGTACCACCATCTCGCGTCTTAACATGCATTCATCATATACAAGTACCGCCATCCAGCGGACATTCCAAGTACTAAACGAGAGGTGGCTACCTACTACTACTACTACTACTACTACTACTACTACTACTACTACTACTACTACATACATACATACATACATACATCGGGGACACACTACCCACAGCATAAGGAGCTTCGCCCCCTAAAGAATTCTAGCTGCGCCCTTGTTGTTCCCCATAGGCCGATTAAACCAGGGCGTAGTACCATGGATGTGCGAAGGGGGTGCTAGGCTTGGCGGCTACACGACCCCACCCCCTCTCTCCCCCTGAAATTTCGGATATTTTTCTATGCAGTGACGATAAGCTATAGACGTTGGTTTGCATGCTTAGCGTCTGCATTTCTGTTTGAAACGGCCTTCGTGATTGCCGGCCAACATTGCGCATTATTACACGTACACCGATGACAAATCTTGACGGTCATGTTATGGCAGTGAAAATCCCGTCCCCACTCTCCCCCCGCCGCCTCCGTACAAAAGGTTCGGCGGATTCCCTCGTGTAGTGCATCACACGGGACGCACAGTTTATCAACGCGTAGTTATAAGTGTAACCAAGTAATGCACCTCCGAAACTCACTCGCGACGTTTCCTTGATGTACACGATTCTTAACTCGGCCCGCACATTTTCCTGTCTCACAAGTTTAAAACAATGGTAGCGCTCTTACGTCTATTGCGTGCTTGGTACTCGTAATGCTCTCCACTACAATACCAACATTCGCTTCACGCTCATTTACAAGAAGAAAAAAAGCAGGGCAGTTTCACCCTAGTAAAGGCGTGAAGTATGAAGGAGCATATAGGCTACAGTGATGTTCCCTTCGTATTTCAGAAACTGTAGCGCAGTAACGAATAACATGGGACAGGAAGCAGACATGGACCAGCGCATACGCTCAAGTGAGATTTTATTGCAAATCCTGAGCATCTACAAGCACTCATCTCAATCTACAGAAAAAAAAAAGCGAAAGGTTATAAATGAACACGTGTCGCCTGTGCCAAACAATCAAGATCCTTTTCTTAGATAACAGGACGGAAGGCATGTTGACACATGCATTCCCCACCTTACCTGTCTCGGACGCCTTTAGAATTTCTCTATTGTCACAATAGCGTTACAGTCTATATATATGGTCAGGATCTGCAATAAAACACCTCAGTTGAAAGTAAGTGCTTGTTATACCGTCCGCTTGTTTTCTTGCGTTCGTATACTGCGCTGCGGTTTCTAGTGTATACGATAGACTTCCAAACAGGCCCTCCCGCCCTCCCTTTTGAGGGGCTCTTTCCCTCTCGCTCGCTTCCCTATTTTACGCACCCTATCTTCCTCTATCAATTTCTTTCTCTCTCGTGCTCTTTTCCTCACCCTCGTTTCCCCATTTCTTTACGCACCCTATCTTCCTCTATCAATATCTATTTCTTTCTCTCTCTCTCATTTATTTATTTATTTATTTATTTATTTATTCATACTGCAATCCCTATTACAGAGATTTTAGCAGGGTGGTTACAGATATAGTTTTCACAATGTTAACACTTAAGAATGCATAAACCAAACAAACAAACAAAAAAATAGTATGCTCTTTTCCTCACCCTCGCTTCCCTATTTCTTTACGCATCCTATCTTCCTCTATTAATATCTATTTCTTTCTCTCTCGTGCTATTTTCCTCACCCTCGTTTCCCTGTTTCTTTACGCACCCTAGCTTCCTCTATCAATATCTATTTCTTTCTCTCTCAGTCTTTCTATCTTTCTTGTAGTTCGCTTTCGGCCGCGGCAGTCGCATTTTAGTGGAGACTCAATGGGAGGCTGCCTATACTGAGCTATGTATACGTGCAGATTAAGGAACACCAGATGGTCGAAACTTCCGGACACCTTCACTATGGCGTGCCTCATAATAGTACGGTGGTCTTGGGACGCAAAACTACGGATATTATTATTATGCACATTTGTTAACGTCATCTCTTGTCCGACATGATGCCTGTTAAAAGTCCTTTCACGAAGAAGTTTTAAGCACTGGTATGGGCTCTTGGTGGAATACTCGCCTGCCATGCAAAGGGCTTGACTTGAAATCCCATCCAATCCTGGATATTTTTTTTCGCGCTCCGCATGATAATGAACCCGGGGAGTGGGGGGAGGGGGTGTCACTACGTCACAAAAATGAGTTATGGTTGTGATCTCATGACAGCTTTATCTGTAAGACATGTCCACGTAGTACGTTGAAGAACACTGGTAAACGTTTCCCGCTACGCACAAAGCTGCGTAATATATTTCTTGTATCAAGGAGGCATGCATCGGGAACAATACTGTTCGCGATCACATCGGAGGGCTTTGTGGGTCAGGTGAAAAGGTTGTTCCATTTCGTCGGAGGATTACCGAGATCAACGACTACTGACGCTTGCTGCGTCGCGCTAAGCTCTTTCGCCCCTTTTTCGTTTTAGAGACGATAGTGTTTGTTGGCATACTTGAACGCAGAAATATTGGTCTGCTTCTATATCTCTATGCCAATCGATTCATCTGAGGTAGATTCAGGCGGCCGCTTAATGTCAAAGCACTTGCTGAACGCCCAGCAACCTTCAACAGGTAGCTGCGTTCACAATTGTGAACATAGTCGACCAAAAAAGTAAAGATTACGCATATATGAGGTGCGGCATAAATACGTAAGTATATAAAGTGGTGTGTTCCTTACTAGCATACACGTATATACGTAATTCTAAAGTTTCTTAGGCTGCGCTGAAAATGTGAAGCTATTCACGAAGGAAAGCCGGGAGAAGACTATAGTATGGCATGGCATGGCATGGCATGGCATGGCATGGCATGGCATGGCATGGCATGGTATGGTATGGTATGGTATGGTATGGTATGGTATGGTATGGTAAGGTAAGGTAAGGTAAGGTAAGGTAAGGTATGGTATGGTATGGAGAACTTTATTTAACTCCTGAGGATCAGTCCAGGACTGATGCTGGCTGCTCCCACGTCAGGAAAGAGAGGCCAAGCCCCTCTGCCGCCACACGGGCCCTCTGGACAGCCCTGAGTTGGTTTTCCTAGCGCGTCACTGTGCAGCATTCGCTGCCACCACTGTTCACCGAGAGAAGCCGCACCGGCCATTGCCGAGCAGCGCCAGAGCATGTGTTCAAAACCGAGCAAGTCCCCACACTTACTACAATAAATCGAAACCCCGCTGTCCGGATTAATTTTATTCGTGACGACCGTGAAAACTATAGCTTTTAATTTTTTTTTCACGTCCGAAGCACCTTATAGTCCTCGGCTTGTCGGCGTCCAATGTCGTCTCGGTGTGTCATGCAGTCTCGGTCTATCATAAACCGGTATGCACCACCACAATTGCACGAGTCCCATTCCTGAGTCCCCAATCCACTAACAATAAAGGAGACAACCGTTACAACCCAACAAGTATCCGACGATGTTAGAGGAGCTAAAACATCATTCCCTACTTGCTGTAGGGAACTGAAACCGGGCATGTAGGGAAGAAGAAGCACGTCAGTGTAAGCTGCACTTTGACGCAGTTTTCCGACGACGTTGATGGATCGGAAACAGCCTTCCCTAAAAGCCCGGTTTGAGGCTTGGTACCGCTATTGTGCCTCATCACAGAAATCTCTCTCAAAAAGCTGCATGATAAACCACTCCTGAGCTTTAAGGTTAAATGGTGGAACTGAAACACGCTTCCTTGCGTACTCCCCTTTTTTCCCGTTCCTTTAGCAGCTGCCCTAAGATACACCCATCTCCGATTTCCCTATAGGGTTGTCAGTTTAATCGTGCTATTCTTGTACAGTATACGTTTTCTTATACAGACTCTGCTGACCCACCGTGGTGGTACAGCAATTACGGGGCTAGATGACTGATCCGCAGGTCGCGGGATGGAATCCAGTGATGGCTGCCACATTTCGATTGAAGCGTAATGCCTGAGGCCTGTGTACATAGTTTTAGGCGCACTGTAAAGAACACCAGGTTGTCAAGGAGGAGGAAAGAAATAAGGACAGGGAGGTTAGCCAGTTCTTAGACCAGCTGGCTACCCTGTGCTGGGGAATGGGGTGAGCGGAATAAAAGATGATAGAAAAGAAATTTTGCAGAGAGAGAGAGAGAGAGAAATACGATTTTTTTTTCAAAATTTTTGGAGTGCGGGCATCTCTCGTAATCGTGTCGTAATTTTGTGGACGTAAAACTTCAATAATTATTATTAAGATTGCTTTATTATTATTACTCTTGCTGTAAGTTGCCAGTCACGAACTCTCTTCGGCAGGCTGTTGTTACATGTCACTAAATAATAAAGAAGAAACATTTCGTGAAACAGCTTCTGCCTTTGAAATACGATGTGACAGAAAATGGCCCGGAGATATGTAAACCTAAGAACCGCGCACAGGATGTGATGGCTGCCGCCACATAAACTGCTCGAGAATCCGAAGCCCTCTCCGGATGTGTCAAATATGCATTATGGCGATTGTACGTAAACTCGCAAAATCTTTGGATTTACGAGAAATTACCGAATATCCGTAAAATTGTATGTATTTATTTATTTTATTTTTATTTAAGACATACTGCAAGCCCATTGAAGGGCCCAAGCAGGAGGGGCATCACGAGAAAAACAAAATTTAGGCACAATACACATGACACACTGATTAAAATAGTTTGAACAAATACAGGAATGCATCAAAGTTACAAAAATCCGCAATACACGTGGTACACTGTTGGAAATATATTGTACACATACACAAGAGTACATCGAAGTTGCAAAACAGAGCAATCAGAATTCCAAATGTTCAAAGGAGTGAATATTGGTCACAGCCGATTCAGTTAGTTTATTCCAATCTGTAATAGTACGCGGAAAAGAGGAAAACTTAAAAATATTAGTTCGAGCGCTGTACGGAGTCGAAGATTCGGGGTGTCTATGCCGTGTTTGTCGGGAAGTGAGTGGCTGAAGGAATTCCTCGGGTTTAAGTGAAAGTTTGTTATTTTTAAGCAAGAATAGAAATTTTAACCTTTGAATTTGACGGCGTGATTGAAGTGTTGGAATGCCATGCTCTTCCATTAATCTTGTCGACGAGTCATTGGTACGATAGCTTGAAAAAATGTATACTTGCGAAAGAGTGCACGTATACGCTAGAACATTTTACGAGTAACAATAATGTTTCCTATACTATGGCGGCCTGTGCGCATTTCGAGGCTTTGCGCGTTCTGTCTTTCTACGTTCTCAACGCGGGCCAGCGACAGTGTATCGGTGACCGTGAAATGTGAGCTGCGGAAGCCAAGCGAAGCGTGAGTCGTATATGACTGGAGGACGCATGCACGGGCACACTACGCCTTTCATGGGAGACGGGAGGCACCATTTACATGCGCCCGTACCGCTCCAGTGGCGTCTCCTTCGAATGTGTGTTGACGGCGGCTGAGTCGCGCGACGTGGCTTGCTTACGCCCTTACCAGTTGCACCATCCGTACGACTTTGAGAAACTCTTCCCTTGTAAGCGCATACCTGATCCGGGAGGGATGCCACGATGCTCACTTCGCAAGCAGGGTGAGTTTCGGCTGGTACATACCTTTGATTGTACGAGTGAAGAAAACGTTAGTGGAGTATAGTGAAGTGTTTAGTGGAGCCACTCGCGCCAATGGAGAGAAAAAAAAAAAAGCTATACTCTCTTCCGTCGCTTTTCGTACTCGTCCAATGTGTTCGGGTTCTACGAAGGAGAAGTTTACGCTAACCTTGCAAAGCTTGAGAACTAGCGAAGATGGTAGAAATTAGGGGGCTTAATGTGGCCTTTAATTCTTGGCTGATGCTGGTTGTTTCCCTGACTTAGAGTCAAACTACAGCCTGCCACAGACCATGGTATAGAATGTTCAAACTACAGCGCCCGAACTGAAGGAGAAGTTTGCGCTAACCTTGCAAAGCTTGAGAACTAGCGAAGATGGTAGAAATTAGGGGGCTTAATGTGGCCTTTAATTCTTGGCTGATGCTGGGTGTTTCCCTGACATAGAGTCGAACTACAGCCTGCCACAGACCATGGTATAGAATGTCCAAACTACAGCGCCCGAACTGACGAGCAAAGTTGGCTGTGGCACGCCGGCAGAAGCGCGGGCTTTTGGCAGCTCGCAAAATAGAAAAAAGCAAAAAAGAGAATGAGATAGATGAATAATCAAAGGGGAAAAATAAATATAAATGCAGGCAGAAAAAACAACAACAAGACGTGAGCAAACAACGACAAAACGGGGACAGGTAAGAGAGGAGGAGAGAAAGAGACGAATCTATTAGAAAGAAAGAAGGCTGCCAAGCTATGCACTTCCTTCAGTCTAGACACCATGCACGAGGACGAAACTGATCTTTTTTTTTTTTAACTCATACCCCCGTATTAACAAACGCTCCTCGACTCGACTTCCACCCTTCACTTGACGGACTTGAGCACTGCGCCACTGCTCGGCTGAAAAGTGACGCTGCGCTACTCGAAAATCGCCGCCGATTATTGCTGATATGCAGTGAACTGCCGTGCCTAGAGACGGCGCTCACATCGGCTTTCCCAAGTGAAGGTGAATCGTTCAGTGAAGGGACGTTCTAGAATACGGGGGTTAGCTCAGGGTTGGCATTGCACGCGATGAAATACAAGGCCGCCGTCATTTTAAGAACTGAACTATAATCGGGCGAGAGCTTTTTTTCGAATGGGAGGCCGTCGAGTCACCGGATGCGAGCAGTTGTGCACACAGCAAAGCGCAGGACGACGAAATGAAAAGCGCGACCTCAGACGGACAATTCACACGTGCGTTTACACTGCGACACGGCGTTTATAGGGACGTATACATTGTCGCGTGCACGGCAGGTGTCACGCCGAACGGCGAAAATCACGAGGTTGGCTTTTTTCTTTTTTTCTATTCACTTTTCGTGTTTTCACCCACTGAATAGTTCTGTTCAAAGAACGGGCTTGCCTTTTTTTTTTTTTTTGTCTGCCTGCGTCACCTCGCTACGGTTCAACAAATACGCGCGGTTTTGTGAAAGCGCGATTGCGTGATAGCCACAGAAGCACGCGCCGTGCCCCGAATCATTTTGTGACGCCTTCACTGAATACTATGACTGAGTGTGCGTGCGTGTGCTGCCGAATGTGCTGTGTTTTTCTCTCTTCCCTCTCTGCTTTCTATGTTTCATCTCCCCCTCCCATGCGCAGGGTAGCAAACCGGTTGCCTATAGAATGGTTAACCTCCCTGCCTTTCTTTTCCTCCTATTTTCCTTCCCTTCACTGAGAATGCACGCGAGGCCCTTTGCTCTGACTTTTCAATGAAATGTATACAGGGCTGGTCGCCAATCGAGTTTCCAAAGGCTGCTGTTCTTCCGTGAAACGAAGTGGTGCTCTGTAGCCATTATAACAGCGTGTTTATAGTGCAGAAACTCTTTTATCACCCCACATTACTCATCGATGCGGGTCATTTCAATTATCCGGCTATTTCAATACTAATCATGCACGCCCGCGGGCAGCCCAAACGAGTGCGAGGTTTTCTTGACGTTGTCATTTTGTTTACTATCTATCTATCTATCTATCTATCTATCTATCTATCTATCTATCTATCTATCTATCTATCTATCTATCTATCTATCTATCTATCTATCTATCTATCTATCTATCTATCTATCTATCTATCTATCTATCTATCTATCTATCTATATATATATATATATATATATATATATATATATATATATATATATATATATATATATATATATATATATATATATATATATATATATAATATGTCTGTATGTATGTGTCTGTCTGTCTGTCACACACACACATAACTGGTAATTTTTTCATCCACTTTTCTTTCTTCTTTCTTCTTATTTACATTCCATTGGTTCTAATAACTTCCCCTGTACATTCCTTGGCATTACTGTCTGTTATATCTCATTATTATTGTGTTAAAAACACGGAAATACGAGCCCTTAGGTATACACTTCTCTCCCTTATATATATACTATATATATATATATTTAACTTATATATATATTTAACTGTTTATTTGGGCGAACCTGTGCCCGGTAAACGGAAAGTCCAATTACAGCAGCAGTCTCGCACAGATAGCAGTCTCGGACTGATAGCGGCGAACGGAGCGTCGGCCTTCGATCAACAACTGACAAGCGGCGAAGCGCGTCCGCATTTATACTCTTGCCGTCGAATGTTCTAGCGTTATCGCTGGCGGTGGCGTAGGTTCCAGAACAATCTGTACCGTTCGCACAGTGGGCGTCATCTTATCGAAATGATCTACTACAGTCCGGAACCTTCTCGAAAACTGCAGGCGCGGTTTGCGCTGAGAATCGTGTGGTGTTTTGGGATAACAAAAACTTGGGAAATGGAACGTGGCAATATATATATATATATATATATATATATATATATATATATATATATATATATATATATATATATATATATATATATATATATATATATATATATATATATATATAATGTGGCGAAGCCTTCGAAGAACAGTGGGTCGTCCTCTCCAGCGCCTTCTAGTGGGTCGCCCTTTTTAGCAAAAAGAAGAGCAGCTGGTGCAGAGATTCGGTACCCGCATTGACTGTTGCTGTCAAGCATCATCGACAAGTGTCCGCCAATAAACGTCTCAACAATATATATAATCTGTCATTATCACTGTCATACCTATTACTGTCATATTTGTCATAACGTTATTTTGCATAATGCACAGAATATTTCCTTTTTTGTTTACATTCCGCATTGACTGTCGCTCCCAATTCACGATTCTCGTGTCACCTTTTTAGCGGCTGCATTTCCGATGGAGGCGGAAATGTTGTAGGCCCGTGTACTCAGATTTGGGTGCACGTTAAAAAAACCCCAGGTGGTCGAAATTTCCGGAGCCCTCCACTACGGCGTCTCTCATAATCAAATGGTGGTTTCGGGACGTGAAACCCCACAAATCAATCAATCAATCAATCACCTTTTTATTATTCCCCTTCCGCGTTGATTTCTTTTTGTCTATGCGTTTTCGTTCTTCTTGTTTGTCTTCCTTTTCTGAAGACCATCTGCACCATTTTTTTTTTTGCGTGCGCCTGCACAAGGACTTTATGGTTGTTCCTGGGCACGTTGAATGATTGTTTGATTGATTGGTTGATTGATTGATTATACGTACTGTCAATCCCAGATGGCTTATAACAGGTGGACGGTGTGAGACAGTGATTTAGGACAAGTAAAAGAGCAGAAAACACCAAGGTGTTTCTGCTCCCACACGCGACGGCGATTCACTTTTAGATCCAAGAACAGTTTCAGGCAGAGCCTCACTAACCGTCTTGGATGGCATGATTGACCACAATATCTTGCATAGTGAATTCGTACGCTATTTGATTTGCATACGCAGATACACAAGGACACAGAGGAAAGAGGGAGAGAGCAAGCTAGCTGGCAACTGCCATCTGGAGGGGCACAACGCTAGCGGAGAAAAACGAGAGATCGGACAGAAAAATTTTTTATTATGCCCGAGCGAATGTTCACATGTCGAGTGATGACTTTTCAACTTTCCCGGTCGAGTTTATGCAATCCATCAATCTGTGCGACGCAAACACGAACGAACTCTTATTCACGACAATTAAGTTGATACTACTTGAACGACCCCTCCACATCCCACCCCACGTTCAAAGACGAGGGAGAGGTTTCTTCCTCGCCTTTGCTATAGCTTCTTCGCCGTTTATTTCTTAAAACTATGCGTACAGTGTCAGCACTAAGCGTTGAGCCTATATCAGGATATCGCACTTGTCGACTATACACGCTGTCATCGCCGCTTGCACAGCCGGAAACACACGAAATTGAAGGGAAATCAATTGATCGTGCACGATGGTCATGCATGCGAGACAAGAAAGAACGGATAGGCGGCTGCGGGGCGAAGAAGTACGGGAGACCACTCGCATATGATATTTCTCGTATGTGCAATGGAAAAATTCGCAGCGTGCGCGTTAACTAAAAGCCGAATTCTCCTGTCTCTCATTCCCCATTAGCAGCCATTGGCACGTACATTGATTACTATCTGACAGTTCGTTATGGGCCTTCTGCGGTGACATTGTGGATATTGAACATTTCATTTGGCTTTGCCCACAGTTTGGTGTGCAAAGAGCAGCGATGATCCGCACCTTGCAAAAAGGCTGTCATAGGCACCGGACAGTTGATGACGTCATTTTTCCCGAAGGACCCGCGGCAACTAGGAGGAACGTGCAACAAATTTTTGTTGGTCTTCCTGCGAGACACTAGGCTGTCTGACACGTGGTGACAATTTCCAAAATCGGGAGATGCTCAGGCGGAACAATTGCTGGCCATGCAGGCCAGGTTAACCCCGCCTGCTGCAACACCACCACCACCACCACCAAGAAAGCGTTGCTACGTTATACTCGCGGGGCGTAACCTCCTTGGTTTTAGAAAGGTTTAGCGAGCGTTGGGCCGTAGTGTCATGAATACAGTGAACTAGTATATACCATGAACTCAAGGTGGTTGAAGGTGGGAAGTAGACCCGAAGCGCAAGCCGTAAGAATTGTGTGCGTGTGCCGCCTCTCGTTTTGTCCTTGGAGTGTCCGCTGGATGGCGGTGCTTCTATATGCGGAATATATGACGAAAACATTCGAGATGGTGGTACTTGGAGTGTTGAATAGTAGGACGAACGGACACACAGACAGATGCATGGACGGACACACGGATGGCTGCACGGAAGGATGGACGCATGGACGAACGCAGGGACGGAGGCACAGATGGACGTGCGGACGCACGAACAGACGCAAGCACGGACGGGCGGATGGACACATGGATGGTCACACAGACGGACGCATGCATGGACGGACGGAAGGAAGAACGAATGGACGGACGGATGCTTCGCCCCACTCTCCATCATTCACCCCGTGGATATGCTGGCATTTTTTTTTTTTTCAGGGGAACGGTGGTTGAGCCATACTTTATGTATATTCGTGCGCGCGTTTTTATTTGCGTGGGTGTACGTACACGAAAGCAAAAATTTAAAAATACCAACCCCCCCCCCCCCCTTTCTCTGGCCACGTCCCTGTAAAGGGAATCGCTGTTCATATTTCACGAAGTGCGCAAGAATGACGAGGAATGCCGCAGGATAGAAAAATTTGGCAGATCCCACGTACCTTGGCAATCAGGAAGGCACACGTCGACCACTATATTTTTCCCCTAGTTACCCATATTAAAATAGTATCTTGCCCCCGGTAAGATGACCGCGGGCTCTCGGATTCGCTTTTCAGGCATTTCGTTCACTCGCGCAATTTTCTAAATCATCCTTGAATTGCCTAAGATCACCTGAAGGCGATATATATATATATATATATATATATATATATATATATATATATATATAGTGAAGAATGAAGGAGCACACTTACGAAAATTTGATAATTGTTTACTCTACGTTTCGGCCGTGGCACGGCCTTCGTCAGGATTAACAGAAATACGAGTATGTGGCCGCTTTTATGGGCAGGCATGAACACGTCAGTACAAAACACGTGCGATCAGCATGTGAGTGTCACGAAAATTCTTTTAAACAGCCGTGACTACACTACAAACCATTAAAATCTAATATAATAGACAAGATTGTGGGCATGTAAAAGACATTTCTAACATTCACCATTGACGACGAGGATCACGCATGAAAAAAATATAAATATGTGATAACCTTTAGGAAGTATATTATACGTCAGGGATGCTTCTTTAAATATTTCTCGAAATTTCGGACGTCAGGGCATTGTAGAAAGGCATGACACTTTTCCTACGCATTCGTTAATGCCGGATAACAGACTGTTGAACTTGTGAATCAAGAACGATTCTCGAATTTCGCGATCATGGTGCGATTTAAAGCCAGATTCTAATAGTGTTACCATAATCTTGTCAAACGAATGACCTGGTATATGACAATGCTTGGACAATGGAAGATGTGGCAAACTGTTTACGTGTGATTTGTGGTTGTTGAAGCGGATGCGAAAAGATGTCTCGGTTTGACCGATGTATTGCATGTGGCAGATTGAGCATTCAAGTAAGTAAATGAGGTTGCTGCTATCGCAGTTTAAGTCCCCTTTAATCCTAAGTGAAAAGTTAGATGCCGTGCTTTTAGCAACAGTTGCAGTGGTCATGTGCGCACAAACTTTACATCGGGTTTTTTTACAGGGGTGACAACCAACGGGAGGTATGAATCTAGTCTTGGAAGAAGTTACCATGTCGCGCAAGTTCCTTGATCTCCGATATACAACCCGCGGTGATTCAGTGAAGATGTCCTTAAGCCGATCGCTCTGTGTCAGTATGTTGTAATGCTTTCTGAGTATATACGACACGTTAGGAATAGATGAAGAATGCGTGAGAACGAGGTTGGTTCGGGAAGGTGGCGCTAATCGCTTGTCTTTACTGATGAGCTCTTTCCGATCGAGACATTTTGCCCGTTGGAGAGCGTCGTCAATTATTTGTGAAGGATATTGTTGTTCGGTTAATGCTTTACGGAGCTGGTCACAGTTGCGAGTGAAATCCCTGTTGTCCGAACAAATTCTTTTAAAACGGATAGCTTGGCTATAAGGGATACTTGTTTTGCAGTGTTTGACATGGCTACTTTTAAAATGAAGATATCTTTGTCGGTCAGTGGGCTTCCTGTATAGGTTAGTCGTTAGTTTACCATTGCTTAAAGCTACATTGACGTCAAGGAAGTTTATGGTGACTGGTGAATAAGAGTGGGAAAAGGAGATGGATGGTTCTACTTTGTTAAAGTCTGCAATGAAAGATTGTAATGCCGCTTCACCATGGTGCCAAATTAAGAAAATGTCATCAATGAAGCGTTTGTAATAAAGTGGTTTAAGGTCACGAGTGGCGAGAAAGTTGTTTTCTAGAATGCCCATGAAGATGTTCGCATAATTGGGACCTATTTTTGTGCCCATCGAGGTGCCGCTGATTTGAACATAATGTTCACCGTTAAATTCAAAGTTGTTAAGCTCGAGTATCAGTGCTAAAATAGTGCCCAAGGTGGAACCGTCGATGGGTTTGTCATTTACCAAGTCATTGTATGCTTGGAGTACAGAACGAATCCCGTCCGCATGGGGTATATTTGTGTACAGTGACACCACATCTAGTGTGACCAGAAGAGCCTCACTCGGAACACGCATATTTACAATGTCACGCAGAAAGTGATTAGTGTCCTTGACATATGAAGAAAAGTTAGGAGGAATTGAACTAATTAGGCTGTCTGCATATCGAGACAGGCTTTCCGTAATGGTGCCTATTCCTGAAATTATTGGCCGGCCTGGATTATTTTGTTTATGAATTTTAGGAAGCAGATAAAATCTACCAGCTACCGGACTCAGGGGGACTAAGGATTTAAGCACAGTTTCTGGAAGTTTATTTTTTCTTACAAGCTTTTTTAAAGTTTCTTTTACATTAGTCTTGAATTCCTCGGTTGGGTCGTAGCTCAAATGTCTGTAAAATGTGAGGTCATTTAATTGCCTGTAGGCCTCACGAAGGTAATCAGCCTTATTCATTGTTACGATTGCTCCCCCTTTATCGGCCGGTTTGATGACGATGTCGTCTCGAGAAGCTAGGGTCTGGATCGCTTGTTTTTCTTTGTCGCTTAGGTTGCGGTGAAACGGCGATTGCTTTTTGTATGCTTCGAGTACATCTCGCTGCACTGCTCGGATGTAAATATCGAGACATTTATCCCTTTGGGAAGGGGGAGTCCAGTGCTTAGTAGAAAAAATTGCTGTTTTGATAGATGGAGGCCGATTATGAAAGTATTCGCGTAAACGCATGCTTCTTTCAAAATTGTGTAAGTCACTGATTAGTTGGAATTCATTGTATCCTCCAGTGGCAGGACAAAAGTTCAAACCACGGGAAAGAACGCTCAATTCTTCAGCCGATAACGTGGCACTAGAAATATTTACTATATTTCCAGCTTCTGCGGAGGACGAATGCACTGAAGACGTTGCGTCATCAAGAGTGCTGACGCTTGTGCAAATGTTATCGCGTATCAATTTTTTATATTTTTTGTCGCTGAGCTCGCGAATTTTTTCTTGCCTGTAGTTATCAAGTGACGCTCTTTCATCGGCAGTGAAATTCCGCGTAGCAAAGAGTTGGTTCTCTTTGTTCCTTAGCTGTTTTCCGGATGACTCATAATGGTTAGTCACAATGCGCGTGAGTTCCAGAGACGCTTGTTTGAGCGTGTTGTCCCACCTGGAGAGATTATTGCTAGTCATTTCAGACGTAGCAGGCCTTAAGTTAAGGCTTAAACCTTTAGGTACTGTTGATGTAGCAATATACATCCTTAAAGTGGAAGCATGCAGGTCACAGCGAATACGCTTTTCTATCACTTTTCTAAGCTTCAAAAAATGCACTGAGGCATCCCCAAAGGGAGTCTTACCCCGGCTAGGTGGTAGTCATTCGGTTGCTTGGGTAGGATCAGGCCGCTTGCTTCTGAATTGGTACCTTGACTGGGACGACGTGGCCCCGCTGGGAGGTGGAGAAGCGGCCGGTGTTGCCTTGCTGCTCACTGGATTGTTCGTAACCCTGTAAAAAGACACTGCTTTGTCTGTCATCGTCGTGGTAATTGTCCTTGCCGGTGTCTTGTTTCTCGTTGTCAGGCTGGTCGTTGCGTTGGTTGAAGGTACACAGCTTGGCGATGTCTTTTTTCTTAGTGTCAACTTATTCACTGCATCACTCGCCGTGGCCTTGTTCTCAGAAGCCCTGCTGGTCGATGGCCGCCTTGTCGTTGGCTTGCTTGTCGCTGCCCTGCTTCCATGTATGTTGTTTGCTGTTGTCGCACTTGATCGCCCTGTCGCTGAGCGAATTTTTATCGCTTCGATATTACTTGGTGGCATTCTAGCAGAGGGTGCAGTCACTTTCTCAGATGACCGAAGATTGTCATGAGAACGAGCTTTCGTGGCACGAGGCACATTACAAATAGTTCCGCTGCTTGTGTAGTCTTCCCAAGCAGCCGATGACGCATCACGTGGATTTTTGAAGCACAACTGTCGAAAGTGACAGGCAAGTAGCGCAAAGCCCTCGAAACTTGGGTGGAGACCGTCACTTGCGAGCACGCGAGATGGCGGGAGCCATTCAAATCCATGATCGATGTGAAATACCAGCTTTGAACGTTGGCCAAAGTTCCGAAGGAGCTGGTTGAAAAATCTTGCAGACTTGTTGCAACGTTGCACAAAGGCTTCGTTTCTGCTACCTTGACGGCGGTTGCAGGATCGTGGCAGGACCAGGCTTGCGTATATTCGACGTATAGCGGGGCGCCGTTTCGTTACGATATCCAGCATCTCGCGGTACCTGGCAAAAGCCACGTTGCCGGAACACTTTGGGATGTCATTGCTGCCAACGTGAAGGATGAGCGTTTCCGTTAACGGAGGCACGAAGTCCAATAGTGAACTTACATCACTGATGGTAGCACCACTCTGAGAGATGAAGGCTGGTGTACCCGCATGAAGCGGATCAAAATGCTGGTATAAGTATTTTGTCTGCGAGTCACCCATTTTGGGTGACTCGCAGACAAAATACTTATACCAGCATTTTGATCCGCTTCATGCGGGTACACCAGCCTTCATCTCTCAGAGTGGTGCTACCATCAGTGATGTAAGTTCACTATTGGACTTCGTGCCTCCGTTAACGGAAACGCTCATCCTTCACGTTGGCAGCAATGACATCCCAAAGTGTTCCGGCAACGTGGCTTTTGCCAGGTACCGCGAGATGCTGGATATCGTAACGAAACGGCGCCCCGCTATACGTCGAATATACGCAAGCCTGGTCCTGCCACGATCCTGCAACCGCCGTCAAGGTAGCAGAAACGAAGCCTTTGTGCAACGTTGCAACAAGTCTGCAAGATTTTTCAACCAGCTCCTTCGGAACTTTGGCCAACGTTCAAAGCTGGTATTTCACATCGATCATGGATTTGAATGGCTCCCGCCATCTCGCGTGCTCGCAAGTGACGGTCTCCACCCAAGTTTCGAGGGCTTTGCGCTACTTGCCTGTCACTTTCGACAGTTGTGCTTCAAAAATCCACGTGATGCGTCATCGGCTGCTTGGGAAGACTACACAAGCAGCGGAACTATTTGTAATGTGCCTCGTGCCACGAAAGCTCGTTCTCATGACAATCTTCGGTCATCTGAGAAAGTGACTGCACCCTCTGCTAGAATGCCACCAAGTAATATCGAAGCGATAAAAATTCGCTCAGCGACAGGGCGATCAAGTGCGACAACAGCAAACAACATACATGGAAGCAGGGCAGCGACAAGCAAGCCAACGACAAGGCGGCCATCGACCAGCAGGGCTTCTGAGAACAAGGCCACGGCGAGTGATGCAGTGAATAAGTTGACACTAAGAAAAAAGACATCGCCAAGCTGTGTACCTTCAACCAACGCAACGACCAGCCTGACAACGAGAAACAAGACACCGGCAAGGACAATTACCACGACGATGACAGACAAAGCAGTGTCTTTTTACAGGGTTACGAACAATCCAGTGAGCAGCAAGGCAACACCGGCCGCTTCTCCACCTCCCAGCGGGGCCACGTCGTCCCAGTCAAGGTACCAATTCAGAAGCAAGCGGCCTGATCCTACCCAAGCAACCGAATGACTACCACCTAGCCGGGGTAAGACTCCCTTTGGGGATGCCTCAGTGCATTTTTTGAAGCTTAGAAAAGTGATAGAAAAGCGTATTCGCTGTGACCTGCATGCTTCCACTTTAAGGATGTATATTGCTACATCAACAGTACCTAAAGGTTTAAGCCTTAACTTAAGGCCTGCTACGTCTGAAATGACTAGCAATAATCTCTCCAGGTGGGACAACACGCTCAAACAAGCGTCTCTGGAACTCACGCGCATTGTGACTAACCATTATGAGTCATCCGGAAAACAGCTAAGGAACAAAGAGAACCAACTCTTTGCTACGCGGAATTTCACTGCCGATGAAAGAGCGTCACTTGATAACTACAGGCAAGAAAAAATTCGCGAGCTCAGCGACAAAAAATATAAAAAATTGATACGCGATAACATTTGCACAAGCGTCAGCACTCTTGATGACGCAACGTCTTCAGTGCATTCGTCCTCCGCAGAAGCTGGAAATATAGTAAATATTTCTAGTGCCACGTTATCGGCTGAAGAATTGAGCGTTCTTTCCCGTGGTTTGAACTTTTGTCCTGCCACTGGAGGATACAATGAATTCCAACTAATCAGTGACTTACACAATTTTGAAAGAAGCATGCGTTTACGCGAATACTTTCATAATCGGCCTCCATCTATCAAAACAGCAATTTTTTCTACTAAGCACTGGACTCCCCCTTCCCAAAGGGATAAATGTCTCGATATTTACATCCGAGCAGTGCAGCGAGATGTACTCGAAGCATACAAAAAGCAATCGCCGTTTCACCGCAACCTAAGCGACAAAGAAAAACAAGCGATCCAGACCCTAGCTTCTCGAGACGACATCGTCATCAAACCGGCCGATAAAGGGGGAGCAATCGTAACAATGAATAAGGCTGATTACCTTCGTGAGGCCTACAGGCAATTAAATGACCTCACATTTTACAGACATTTGAGCTACGACCCAACCGAGGAATTCAAGACTAATGTAAAAGAAACTTTAAAAAAGCTTGTAAGAAAAAATAAACTTCCAGAAACTGTGCTTAAATCCTTAGTCCCCCTGAGTCCGGTAGCTGGTAGATTTTATCTGCTTCCTAAAATTCATAAACAAAATAATCCAGGCCGGCCAATAATTTCAGGAATAGGCACCATTACGGAAAGCCTGTCTCGATATGCAGACAGCCTAATTAGTTCAATTCCTCCTAACTTTTCTTCATATGTCAAGGACACTAATCACTTTCTGCGTGACATTGTAAATATGCGTGTTCCGAGTGAGGCTCTTCTGGTCACACTAGATGTGGTGTCACTGTACACAAATATACCCCATGCGGACGGGATTCGTTCTGTACTCCAAGCATACAATGACTTGGTAAATGACAAACCCATCGACGGTTCCACCTTGGGCACTATTTTAGCACTGATACTCGAGCTTAACAACTTTGAATTTAACGGTGAACATTATGTTCAAATCAGCGGCACCTCGATGGGCACAAAAATAGGTCCCAATTATGCGAACATCTTCATGGGCATTCTAGAAAACAACTTTCTCGCCACTCGTGACCTTAAACCACTTTATTACAAACGCTTCATTGATGACATTTTCTTAATTTGGCACCATGGTGAAGCGGCATTACAATCTTTCATTGCAGACTTTAACAAAGTAGAACCATCCATCTCCTTTTCCCACTCTTATTCACCAGTCACCATAAACTTCCTTGACGTCAATGTAGCTTTAAGCAATGGTAAACTAACGACTAACCTATACAGGAAGCCCACTGACCGACAAAGATATCTTCATTTTAAAAGTAGCCATGTCAAACACTGCAAAACAAGTATCCCTTATAGCCAAGCTATCCGTTTTAAAAGAATTTGTTCGGACAACAGGGATTTCACTCGCAACTGTGACCAGCTCCGTAAAGCATTAACCGAACAACAATATCCTTCACAAATAATTGACGACGCTCTCCAACGGGCAAAATGTCTCGATCGGAAAGAGCTCATCAGTAAAGACAAGCGATTAGCGCCACCTTCCCGAACCAACCTCGTTCTCACGCATTCTTCATCTATTCCTAACGTGTCGTATATACTCAGAAAGCATTACAACATACTGACACAGAGCGATCGGCTTAAGGACATCTTCACTGAATCACCGCGGGTTGTATATCGGAGATCAAGGAACTTGCGCGACATGGTAACTTCTTCCAAGACTAGATTCATACCTCCCGTTGGTTGTCACCCCTGTAAAAAAACCCGATGTAAAGTTTGTGCGCACATGACCACTGCAACTGTTGCTAAAAGCACGGCATCTAACTTTTCACTTAGGATTAAAGGGGACTTAAACTGCGATAGCAGCAACCTCATTTACTTACTTGAATGCTCAATCTGCCACATGCAATACATCGGTCAAACCGAGACATCTTTTCGCATCCGCTTCAACAACCACAAATCACACGTAAACAGTTTGCCACATCTTCCATTGTCCAAGCATTGTCATATACCAGGTCATTCGTTTGACAAGATTATGGTAACACTATTAGAATCTGGCTTTAAATCGCACCATGATCGCGAAATTCGAGAATCGTTCTTGATTCACAAGTTCAACAGTCTGTTATCCGGCATTAACGAATGCGTAGGAAAAGTGTCATGCCTTTCTACAATGCCCTGACGTCCGAAATTTCGAGAAATATTTAAAGAAGCATCCCTGACGTATAATATACTTCCTAAAGGTTATCACATATTTATATTTTTTTCATGCGTGATCCTCGTCGTCAATGGTGAATGTTAGAAATGTCTTTTACATGCCCACAATCTTGTCTATTATATTAGATTTTAATGGTTTGTAGTGTAGTCACGGCTGTTTAAAAGAATTTTCGTGACACTCACATGCTGATCGCACGTGTTTTGTACTGACGTGTTCATGCCTGCCCATAAAAGCGGCCACATACTCGTATTTCTGTTAATCCTGACGAAGGCCGTGCCACGGCCGAAACGTAGAGTAAACAATTATCAAATTTTCGTAAGTGTGCTCCTTCATTCTTCACTATATTTGCACCGGACCCACAGAATTTCTTTTTTGAATCATATATATATATATATATATATATATATATACAGGGTGGTTGTAACAACCATGTTGAACATTGTTGTTACAACCACCCTGCTTCTTCTTCACATCACGCAGTCTTTCTTTTCTTTTCTTTTATGGTTTTCAGATCGCCATTGTGCGCATATAATTTTGATTTATTGTATTTCCTGATTTTCTGTACGATGTATACCCGCTCCTCTCTGTAATGCTTCGGCCTTGAGAGTAAATAAATGAAATGAAATGAAATATATATTATGTGAGAGAGAGAGATTTTATGTCACTCAATTTACATTATATGGGGCAACATTCGAGTAAAGTACAGTTACTCACCGGTACAATACACATATCTTCGCCCACTCGTCATGGTTCACTTCGTGGCCCTGAGATGCGCGGATCTCTTTTTTTTTCGTTTTCAGAGGCTGGCGAGAGTTTTTTTTTAAAGAAAAGTACATAAAGTCACTATCAAGGTCGCGACGCAAAGCGCATGGTATGTTGGAGGCACGTGAAACATGGCGTTCACAAACGCACACACAAAATAAAGGTTTTATGCTCATACGAGAGGTTATCAACCTCTGGCGAAGATCGGAGACGCTCTCGTGCACACGCGCATCTTATGGAAAACTGACATGTCAGTAGCCAACGACGTATATCGTAATGGTGACTCTCCCTCTAGTTTAATGATGCAGAATAGTATTCAAACACTACTCCTGCGCAGAAAAATACAGACTAAAATTCCTGTTTGCACTGAAAAATAAACTCTTTGCCATAAACCCAAGTCCTTATTTATTGTCGCTTACTGCTCGAACAACACGGCATCGTCATGCGCATACTCTCTAACACCCTATCGGACACGCACTAATCTTTTCAAATATTCCTTCTACCCAAGAACTATCACCGACTGGAACAACCTACCTTCCCCCCTTACATAACGATGATTTCTTAGAACATGTTACTATTTGAACTTCTGACCATGATGTACCAATTTTTATAGCTTCATTATATGTTATCCTTCTGTTCCTTGATCCTTAGTTCAAAAAGACTTGCCTTATCTCATGCCTCTTTGTGTATATATGTCTGACGTGCTTTTACCACATGGTCTTATTTCAGTGTGTGAAAACTTTTTGTTTGATGTTTCTACTTTTGTTGCTTCACCTTGACGCACCACTTTTATAGAAATTATGTAGTTTTTTTCCTTATTTTTTGCTGCAGTTTCTTTTGTACGCATGCCAGTGTTATTTTTTTGCTGAGTATGCGATTTTTCTGCCTTTATTTGCTTTGTTTGTGCCCTTTTGCCCTTCCTGCCTGGGCCACTGTTTGGGCCTACAGTATTTTATAAATAAAAAAATAAATAAATAACACTTTAACAAGTATGCCCGTGAACAATGTACATTTAAGGCAGCCTGGGGTGCTAATTATCAAAGAAGTGCGAAGATGGGTAGCTAGTACGTTATAGCACACGGTACAAATAACGTTCGTTCTCCGTCAAAGCAACAGGGCGCGCGCTTAAACAAATAGTTAACTAATCTAACAATCTCCGCTGGCCCAATTAATTTTCTCGTTGAGGCCCGTTTCGCCCCACCGCCTATTACACTCATCGAGTAGGAGTAGTAATATAAAAAAATAGGTTTCAGTTAATAATCGCAGTTAGCAAAAACAAATAAATACAAAAATGAAATTTAAGCGACTAGCAAAGGTGAATCAGTGAAATGAGGCCCACGCAGAAATTACCATGGTACGCAACAATGCACTAATCGTTGCGCAACGAGGCAGCGTCGTGCTTAGCTTGTGGGCCCACGCACAGCGGAACTCTTCAGTGCGAGATATCTTTCTACCATCGCGTCTGCAGTGCACAGTTACACGAGGTCGCCGAACGGTGATTCGAGGTGACCGCAAAAGCGGGCTCCGGATAGACTGCAACGATCCCTGCACGCATGCACTGGACGAAACACACATTGCAGGTATGTCGTTGGCGGTTGTGCAGCAACGACCTACAGATGCTGGAGGAAGCTCGGACGGAGCTAACCTGTGCCGAGATAATTAAAAAAACAATTTTATTTGGTAGCTAGACTCTTATAGTTCGTCAACAGAGACCTTAAAGCGGCTTATGTGACTCTTAAAGAGAAAAAAAGAGAAAAGTTAGCCCCGTAACTGTCGGCATCAGAGTGTGACAGCTCAACAGTGGCTCACGAGGGATGGGGGTGAGGAGGAATTAAACGGATAGGATTGAAAGTTAAAGAGATAGAGAGGGAGAATGAGAGAGCGGGGCGCAGGCACAGCGAACGATAGAAAACGACGGAAGAGGAGATGGGAAAGATGGACACGGTCGCAGGAGTCCGAGGACGGGGCACCACTCAGTGAGAGCTCTTGTATAGGCGGCAAAAGATGGCGTAGTGGGAGCCAGTCGGCCAGAGCTGCGCTGCCGTCGGAGATCGCGGGGGCACAACCGGTCGGCACGAAATCAAGAGAGCGAGTCTTATGAGCGGCTTCAACCTATAGGCGTGCGAAGCCTGAAGTGTGTACCAGACTTCGTTTCTCTTCGGTTTCCGATTTTTTCGTTCCTCTCTTTCATTCTCGTTCTTTTCCATTTCTTTTGTGTGTTTTATGTTTATTTCTATTCATTTCTACAGTTTTCATATTTCTTTTTTTCTTTCTGTCCCTGTTTGTATTACTCGCTCGCTTCCTTTACTTAAAGCGGCAGCTGCATTTTCGATGGAGGGGAAAATGCTGTAGGCCCGTCTGCCCAGATTTGGGTGCATGTTAATTGGGTGCACGTTAAAGAACCGAAATTTCCGAAGCCCTCCACTACGGCGTCTCTCATAATCGTATGGTGGTTTTGGGACGTTAAACCCAATCAACCAATCAATCAACCAATCAATCAATCAATCCTCTACTTCAATTTTATACGTTGTTTTGTCTGCGTTATACGCCAAGCGACAACAGCATACTACAGCCGAGAACTTAGCACCTATATGTTACATTCAACTGGTCGTTTTCGAGGGCTCCGGAGGCTTTGAAATATTGTACGTAGAACGGCAACTATAAGCACTGCCAGTGATATAACGGGGCAAATACATGATCATGAAGGAGGGACATACCTCGCTGTTCTCGTTGTAGAGTCTTAAGGCTACTTTCAAGCACGATTAGATTCAACTGGTCGTTTTCGAGGGCTCCGGAGGCTCGAAAATAATGTATACGTAGAACGTCAACGATAAGCACTGCCAGTGATATAACGGGGCAAATACATGATCATGAAGGAGGGACACACCTCCTTGTTCTCGTTGTGGAGTCTTTTTAAGGCTGCTTTCAAGCATGATTAGAACCTTCGCAAACGACCACCCGAATGTGCCGTTAGGACTATTACCAAGACGCTCGAAGCACAAGAGGACGAAGATTTCTCATTTGCGCTAGCGCGTGCCCAATGTGCTACAGCATGGCTATGCTGTGGTGTGGTTTTGCCTGCGTTACGCGAAGTCACGACGACAGCACATGATCACAGCGTGCGACCGCATAGAACAGCCCGTCCCCCTAAAGCGTTCCGCGCCTATAATCACTCCTAAGTTATATTTCGACATCACATTCTGCATCAGATTGAATGAATGAATGAATGAATGAATGAATGAATGAATGAATGAATGAATGAACATGATAAAATTTCTCGGCTCGAGACATCATTTCCAAGTTGCCTTTTCAGAGTGGCGAACTTGTGACGCTGATGCCGACGAAAGATGCCAAGCGAGCGTGCCCCACATTCCACGGCTCGTTTGTAGGTATACACTGTAGGTCACCTTCAGTTCGTGCAAGGGATATTGATCGCACTTGCTATGCGCCACTGTGGGAAAAAACTCCTTGCACTGAATTGCGTAATTTCGTACACGTTCGCGTATACATGCATATACGCGCACGCATACAAATGCGTGCATTAACAGGTCGGACCCCGCTCTCTTCTTGGAGAAACATTCTCGCTACGCCCTTGCTTTTTCGGATCAAGTTGCAACAAGTCCGCCGAGAAGTACCACACCTAATCTCAGCAGCCAACAGCACGTCAAGGATAGCAACCCTGGAAAATGTGCAACTTGAGTTTAAAGATAACACCAAGGCAAACTCACTGGCAAGGGGCGTTTAGTTGCTGAGGCTATAAAATGCGCAACAATCGACTGCGTTTAATGACCGACGAACGATTGTGTCTAAATAACACGAATACAGAATGCCAAAAAAATGGTTCCAAATCTGCATGTTACACCGCAAATGTCGTCGAAAGACGATAGTCTTGCGTCTGGAGAGAGTGAACAAAACGTTTATTTGATGTTCTGCGCGAGAAAATCGGTGAATGGTATTCCGGAGGCGCTGCGTTAGAGTGCCTCGAGCGTGTAGCGAAGGCGAACGAGCGCATCGAGACACAGTAGACACGAGCGCCATCTGGCAGTTATCTTCGAAAACGAATGCGTGCGTCCCGCGGAGAAAGATGCGCGCCGGTCTCGGAGGTGATAAGGTGTAGAACGCAAGGCGACGGGCAGGTGCCGCCACCGTGACGTCATAGCAAAGCGTTGGAAACACCTTTTTGACCATCGCGCTGCACTTTCAGCGCAGCGCGATAAAAGCTACATTCCTTAGAGTTACTTGTGTGTGCCTCTTCCAATATAAAGGCAGACATACAAAACTTCGAAGTGTTCTTATGGCGCCTCAGATATGCGCAATAATTGCTTTTTAATTGACAATCGCACAAGTATGAACGCTAAACCTTGAGCAATATTGGTGGGCGTTGCGAATGGGGTTAGCCGTTTGGTGCCGTTTGAGGTATGGTTAAAGCAGACAAACAGACAAATGTACAGACAGACAGACACATACAGACAGACACAGACAGACAGACAGACAAACAGACAGACAGACAGACAGACAGACAGACAGACAGACAGACAGACAGACAGACAGACAGACAGACAGACAGACAGACAGACCAAACTTTTCCGTCGAAGGTCCCCAGAAAGACTATCGCCTTAAAAAAAAAGTAAGTCATGGTATTAACTTGTCTGCCGCGGTAGAGCAGTAAAGGTGCTCGGCTGCTGAATCGAAGGTCGCGGGTTCGATGTTGGCCGGGGCGGTCGCATTTCGATGGGGAGGGGGGGGGGCGAAGTGGTAGAGTCCCGTGTGCTCTGCGCTGTCGGTGCACGTTCAATAACACCAGATGGTGGAAATTTGCGCAGTTCTTCACTGCGGCGTCTCTCGTAATCATATCGTGGTTTTGGGACGTTTGCCCAACGTTTCTTTCTTTCTTTCTTTCTTTCTTTCTTTCTTTCTTTCTTTCTTTCTTTCTTTTTTATTTCTTTCTTTCTTTTTTATTTCTTCCTTTCTTTTTTATTTCTTTCTTTCTTCCTTTCTTTCCTTCTTCCTTTTTATGATTATTATTATTGGTATTATTGCGTTTTTCTCTTTACGGGCGGCAGCCCTTTGTCGATTAATTGCCCCCCTGTAAATGTCGAGTGGCCGTGCAGATAAGAAGCCCTTGACGCGTACTCGACGACGTCACGTCTTACAGCTGCGCGCGATAAGAGACGAATTTCGGACTGGAGACAAGGCGGCGGCCGATGCCCTGCGTCCGTGGCGCGTCTTGTTCCACCCCGTGAGACGTCATTTCGAACGCCGAGGAATCCTCAAACGACGCGCCGAAAAGGGTGTATAGAATGTAACTCCATTCTTATCAATCTCGTTAAAAAAAACAATCTGAATAGCCGCTGTCATATTTAGGATCTCATAACTGCAAGTAGACGTAGAAACATTGTTCGCGCATGGCACCAGTCCATCAAAAGGAGTCGGAACAATCAAGCAGCAGAAGCAGTCTTACGCAAATCTAAGCCGCTATGCTTTTGTCAAAGAGTGAAATTCGGACATGGTGCATACGAAAGTCCCGTTTAAATGTGAGTCCATGTGTACGTTCCTCGCTCCCGCCAATACAACCGTATACTTGTTCCGACATGCACCCCAAGGCACAGCGAGGGTATACACAGTTATGAAAGGTACATTGATGAGGCTACACCCATGACGCCTTCGAACATTCTTTAATGTAAAGGCCAGGGGCGGATTTAGTCGCTCAATTCCGTATAGGGGAGAAGAAAGGGCCATGAAGTGAAACTGCAAAGGGTGACGTCCACACTCATGTCTTTAGTGCTCAATGCTATCACAAGAAACCAATTACAGCTTAAATACTGTTAATATATGCTCACAGGAGAATAACTCGTTCGTTTAATTAATTATTTATTTAATACATACTGCGGACCACACTTCGGTCCAAGCAGGAGGGCATGGTGTAATGCAAAGAGAAATACAATACACGCAAAAAAAAAAAACAGTGCACAGTTACTCAGTATCGCAAGTACTACATTCGATTGTCTGGTTCCAGTCTGAAATGGTGCGTGGGAAAAATGAAAATTTGAACGTGTCCGTTCTCGCGAAGTACGGAGTTAGTGCATTTGGTTGGCGATGTCTTGTTGGTCTTGTGTTTAATGGAGAAAGAAAAGGGGTTGGATCAAGGGAAAGTTTGCGATTATATAAAAGAGACAGAAAATCAAGGCGGGACTTCTTTCTACGATCCTGAAGGGAAGGAATATTATTAGCTAGCATTAGGTCTGTGGGGGAGTCCGTTCGCAAAAACCTAGAATAAACAAACCGAATGGCCTTCCGCTGAATCCTTTCAAGTTTTTTAACGTTTTGTTTAGTATGGGGGTCCCACACGATACTCGCATACTCCAGCTTCGGCCTAACGAAAGTGAAATAACTAAGAAGCTTTACGTTTGGAGGGGAATTTCTGAGTTTATATCTTAGGAAGCATAATTTCTGAAAGGCAGACGAGCAAATATTATCTATGTGCATGTTCCATGGTAAGTTGTTTGTTAACGTAACGCCGAGGTACTTATAACTGTCAACCTGTGTGAGAGAAGACGATCCTAATTTATACACGTGTTCACTGGGGTTTTTCTTTCTCGTTACACAGAGATATACACTTTTTTCCAAATTTAATTCCATTCCCCATTCTATACACCACTCCCGCACGTTTTCAATGTTTTTCTCGAGTTCGTTCTGATCATTAGTACATGTGACTTCCCGAAACAAAACACAGTCGTCAGCGAACAATCGAATTTGAACAGTAGGGTCAACAACAGTTACTAAATCGTCAATATACAACAAAAAAAGCAATGGTCCCAAAACACTACCTTGTGGAGTGTTTTGGGACCACACACTACCTTGCGGTCCCAAAACACTATACCTTGTGGAGTGTTTTTGTTAATCGGTTATAATGTGTTCTAATAAGCACAATTGCAAGAAAATGCTCCTGGAAATTGCGCCCATTAAAACAGACGCGTCCTTTATAGATGGTTTGAAGATTGCAAACGTTGTGCCCCCAAAAAACTTCCGGTTGCCTCATTTACCAGCTCGTAACGCCGAAACTAAAAGGGCGTTTTCACGTTTTTTTTTTTTTCAAAGATAGGGAAAGTCTTCTATTAGATTTTCAGATAAAAAGAACGTGCATAATGTTCAAGGCAGTCTCTTGTAGTTTTTATGTAGCTCAAAATAACAACTATTTGAATATATTTTTTTTTTACAAATAATGCAAGGAAAGTGTTGAAAATCGGCGGGCTATTTTTTAACGCTTTTCTTGGCCACTTATGATATTCAGGCGCTTTGGTGGACGAAACCGGAAGTCATCAAGGGTCTGTGTTTGTAAACAGTGAAAGGGTCTATTGGAAATGGTGCTTAACAAAGACAACAGCGTTTGTCAGATCTGACACCGTAATCGTCACTTCTTGTATGACTGATCTTGACGAACTTCGAGGCTCCTATACTTCGCTCTTCGTTTCGGAGTCGCGCTATGTGCGACCGTGGAAATCGTCGGCCGTAGGTACGCATTATGCAAAACGTTATTTTTTTTTCTTTGGCACGGACATCTAGGCCTGAAAATGAGCGGCATGCCGTAATCAACCAACTCGAAGGCATGTCACCGCCGTCGCGCTTTCTTGGCAACGATACGCTTCCCGGGACAAGCGTAATTGCGTCTCTTTAATATCTTTTAACTTGGTCGTGCTAAGGCACGTGGACAACGTCTCCATTGCTGCTCAGTCGGAGCTGCGCACCGACAACCTCGATCCGTGCCAATTCTATAGCATCTGCGACAGCTATTTCTATACGAACGATGATTCGTTTTTTTTTTTTTGTCGTCTTCACTCAACTCGGCAACCTTCCGAGTAATGTCTGTTCTGCGTCACAGTGCTTGAAAAATTGAGAGTATACTCTCTTCAATGGATCGTCTCTATGTGGCTGCCAAGGAAGCGTCGCGGATAATTGTTGGCGACATGCTGTTGCTATAAGGCCACCGGCGCGCTGGTTCCAAACGGAAATGTATTTTCTGCTGCGAGGTGTATCGAGTGGTACTGCCAAAAGCGTGACGCTGTGTGTGAGTTCGCTAGAAGGTGTCGCAGTTCGTGGACGCATGTGTTGAACGGCGATGTAAAGATAAAAACTCATCCGAACGGCTCGTCTGCTCAAGTGAAAGCGCCAATAAAATTATTCAGCCAGTGCCACGCAGTGAGAGCAGTCGCATGCACAGCGAAGCTGTAGTGATGATAAAAATAACGGATTTCCGCACACATTCATCGTAATAATTATCATAATTTTGTTTTTATTTATTTTCAGAAGAGATCAACTTAATCACCTTTTTATTCCTCCATTGACCCGCGTGGTCACGTGACTTACATAACGCATACTGATGCTACCACCACCACCGCCACCACGACCCCTTTAAGGTCATATGCGAGAGATCATTGGTCAGCGGCCACGTCGTAACAAGACCATGTGCTACGTGACACCAACAGGCAGCAAAAGGGTTTCGCTTTGTCACTCGCTGTTGTGGATATCAGTGCACTGACTAATACTCCCACGTTTAGATATATACCCCACATTGCACACACGGGGAGGCCACGGTGGTTGTAGATCAGTTGATCAGTTGGTAGCAGCAAGATATCTCTTTGTGCACTTTTCTTTGTAGACATATATATTACAACTACTACAAGCAACATTATAGTCTATTTTCAGATTCAGTGTCAGTTTCAGTTTTACCTAAGACATGTGGACACTGCCATCTTGGGCTGTTAAGCTGATGCTTGCTTGTTTGTGTATATACCGTCACGTGAATCGGGTAATAACGTCACGAAATGTCGTATGCACCAACAAAACAGTTTTGCGTCTACCGTAACACTGTTATTTTAGTTTAAAATGCGAAACACAAACTTTAACATTAACGTTTAACAAATGTTTAAATATGGTGGCACTCAAACCCATCCGTGAAGTAGTCCATACTTTCCTTGGCATTAATGCCCGTCAGTTCTCATAAGCCGGAAGATTAACCGTAGAATAAACAAGCAGTCTACTACCCTGCACTGGGGAAGAGAGAAAAGAGTGAGAGAGACGGTTAAGTATAATGGAACAGACGGGTTTCGCCACCGGCAGTTGTTAGCAATTACGTATTCCCAATTACACCCCTTCGGAAATTCGACGGTCTTCTCGAGCCCCACGTTCGCAAATTGAGGTCTATAGACCGCAGCAGGCACGCGTGTATAACTGCGTCCAGAGAGGCGTGGTCCTCGATGTCTATCTGGCCTCGCGTATCGCCTCAAGCGCACGTGGACACTTCTAGTCCGTCGTCGGTCGCACTTGTTTACACGTCGACCTTGCCTTTGCCGTTCACGCCCATCCGCAATTAGCGAAAGCTTTTTTTTTTCTTCGTGATTACTGTTTCCGCGACTATTTTTTCGCCGTTATTTTTATACCGGAAAGGCTCGTGCCAACATTACGCGTCTGGACATGTATTCGAGATTTTTTTTAATAATTTCTTTTTTTCTTTCTCGGAGAATTAAGCACCGTACAGTTTTCATTGCGATGGATCGCGTCCAACAGCGTGCCGACTGATAGGAGCGGCTCGCAGTGTGCTCGTTGGCACTGCCGCGAAATCCTGCCATGGGAAATTGCGGCACTAACCTCGTCGTCATATTTTCGTTTTGTCGGGATTTCTCGCAGATATAGACGGCATTCACACTTGTCAAGTTCTGCGGAGCGTGTGGCCGTGGACATTGCTGTTGACCATAGCTGCTAACTCATGCCAGCTGAAAGCTTCATTTAACACTTGAAGTATAACACTTGTCATGCTATCGTAACAGGGGCAGCCTTTGGACATTCTACTACAGAAAACGACTGTTGATTGATTGATAAGTGGGGTGTAACGTTCCAAAACCACCGTATGAGAGACGTCGTATAGTGGAGGTCTCAGGAAATTTCGGCCACCTGGGGTTCTTTACCGTGCACCCGAATCTGAGCACACGGGACTTAAGCGTTTCCGCCTCCATCGAAAATACAGCCGCCGCAGCCGGGATTCGATCCCGCAACCTGCGGGTCAGCAACCGAGTAGCTTGAGTATCTTATAGCCACCAGACCACCGCGTCGGGGCAAAAAACGGCAGTTGAAGAGGCCAGCTGGGAGCTCTAGACAAGTGTGATAGTATGTTTATTCTCGGCTAAGCCATCACCTTTCGAGGATTTAAGAACATATGGTGCCCACTAATTACTCACCGAAATGGCTCAATGGCTGTTAGATTTCGATGCCAGACCGACAGTCTCCTGTTGCGCCGTCTTTTCTTTCTCTTTTGCTCCTTCCCTGTCTTGTATTTTTTTTTCTGCTGTTGCGCTGTAAGTAAGTTCACGATGGATCCTAACCAACTGGCCCAACTTACCGTCTTACTACAGTCTCCTGTGTCCAGATGCCAAACACGTTTCTAAATCGCGACGTGGCAGAAATTCAAAAACACCCGTGTGTCCTCGAATTGATGACGGTTCGAATAGACTCAACTATTTGCCCACTACACGGCGTTACACATCGTGATTCTGGCAAGTGAAACTTCGTTTAAGAATGATTTATTCAGACTCGGTTATCTTGCGGTTATCCATCAACGGGAACTAGAATGCGTGTGCTAGCGAAATAAGTCAAGAGCGCAGCTGAAGTCTTTAGCTATACCATCATCATCATCATCATCTGACTACGCCCACTGCAGGACAAAGGCCTCTCCCATGTTCCGCCAGTTAACTCGGTACTGTGCTTGCGGCTGCCAATTTATACCCGCAAACTCCTTAATCTCATCTGCCCACCTAACCTTCTGTCTACCCCTATCCCGCTTGCCTTCTCTGGGAATCCCGTCAGTTACCCTTAATGACCAGCGGTTATCCTGCGTGTATACGCGCTACATGCCCGGCCCATGTCCATTTCCTCTTCTTGATTTCAACTATGTTATCCGTAACCCCCGTTTGTTCCCTAATCCACTCTGCTCTCTTCTTGTCTCTTAAGGTTACACCTACCATTTTTCTTTCCATTGCTCGCTGCGTCGTCCTGAATTTAAGCTGAACCCGCTCCAGGTTTCTGCTCCGTAGCTAAGTACTGGAAAGATACAACTGTTATATACCTTCCTCTTGAGGGATAGCGGCAATCTACCTGTCATAATTTGAGAGTGCTTGCCAAATGTGCTCCACCCCATTCTTATTCTTCTAGTTTCTTCAATCTCGTGGTTCGGCTCCGTGGTTATTACCTGCCCTAAGTAGACATACTCTTTTACAACTTGAAGTGCATTATTACCTATCTCGAAGTGCTGCTATATACGCCGCAGTACAAACACGTGACTTAAAAGCAGCTGTAAACAAGGCTGAACGATAAGCTAGAGACAACGATCTCGTTCCAAATTACGCGCCCCTATATCATCATCACCATCATCATCAGCCTGACTACGTCCACTGCAGGACAAAGGCCTCTCCCATGTTCCACCAGTTAACCCGGTCCTGTGCTTGCTGCTGCCAATTTATACCCGCAAACTTCTTAATCTCATCTGCCCCACCTAACCTTCTGTCTCCCCCTAATCCGCTTCCCTTCTCTGGGAATCCAGTTAGTTACCCTTAATGACCAGCGGTTATCCTGTCTACGCGCTACATGCCCTGCCCATGTCCATTTCTTCTTGATTGCCCCCTATATAGCAGTACGGAAATTAACACCGCGTCCGAGAGTTTCCCAATATTCATACGTCCAATGAAATAAAGTTAACAGCTGTGCACACTGTGCCGCAAGACCGCAACGGCCATGCATCAGCAATCTCCGACGCAACCTTTCTTTTACGGACCGGAAGCTTCCAGGAAGCAATCCTTGCTCCCAATCACCATCTGGTGATATCTTATAAAATGCAAATACGTGAGAGGCCTTGCGTGACGGCAGACGCGCGTTCATATTCTGGGAGGGAGAGAAACTGCATATTGCATCAGGTGGTTCTGTCGATTTCTATACATATATATATGTGTGTGTGCGTGCACGCTTATAAGGGTTGTTGCAATGTGGGCTCGTTCATTGGAACAACTTTGGCTATGAAGAAGTTCAGTGCACTTAACATGTTTCGTGGCGGCAGTCATATGGGAAACGATGTGTGCCTGTCAAACCGGCTGATGCGCAAAAGAGCTGGCGAGAGAACAGAATTTACAATTATCAAACGCCGCCTAATGGGTTCCTCGGCATTCATGCATACATTACGGTTGCCGACATTTGTTTAACGCTGTTGATCGGTGTGAGGCCCGTTTGATTGTTAATAATGGACTGTGTATGTGCGTTAGCAAGACTTCGATAGCATTGTCACTTGAGGATTTCCTGCATAAGGGCGGTGACGTTGGTTTCGGAGTGGTTGTCTATCGGTCGCGAATTTGCTCGGGCGGATGATTTTGTCTCAGAGCTTCCACTCGTGTCTAATGTGGTACATCAGCCATTTGGTTTCGAAAATAAACATTTTATTGAATGCTCTGTGGCCTTCTCGTGTCCCGTGTCTCGCTGCACGACGATGCGTCAAGGTTCAAAAAATTAAGGCAGCTTCGCACTAGTGGCCCCAAGACTGAAGGAAATGCGGAGTGGGGAAACCTTTGTTTCTCATCGGCTTTATCTTTCTTTCCTTCTCTCTTTCTTTCTCGTTGTCTTTTTTCATTTTTCTCTGTGCTTTTCTCTTTACTTCTATTTATTTATGTGTTTCTCCTTTCTTTTCTTTTCCTAGCTTTCTGTTTTTCGCTTCCTGCCTCTTCTTCAATTTTTATACAACCTGCGATGTGCCAAGCGACTATATAACCTACGACCTACATTACGCCAAGCAACCTATACGTCTATACGTTACGCCCAGCGACGTATAGGACGTCTACCCGGAGCCCCTAAAGTGCTCCTCCGATCTCATCATTATCATCAATGAGCTCATAAGGACAATATATATATATATATATATATATATATATATATATATATATATATATATATATATATATATATATATATATATATATATATATATGTGTGTGTGTGTGTGTGTGTGTGTGTGTGTGTGTGTGTTTCTTGTTGCCGAATGGCCGACGCATAATCGAGCATAATAAAATAAGCTTCAAAGATCGCTATACAATGAAATCAGCTAATAGAACACGTCTGCCAGTTTTACACAAATATACGAGCAAAAATATACGACACAAAACAAGTCACAATTCAAACCTCGACAGAAATCAAACTAGAAACTACAAAGCGTAACAGTTGTGTTTAAATTAATATAGGTTTCACACAGAGCGACCAATGATGCGCATTTTAATTATGACAGATTTTAAGTACAATATATACAGCCAAAGAACCCCCAGTTGGTCGGAATTTCCGGATCCCTCCACTACGGCGCCCTTCATAATCATATCTTGGTTTTGGAATGTTAAAAATGCAGTCATTATAAAATGTCGCTTATCGTTTAGCACTAAGAAGGCTACATAGAAGATTAATAGGCCAGTACAGTTTTTTTTTTTTTTTGAAATTGGCGGTGAGGTCACTAACTGCTCGCAAAGCGTTTGAAACGCGCCGCGAAATCCAGCTTGCACGCAAAGCGCAGAATGACATTGTTCCGTTGCCGAGCTGACAAACAAGGCTGTGACGTTGTCGTCGATCAAAACATCTGTTCGAGAGGAAGATATTTGCGCACCGCAGCACCTGTCGCCGAGCAAGTCGCACGTATAGAGCACATTCCTAACACGTAAATGCGATCCGGTGATTCCTTCGTTGTTGCGGCGGTCCCGAAGCAGTTCGGTGTGCTGCAAAGAATAATGCGCACGTGTTGACGAGAATCGCGGGGGAAACAATCGGATTTCGCCGTCGGTGACTCAGGACGAAGCGTGCCTGCGGTGACCGCGGGCATGGACTGTAAACGGATAAGGCGAAAAAAATGTGGTACGTTTTGCGACTCCTCTATGTTCACCCTTTGTTCGTGACTTTTTGACGCGTAATTTGATGAAGACAGTGTCTCCATGGGCGCGTGTTGAATTCGTTTCCCGCTTAGCTGGAGACGTTCCTTGCATAACTCAGCTCGAACATGTCGATGGGCTTCCTTTTGGAGCCCATAATCTGAGGTACCTACGCACGGGAGACTTTGACGAAAGACACACTTCGACAATGTAACGAAAGGTTGGAAGCTGTGCGTCCGGTTAGCGATCTCTAACAATAATCTCTGGTGACTGCAGCGGCCTCTGTGTCGTATATACGCAGAAGCGGCCGCAGCTGAATGGTGTTTCATTTTCCGCAGCTGTATACGGCAATCGGTCAACTTGTTATGTGTGTTTTACGCAACCAATATATGTCCCATTTTTGTATTTTACCCACCGTATACAGGTGTGGTGTACGATATTTCCTTCAGTTGCAGCCACTCCTACGGACAGACAGTCCGTTGTATTAATATAGATTATCGAAACACAAGATATTCGGTCGCTGGAGGCTCACCTTCTAATATTTTTTTACATTGTCGAAAGTGTGAGTATACGCTGAAATCTAATGACTGTACAGTTCTGTACCGGTATACAGGAATGAATACACGGCCCGTTACAACGGCTTGTATTCGTAATGATTTGCACGTTTACTTCTTGTAGGCTGTTAAAAGTTTACTTATCTATTGCCTTCTTGCCTCTGTTATTATTTTATTTGTGCAGTATTAATCGTATACGCACTCATGTCAATGTCACCTTTTGTTCGTACTGATGAGCTTGCCTCCCGCAATAACGTTGTTTGATATCTGTAAATTATTTCAGGGGGCTTTAGCGCACAAGAATTATTCGGGAAGTAGGAAGAGGCTTTCTATGTATGTTGCCACTTTTTTCTTTAACGTTTCATATTAATGCATTTTCGAGTTTGAATAAAGAACGAGGTCGGAATATATTAATTAATTACGTAGGCTATTTCAAATTACTTCGACAAGAAAACATTTGATATGTAGGGTTTAACGTCCCAAAACCACCATATGATTATGAAAGACGCCATAGTGGAGGGCTCCGGAAATTTCGGCCACCTGGGGGTCCTTTAACGCGCACCCAAATCTGAGCACACGGGCCTGCAGCATTTTCGCCTCCATCGAAAATACAGCCGCCGCAGCCAGGATTAGATCCCGCGACATGTGGGTTAGCAGTCGAATTCCCTAGCCACAAGAGCACCGCGGCGGGGTGACAAGAAAACATTGCGTCGTTGGTTACCACTGAGCAGTTAACATGAAAGGAAAATTGGCCCCGTATCTGCATGTTACACCGCAAATGTCGTCGAAAGACGATAGTCTTGCGTCTGGAGAGAGTGAGCAAAACGTTTATTTGATGTTCTGCGCAAGAAAATCAGTGAATGGTATTCTGGAGGCGCTGCGTTATAGTGCCTCGAGCGTGCAGCGGAGTCGAACCAGCGCATCAAGTCACGTCACACGTGAGACATGAGCGCTATCTGGCAATTATCCTAAAAAACGGGGCGCGCGCAGTGCACGCCCGTCTCTGAGGTGATAAGGTGTAGAACGCAAGACGGCGGGTAGGTGTCACCACCGTGTCGTCTTAGCAAAGCATTGGAAACACTTGCCGTTTCGTGCATGCGTTGCACGGCCAGCGCAGCGTTATAAAGGCTACGATCCTTAAAATTACTTATGTATGCCTTTTCTAGTAAAAATATACGTGCATAATATTGACGTGTTGTTATGGTGCCTCAGATATGCGCAATAATTGCTTTTTAATTGACAATCGCGCAAGTGTGAACGCTGAACCTTGAGCAATATTGGTGGGAGCTGCGGATGGGGTCGGCCGTTTGGGCTATCGTTTGGTCACTTTGATGCCGTTTAGGGTACCGTTAAGGGTGGACAAACAGGCAAATGTACAAAATATTTTTCGTCGAATGTCCCCAAGAAAGACTATCGTCTTTAAAATTAAGAAACAGGGGGGAAAATGCCGAACAGCATTTTCTAAATTAAATACCTCAATTTTTTCTCCAGCTTTGTTTGGGAATTTGTTTTTACTTAAAGTTCGCTGGTGCATCTGACGGCAGTGCCAGGGCTGGACAGAGCTATAGTATTCTGGAGTACAGATATCGAAATACATGATGCCTGAAACACAGGTACTGAGAAACACTTGTCTTTGACGTAACGCGACATTTCCGAAATACTTTTTGCAAAAACGACGAAAAAGAATCTAGGAATACAAATACAAGAATGCAAATACTAGAAGTCGTTTGATTTCAGGAATACTGGTTCTTCGCATACATAGAGGCAGGATAAAATGTCGTTTCACCACATTGAAACTTGCAAATCAAGCGTATCGCTTGGATCAGAAACTAACCCCAGCGGCCGTTACATAGGTGGAAGGGAGGGGGGGGGGGGCAGTTTGCCCTATGTATTTGCGCCCGCTTATAAGGATGAGATGGTTGTGAAGTCAAAGTTGCTTAAGCAATAGCAGCTTTTCAGATAGGCTGTCATTTATACAACGCTTGTTCGGTCTCAACACAAGACTAGCAAAATGACTTGCCGCCCGAGAAAAATAGATGTGCGCCACCTACCTTGAGAGAAAGTGACTTGGATAGGCAGAGCTGGACTGCATCCGCGATTCCGTCGTCACAGTGTCGGGTGCTTTACCACAACGATGCGTTCTGTGAGTGAGGGGGGGACCCTTCGCCACATTCCACCTGGCGTGTCTTTGCTTGGCATAGTGCAAAAGTCTTCCTTTCCCCCTTAGAAACACTTTTTCCAACAAAAACAAAACGTTTAATTTCAATAAAAACAAGAATAATAACGACCACTCTGCGTGGACAGGCCCCTTTGGTCTTTGTCCCCACAGTGTGGCGCAATGTCCATTAGTTCCCGCGTCTGCGCATTAATTCGAACTCCGCTTAATTTAAACAGTTTAATAGTACTATTAAACTTTGAATTCATGAGCTTTTATGCACAAACAAAATTTTCATTCCTGCACGGACTGATTCATTTTGTATTCCTCTACTTAATTGCTCCGGTTTGTGCATGTCCATCGCAACCAACAAACAGCGCGAACCCTTGGACATAGGCGGACTGAGGACTCCGTGGACTAAGCGCAGAGATGGCACCACGCTTATTCCGTTTCTGTCCTGCCAAGTTGTTTGCGATGTTTTGTTTTGATTATGTTCGTCCAATGAATTGTCAGGGTCAGTAAGGTATAATAAGGCATATTCAGTACTGTACAGTGGCGTAGTCACGAATTTTTTTTCGGGGGAGGGAGGGGGGGCAGGCACCACCTTGATCTAAAGTGGAGGCCGGGCCAGCAGATGCGGTCGAGTGTTATCTTGTGCTCTATATGACAAAACCAAAAAAAAAAGAAAAGAAGAAAGAGCGGGAGGGGACACGGGCCTGTTGTACTACTTTTTGGCTAAATCACTGGCACTGTACCAGTGGTGTTACCATCGCTGCCTACGACAGCCATGGGCGTACCACATGAGTGCGCATACTCCATTACGTCTACGACTCTACGTAGACAGCTTCTGTTGAGTGCAAAAAAAAAAAAGTAAGTACTTAATTGCTTCTGAGCGTTCTATACACGGGGTGAATGTTCTTTGGTAGTGGTGGTCGGTATGTTGCTTTGTTTCGCGTGGTCGATGCCGTGGTTACTGAGTATTTAAATTCCTGTAGGGTTCTAACGGGTAGTCTTTCATAACGCGCTATTATTAGATGCCAAGCCTGTGTAACACTGTGTGACGCCTGTGTAGCTGTCCTGTAGCTAGCCTGTGTAACGCTGTCCCTCCGTACACTACCACTGCGCATGCCCGCGTCTAGCACCACATGTTCGCGTCTCGTGCCGGCCCAGGAAGACACCCGCAGAACTGTCGCTGCCCTCCCCCTCTTTCGCCACGCAAGGCTGACGCAAGCAGCGTCTGCAAGTAAAAAGCCGACTGCTCGCGCTGCACATCCGATGGTTAGCAAAGCCGAATAACGTCGTTTACTCGAGTCACGGCCGCTAGATGAAAAAAACTCCCAAGCATTTCCCCGAGGGTGAACATGGTTAAGTGTGAATACACGGGGTGATGCTATGAGGGGTATTTATTAATTCGCACTATTATATTTATTAATCACACTATGGTGCCTTTATAGTGTAATGGTTCCTGGGAATCGCCATTTGATCACACGGGGGAGTTTACGTTAACTCACTGGCGAATGCCAACGGATTTTAACTTTACTCCCCCTCACGACCCGCTCTCGACGGGAGACTGAGAGAGAAGGCGGTGCGCGAGAGAGAGGGGTGCGCGCGCAGCTGCAGCGAGCGAGGAGAGCGGAAAAGCGAGCGAAGGGGGAGGGGGTATAAGGCGCGTTACTGACACCGATATCAGCGTCGCGTCCGTGGCTTATTCGGTAGAGCGTCGCGCTGCGGCCTGCCAAGTCCTCTTTCTTTTAAAGATAGAGAGAAAACTGCGGACGCCGCCGACGGCGGTGGATGGTTTGGGGTCGCTTATAAAGTGTATTCACACTTAAAACGTGCAAGGGTGTGCACTTTTTCATCCAGCGGCCGTGACTCAAGTAAACGCTACATAGAGTCTCGCTTCAAACCGTTCTTCCAGCACCCGCGTCAACGCCCGTTTCAACCGAGTCAACGCCGTGCGCACCGCTGTTGCTTCGCATCCCATCGGGATTCCCTTCGGGATGATGATTCAAGCTTTTTGACTCTCTTAAATAAGAGGTTTATCTATACTGTTACGTAAAATGAAACTGAGCCGTCACTATTCCCGAGTGTATTTACACTGATCAAGATGGATCACAGCACGCACAGCGGGCGAACCAGTCCTTCTTGTTGCCTTCTGTACGCAGAATGTCTCACCCTTGATGTGCTAGTCAGGTAGCATTAGCCCCGGCTGTCAAAGCGTCATCTCAACTTTTCGCGTTACCGTAGAATGCTCAACCGCTTACTTCCCTCCCCTTCCACCAATCATTCGGTCCACCCGTACCCCAGAGCAGTGGCACCCGTCGCGTAGGCGCCCCCGAGGTCTGCCGGGCCCTCATTCTCAGGGCCTGGGCTGTCGCAGAGGTTACCATAGGTGTCCTGGAATAGGGACCCTCCGCGTTTTCCTTGAATTTTCATAATAAAATGTTTTCATCATGTTTTCATCATCGGTGCACTTTATACGTTGTCTTCAGAAGGAGGGCAGTATGGCTTCAACCTCGTGGACTACGGCACTAGGTCACGCCTATATGATATCTTCATAGAGTTTCATGCAGTGGTATGAAACTCTATGGATATCCCAGTGATAGCGTCAATTTTGGCTTTTTCTGCATTTCGAAGGAACGTATGCTATGACTGCAAACAACTAAAGCCTGCACGAGACGAAATAAATTGGCTTCCTTTATGTCCAGCGTAGGCACATTTTTTTAAGTGGGAGGGGGGCACCCCCTTGATCGGAATCGGGGGCCGGGTAGGCAGATGTGGTCGTGTCATTTTGTGAAAAAAAAAAAAAAATGGGGTAGAGGACACGCACGCGCCTGGTGTGCTACCCCGGGCCTTCTGCACGCCGCTGTTCATTGTGGTTCACTGTTCTTGATGCGTGCTCTTCATTGTTCGCTAAAACCCATAGGCACGGGGAGGGGCACAGAGAGGAGGGGGGGGGGGGGGCAAGGTGGTTGCATGCCTACGCTGGACGCAGCACATCACGCTATTGGTAACAGAAGGGGGTGATGATCACAAAGAAGAAACAGTTACAATTACGTGATTGAGGACGGAAATGTCCGCCTCCGAAATCGGAGCCTCACGGGCCAAAATATGGTATCCAAAAATAAGTGCAAGGGCTTTGGGAGGCCAAAATATATAGCGAATGGCAACCACGCGTGGTAGACTGCATTCGACACAAATGAGCAAAGTACGCTTCTGGAACTAAGCCAGAACTTTCATTCGGGCCTCAATCAGGTTAAATCAAGAGATAAACCGACTACCTCGCAATGTTTTTTCATTGCTCTTTCGCAATCTTGGCCAGCACCTTTGACACTATCTCTCACATGTGAAAGTTTTTTTTTTCATCGCTCGATACTGCCCACATCACTCATGATACGCGGTATCAGCAACGCCTTGAAAACCACGGCACGTTACGAAACTTAAGATAACCTCATGCGAAATTTGGCGGCGAACACGGCACCGGCTGGCAACGTTTCAAAACAGCTGTTTCAAAATTGGCATGAAAATAGTAGCAAATCGCGGCTGTAAAAACATGTTTTTTCTGAAGCAGGGGAAGCGCTTAATTTGTTCCTTCTAGCATTTTTGTGCCCAGCAAACCCATGACGTTCACCGCAGTTCCCGACGACCTCGCGATGGTGCCGCAGTTGTTCGCCTCCGAACGTTTTCGCTACCGAAACCCATGAGCTTCACTGCACGCACGAAAGACTGCCATGATCATTGTGCCGTCGAGATGCGGCGACGGTCCGAGTTCCTCGCTTTTGCTTGAGAGTACGTACTGTGTGAACTTACACCATGGGTCTTTCTTTTCAGTGACCTGTCCTTATTCAGATGATGCCCTTCGCTTCGCTTGCAAATCGACGGGAACAGTGTATGTGCGTGCACAAAGGTCGACGCTTAACAATACTGACGGTTTCTGTCATTAAAGACACGAAAGATAAAGAAGCGACTTAAGAATGCAAGTGAGGCGTGGCTGGTACGACATTAGCAAAGTGGTTTGTGAAAAAGTATCGTTATAGGTTGTTTTCGTAAGCCAATAACCCAGTGAACATAAGCATCACGCCCCCTAAACAAGCGCATGTTTGCCGTGATGCCTCCTGAATCTTGCAATTTTCCCCCCCACCGATGTTACGAAAAATCGCGAGTGGAGTTTCTATTTGATATGACCCCTGTTACAAGGTTTCTCAGTTCAGCTTTTTTGTGTTCGATGATTTCAAAAATGGTAACGCGTTTTCGGAAACCAAGGCAGTTATGGTGCTGCTACTGGCCACCCGAAGGTCGCGGGATCGAATCCCGGCCGCGGCGGCCTCGCTTGATGCCCGTGTGCTTAGATTTAAGGGCACCTTAAAGATCCAGGGGGTCGATATTTCCGGAGTCGTCTGCTACGGCGTCTCTCATAATAATATCGTTGTTTTGGGTCGTTAAAACTCGACAATTACCATTGAACCTCCTTTTTTCTGGGTGCAGTAGTTGTGGTACACTGTGCATGTGCAGAATGATGTCTGATAAGTAATGCTAGCTTGTATTCATAACCATTGAGAATACTGTTGCTAACGTCAAATGAGCAAATATTTCAAGGCGTCACTTGGCTATGCATTTCTCTCATTACTTTAAATTCTCAAAGAATGCAAGCTATTGGCTATCAATGTCAAGAGTTTGCTGTCAATTGCACACACTGCTTTCTTAATGCATACAACATTAATTCAGTGCTTCTACCCTATGTGCCTACTCAGACCTTGGTAAAACAGAACAAATTTGAGCATCAGATGCGTTATTCAGAAGTCGCAGGTTGAGTGCCTACCAGGGTCAAGTTATCTTTTCTTTCATTTTTCTTTCTTCACATTTACATTCCACTTACTACTAATCACACCTACTATGCTTTCCTTGCCACCATTGTCTGTTAGTTCTCATTACTTTGTAAATGTCATCTTTCAACATGTCCTTTTTTTATGTTAGGCAAGAACTCTTGTTATCCTTAATGGGATGATGGTTCGTGGATGGCACGAGTACTGTTCCCTACCCTGTATTCACCTGTTGAAACTGTAATTCTCTTGGGCATGGGCATTATCTTGGCATTCAGTGCATAAAAGAAGCTTTGTTGCACTTTTGTGTTGAAATCTATGGCCTGAGCATTTTCTCTTTTTGTGATGGCTATTGCGAAGCCACTGTCCTGACGTCTGTAGCTGTAGCTTCACGACCAACTGATAGTGACGCAAGTGGATAAGGTAGCTGATAAAGCGTCTGCTAGCTCACACAGGCCTTCCTGCTCATCACTCCCAAGTTGCAGCAGGCAGGGGAGGTGGGAACGCTTGATGTGACGGTGAAAAATGCTCAACGGTCAGTATGTCAGGGTTAGTTCGACCGAGAAAGTACCAGGTACGAACACATCCTCTCTTCCTCTTGTTCCTGTTTCATGTGCTCCTGGCTACTTATAGTGGCATTTACGCTGTGACCATATGTTATCTTGCTAAGAATAGAGATAAGTGTGGGCGCTGTGTACAATGTGGCTGATAACTTGACAGAACCTGACTGGTGTTGTGATAAATTAAGCCCTCTGCTGGACAGAGTGCTGTCACTGAATTGCCCAATGTAAAGTTACACGTTCCACTTTCATCACTCTATTATTCATGGTAGCTAGTCGCAATCTATATAGGCTGCGGCGGCTGCATTTCCGATGGAGGCCGAAATGTTGTAGGCCCGTGTGCTCAGATTTGGGTGCATGTTAAAGAACCCCAGGTGGTCGAAGTTTCCGCAGCCCTCCACTACGGCGTCTCTCATAATCATAAGGTGGTTTTGGGACGTTAAACCTCACATATCAATCAATCAATCAAGCAATCTATATATGCTGGTATCTCAAGGAGCCACCACGAATACGGCACATATCATGTGCATTCCATCTCTTGTTTCTGTTGGAATGCCTGCCCTGACCTTCAGAATTTCCATGCACTGCATATGCCATTTTTGATTCCTCTTTCAAGTGTCTTCATGTTTTCATGACAGTGAAGTGTAGTGGGATCACTGTCCATCTAGGAAGTCTTTCCCATTTTTAAGAAGGCTGTTAGTCTATCGACATTCTACTTCACCTCTACAATGCAAGAATTCCTCACCTCATATACTATTTCCAAAATTATCATAATTATAGTACTTGGATTCTTGACTAAACTCATTTTTAAATATCCTGGCCTTTATTAATAACATCTACTTCTTGATCGTTACTGATCATAGTTTCATAAGTGGATCATCGTAATTGTGGTGCCAAGTTTTCATACATCGAATGTACATTTCTTGGTTCGGAGTTTCTGTTGTACTCACTGACTTAAAATTTATAATCTAAGCCAAGGTATGCTGTCTATGCTCTGTTCTAGCTTGTTTTTAGAAATGAGCGTCATGTACAAGCATGAAAATGGGCTCAAACTAAGGATGGTGTTACTGAAAGGAAGTCTCATCCCTTTAAACTCCAAATCTTTGTTAGTCTTTCATGTGGTCAGCTTACTTTGAAATATTAGTTTTTCGTAGGACCTAATGCCTCAGAATTTCCTTCAATCTGTGGTACTTGGCAAACAGCTACTGCATCACAATTCATTTTTAAAGGCTCCTGTCTTCTCTGTTTTGGCAAACTGAAGCACGTTGCTTGCAACTTATCTCAGGGCTCAGAAAATACTTGGAGCTAGTGGAAATAGTGAAATAACTTTGGAAAGTTGTCTGATCGTACATGGTTTAGTATAAATTTCTACTTTACCCTTACAGGTGGCTTATGAGTGATGGCAAAACCTAACAGTTGTTTGCTAAAATTTGAATATTTTAGCGAATGTTTTCTGTAAAGTTCATAGTATAGAATACTAAGGGTCGGTATTCAAACCACTATCATCAACTCTCTACTAATAAATAAAAATTCTAGTAGTAAAGCGACAGGAAGGGGAAAATGCAAGCTTGCAAGGTAAAAGTTCGTAAACAGGGGTTGTCTGCTTGAGCTGACGTTTTGACGTCTTCTTCAAGGCTAGCCTTAAAGAGGACAAGTCCAAGTGACTTGTCCAAGAACTAGTCCAAGACAAGTCCAATTCGCTTATCTAAGAACTTGTCCAAGTGGACTTGGTCACCACCATCATCATCATCATCTTCAGCCTGACTACCTCCACTGCAGGACAAAGGCCTCTCTCATGTTCTGCCAGTTAAACCATTCCTGTGCTTGCTGCCGCCAATTTATACCCGCAAACTTTTTAATCTCATCTGCTAACCTAACCCGCTTGCCTTCTCTGGGAATCCAGTCAGTTACCCTTAATGACCAGCGGTTATCCTGTCTACGTGCTGCATGACCGGCCCATGTCCATTTCCTCTTCTTGATTTCAACTATGATATTCTTAACCCCCGTTTGTTCCCTAATCCCCTCTGCTCTCTTGTCTCTTAAGGTTACACCTACCATTTTTCTTTCCATTGCTCCCTGCATCGTCCTCAATTTAAGCTGAACCCTCTTTGTAAGCCTCCAGGTTTCTGCCCCGTAGCTAAGTACCGGTAAGATACAGCTGTTATATATCTCCCTCTTGAGGGATAGTGGCAATCTACCTGTCATAATTTCGCCCTGCCACAGTGGCCTAGTGGCTAAGGTACTCGGCTGCTCACCCGCAGGTCGTGGGATCAAATCCCGGCTGTGGTGGCTGCATTTCCGACGGAGGCGGAAATGTTGTAGCCCCGTGTACTCAGCTTTGGGTGCTCGTTAAAGAATCCCAGGTGATCGAAATTTCCGGAGCCCTCCACTACGGCGTCTCTCATAATCATATGGTGGTTTTGGGACGTTAAACCCCACAAATCAATTACCTGCCATAATTTGAGAGTGCTTGCCAAATGTGCTCCACCCCATTCTTATTTATATAGATACTTCAATCTCGTGGTTCGGCTCTGCTCTGCGGTTATTACCTGCCATAAGTAAACATTGTCTTTTACAACTTGAAGTGCACTATTACCTATCATAGAGTGCTGCTCTCTTCCGAGGTTGTTGTACATTACTTTCATTTTCTGGAGATTAATTTTTAGACCCACCTTTCTGCTCTCCTTGTCTAACTCCGTAATCATGAGTTGCAATTCGTCCCCTGAGGTACTCAGCAATGCAATGTCATCGGCGAAACGCAGGTTACTAAGGTACTCTCCATTAACTCTTATCCTTAACTGTTCCCGTTCTAGGCTTCTGAAAACCTCCTGTAAGCATGCGGTAAATAGCATTGGGGAGATTGTGTCCCCCTGCCTTACACCCTTCTTGATTGGTATTCTGTTGCTTTCTTACCTGCATATGCCCTCATACTGAGCACCAATAGTTCCTGCAGTTTCAGCAAGTCAAAGGAATGGTTAAAAGAACCTGTTACACACAATCTACTTCTTATACGTCTTACTGTTGCTCTGTTTACACTAGTTTGCATTTTAAAAACATTCTCTGCTTGCAGCAATGTTTTGAATAAGGGTGCATCCCATTTACCAAGAGAATTCGCACTTGTTCTTGAACAAAAAAGACCCAAACTGCATACAGAGCCCTTAATATATGTCATAACAGGTTAATACTATCTGATGTAGTCTGATAAAAGATACAGGGTTTTATTGCCTCGCAATAAATTAGGCTTGTGCAAGTATTTCAGACTTCTGAATTCAAATGTAATATTTTTTATTTAGTCATCTAATCTGATAATTATAAATTTCAAGTGCTATATTCATAAAACTGTATTGAAATAACCCACTTTGCCAACTGTGCATGGTTAGAAAAGAAGGTGAGACTTTATTGAGATGACCTGTATCCACCTATGCTATACAAGATTCCCTGCTTATTTGCTTATGATGCTCAGTTAGAAGTTTTAGTTAATCATCCTTTGTAAGGTGTAAAACTAGCTAGTTTTGTATTGTAACTAGTTGTAACTGTGTGGGGTTTGAAAAGAGTTTTGAAAAAAATCTTTGCCATTCATTCCATCCGATTTGCTTTTGGCAGCTTAGATTCATATTTTGTTTGGTCTGTGAAACTGATGATTGTTAACCCCTACAACAATTTTTTTTCTAACAACATAATAGTTGTAAAGAGGGCCTTTAAAAAAGGACGTTTTTAGGCAGTATTTGTCTCTGCATGCTATAGAGCTGACACAGGTAATCGATTAAAAAACTTCATTTCAGCTCAAGTTTCCCTCTGCGAACTATAGTGAGGCGAATGCGGTATTTTGCATTAAAGTATGACGTTGCACTTGCACTCGAGCTGACCTTCTGATCCAATGCATTTGCTTTGAGTTCACTCCTGCCACATGGAAGAAAGTGAACGCAGCAAATGAAACTTCCTTCCACATTGTGTACAGCAACAGGAGCTTGAGCTCCAGCAGCCATTGTCCTTTCTGGTGTGGCTTATCTCTCGTATGATTCCCCAATGCCAATACTGCACCTTTGCGGCACAGATAGGCTATCTCGAACAGGTTGGAAGGTTGCCTACGTCCCTATCACCTCGTCTCTGTCTATCGTCTGCCACTGCCTGATAGGGGCTGTTGTCTCTTCCGAATTCATTCCTGACGGGCTCGTGTTTCTGGTAAGGTTGGCTTGCTCCGTGTGATGCCCGACGGCGACGTGTGGCAGGAGTGTGAGCGATGCTCCCTTGCGTGACATCGCAGGAAGTGGTGTGGCACAAGAAAGGTCATTGCCCTTTTCCTGGTATTTGAGTTTTTATTGGCTATACAGCCTCGGACGTGCTCCATTAAGGGGGACGAGCAGGTTTATCCTGCTGCCAGGCATCTATGAACGCTGTAACAGGTAATTGTGAAAAATGTTTTTCGTTGAGATTGTTGGTAAATGAATAGAGTAGCACATTTCTAAACGGTATAACATAGCCATGGAATGGCTAGAAATATTTGTAGCCCTTGATATGGAAATGACAGTTTAGTAGGTCGATGTCGAGTGTCGTCGTACGCTAGGTAATGTATAAGTTACAGAAACTCCCGTCTGTACTCGTGCCTCATTTGGCAACACCTGATCGGGTTCGTGGGAGAAAGCATAAACCTTGTGTATAAGGCTTCGATTGCTAACTGTATACATCAACAGTAAGTGGTTGATCTTAGTATTCCTGCTCTGTTTGAATATTTAATTACTGTATATGTACAGTCCTTGTCAAAAGTTTGTAGGCCACACTTCCATATAAACATGGGATAGTGGCCTGGAAACTTTTGACTCTCCCTGCACATAAATAAATGGAAGAGTAGCATCACTTGACAACACGCTTAGGTAGTGGCAGTTGTTTAGATGATTGGGGTAGATGCAGTCTTCTGTAGGCTGACAGATCTGTCATCTTAAGATGGCGGTTGACATAAGGTTTTCTCTGGAGTGCTTTGCTACTGGATACCCAATTCTTTTCCAGTTGTAGCAGATAGGATAACGAAGGTTCACAATGTCTGCAGGTGACTGCCTGAACGATGACTCCGGGGAACCCGATGACACTCCGGAGTCACCTTCGAGCGGCTTCGAGCGACTGTGCCGTGGAGCCCGCAACCAGTGTTGTTCGGTGCAGCGCTGGAAGAACCGCATTCCCATCACCAAGTGGCTACCACACTACTCCCTGCTGGACCTGCACGGGGACTTTGTGGCCGGCATGACGGTTGCCCTCACGGTCATCCCTCAGGGACTGGCTCTGGCCGTCCTTGCCGGGCTGCCTCCTCAGGTTGGTCCTTTGTAGTTCACATTATCACTGTTTCGTTTCATTTTAAAAGCATAGCACTTTAGGGGGGTAGGGGGATGCGCTGTAGTATGCTGTCATGGATGCTTGGCATAATGCAGGCAAAACCACATACAGTATAGCCAGCTGCAGCATATTGAGCACGCGCTCACGCCAAGGCGGGGCCTTCCTCCTCTTGTCCTTCGAGCTCCTTGATGGTGATATGTGCTGTCATTACTGCTATGGCTAGGAAAACGAGACGACACAAACCACGTATGAAAGTTGAAAGAAAATGCAAGTGAGAAACATAGAAGAAGCATAGAAAGAAAAATAGAAATAAATAGAAATCATGAAAGGAAAAACGCATAAAAAGTTGGAACAAGAAATAGCTGAGGAACGAAAGAGAAAACCCAAGAGAAATGAAAAAGGCTGCCCAGCTACGCACTTCCTTCAAGCTTGGCAGCACTATTGCAAAGCTGCCTTTTTGTTTGTTGTTTTTTTGATTCCCCGTACTGTTTTTTTCATTTGTTTATTAGATTCATTGCATACCCTCAATACGCAATACTGTTTGGACCTGTAGCCTTGGTCGCTGGTTTAGAGCCCTATAACGAAATAGTCCAAAAAAAGAACAGTGTACCTACTGCATGAGACAACTCAAACACGCGTTAGTAAAACTTTTTGCCGGGAGAATGTATCAACAAAAGGCTCTATTATCACCATGAGAACACAAATAGAAGAACTTTCTCACCATTAATCAAGAAAGTTTTTTAAGCAATACATAAAGCTTTGGCTAGTATTTACACTGTGATGAAAATGTGTTCCGTATTGTAGCGCCATTGAACGCCATGTGTCTCTGTCCATGTATACATTGTGACATCGTGGAAGTTTAATACAGTTGTTGGTTGCTTCCCTTGTGTTTTATGCCAGAAAATTATATGGGATGGCTAGCAGGTTATTAAACATATTATTGCATAAATTGCCTGAGCAACTTTAACCTTATGTGCCTCACTGAACGGAAGGTGGTCAAGCAATTCAAAGAGAGGTTTATTGTAATAATATTTTTAGAAAAGGTAACTATTCTTAGTGCCTCCCTTGGAAGGCTTCCATTTTTAAAGCAAAGCTTGCTTTGTTTAGTAGGCCATGCAATAAGGCATCAGTCAAAAACTGAGTGTGAGAAGGGTAGTCTGTCATGACGGAGGAGTAAACTCTTGTGGTTTGCCACTGTTAAGAATATGGTTTCTTGCTGACCTATGTTTATGATGCATACAAGTCCAGTTTGCCTCATTACTGCGCTGCTTTCATACAAATAGCTTTGTGTTGTCATATTTAATGTTGTGCGAGCAAGTAAAAAAAAAGAAAAATTGTTCTTCACCTGCAGTATGGCCTATACACAGCATTCATGGGCAGCTTCATGTACACCATATTTGGTAGCTGCAAGGACCTCACCATTGGTCCAACAGCCATCATGTCCATCATGACCGGCGAGTATACGCACGTCGGTGGACCAACATTTGCCATCATCCTCACATTCCTCTCGGGCATCATCCAGATTGTCATGGGCTTGCTCAACCTAGGTGAGTGCCGCTTTCATGTAGCATTCGTCTATCATTTGAAGGGCTACTTTGTGAAAGCTTTCGGGCTGCATTGGTGTTCAAAGATCCTTGCCATTATTTTCGTGTTTATGTCCACAGCAGCACGAAGGCCTCTTGCACTCATCCCCCTACCTTGTCCTGAAAGAGCTGATTCCTTGTGAATAAGAAGCTTTGTGTCCTAAATGAAAGAGCAAATAGCTAGAAAAATAGTGCTGACATTGAGAATCCTCAAACAGTTGAATAATGTGACGCTTGTTTCTATTACTGGACCACTTTCTGTTTTGGTGCACAACAGGCAAGTACACTTTGTGATGCTGCGGCTCATTTTGTTTTCGTGGTTGTTATTGGTGCCTCTTGAAGGTGCACCTGCAAGAAACACTTCATCCAAACTATTTTTCAATGTCAGCAACGTCAGCATACGTAGCCTCACTCCTGACGCTGCGATGCCAGGTCCAGTGACAAACTTTGATGTGGAATTGAAAAAACTTGGGGGGACACTTCACCTTTGATAGTTGAACACGGCTGCGTGATCTGGCCCCATGCACATTTCTTTGAACCATGCTGCAAGGAAAGGAACATTTGTGTGCATAACACTGGCCATTTACAAGTATCTTGAAATGTCTACTGTACGTACAATTGCCAAGTCTACAGCATAGTTGTCCGGTTTACCAATTGGCCAAGTACCCGCCACTCATCTGTAAGCTGCCGTGTGCACTTGCACAGCTGCACTCTTGGTAACAGTTGGGCAGCATAAAACTATCCACATGCTGCATAAATCGCTTGTTTTGATCACTGGTGCAATTTAAGAATTCTGCCATGCAATATTACATGTACTATGGAGACTTCTCCCGCTGCATGACACTCCGGTAGTTTTTTTTTTTTTTTTTTAAGCAGTTTCAAGCAATAGTGTGCCTCTCTAGTAGAACACTTTCTTCCCATGCTGATGACCTGGGTTTGATTTTAACTTCGACCGAAAATTGTTATTTATTTTATTTGCAATCTTTTGATTTTTCGGTCATGGACAATATTATTTTTCGCTCACAACCAACAATGCTGACACCGGCGCCGACAGCGACGTCGATTCTGGAATTTCTGCAGAACGAGCTCTTTTATGCTGTTGGGTTAATAACATATAAAAATTCCACTTGCAGTGTGCCATTCTGTAACATGCTAGATGCATATTGTAGAGTGACCACAGCATTGAAAACATCCTCACTGGTCTAAGCACATGGCTGCACCCTGTGTTGTCAGAGGGAGCAACTTTAGAAACTGTAATCGGGATGCTGCTGCTACTCGTCCTGGCATTGTTTAGAAAACAAGAAACGCTCTGCATTGACATTTGCTTTTGGAATTGTTTGTTTATGCAGGTTTCATAGTGGAGTTCATATCTGGTCCTGTAATCAGTGGATTCACATCAGCAGCTGCCATCACCATTGCAAGTACACAGCTCAAGGTAAGCCTACACTGTGCGGAGTGAGAGTACTTTGTGACGTATAACAAGACCTCTTGGCAATCAGGGGGGCTGAACTGGGATGCCAACAGACGTGCCGTGGTGGCCTATGGTGCTCGATCGCTGATCCACGTGTTTCGGGAATTAATTCCTGCCGTGGTGGTTGCATTTTCGATTGAGATGAAAATGCTTGAGGCTCGTATGCCTAGATTTAGGTGCATGTTAAGGAACCCCAGCTCGAAATTTCTGAGCCTGAAACTATGCAGTCTCTCATGATCACATTGTGGTTTTAAGGCAATAAGCTCCACAAGTTAGTATGACAACTGTAATGCCAACATGCTGCGACAGAAATTATGTGTGCAAATGAGATGAAATATGGGAGCAAGGCGGAACTTCGCTTTTCACCACAAAGATCTCTATCCCACAAAAAGCAAGTCATCGTAGCGATCATGTCCTAGTTTTGTCATAGGTTTCCAGTTTTCATGGTCATTCACCGATTGCAAAGCAAGTCGTATTAGTAAGCGATATTGGAGAAACACTTTGAAACATAGTTACACGGAGCTACCCTTCCTGACTGTAACGTGGCTCAGAGGGCGACATGCACTGTCATGATGCCTGCCGCCTTTTTTCTCCTTGTCCAAAAACATAATACAGACGTAATACTTTTCCTGTGTTTTGTGCATTTCATATCATTACCAGTGCAGTTTATTTTTATTTCCAGGCAAATTATGCAGAGACTGCTATGATGTTCAGGCCACAACTGTACAGTTTTCTGCTCTCTTTTTGTCTTATTATTGACTTGTGGATTGTTGATTCTCTGCACACATGCATCGATTACAGTCTGTGAAAGACAGGGAATGAAAAGAACACATCAGCACTCATTTAGAGGTCTGAGGGGGCTGCTTTTTTTCCATTTCGATGGCTATGTAGGATTTTGTAGAATTGCATTTTCTAGTGTTGCCATGACGGTGAAACATCATGTGAATGCAGTAGCGGTAGATTGTCTAGTCACATGTTTTGGTGGCTGCTGCTTATTGGACAGGAGAATATGCAGTTGTTCTTGGATTTTAATCTAGTTTTACATAGTTACTCTAGGATAGAAATATGTTACAGTACACTTGGTCCACATTATGGAACATTCTGTGCTCTACTAAAACTGAGATATCGCATGAAAATCTGCAGTCTTAGTTTTCGATGTGCACGTTCACTTGACTGTATCAGCCACTTATGTCAAGCAAAGGAGAAGAAATGTCGCACTGTTTTTTAATTGAGTAGCTTTGCCTTTTGAAACTTTGCTGCACTGTACATAGTTCACACGCTGATAAGCAATGGCTCGGTGGTGTGAAATTAAGACTAAGGTTCGCCACAAACATTTGGGACGATGCTTTTTTTCCTCATTGACTCTTGCTTCTTTTCAGTCTCTATTTGGGATGAAATTTGAGGCTGAAGAATTTCTCGACACAATGTACCAGTTCTTCACGCATCTTCACACCATAAGGTGAGTGCCAACTTTATACACAGACAGCACAATTTCTTGTCAGATTTATCGTCGCATGTTGGATTTCTATAAATGTCGGATTTCTTGTCTGATTCTAGGCTGGCAGATTCCTTGCTGGGTGTCTCGTGTGTAATTCTGCTGCTCCTCATCAGGGTAAGTGCACTGCCTGCATCGAACTAATGAATCACTTTGAATAAGACCCCGTATAAAAACTGAAAAAAAAAGGAAGCAAGTAAAAAATAGAAATAGAGAAAAGGAATAAAATGGAAGGAAAATAGAAATAAATTGAAGCAAAGAGGACAAAGACAGAAAAACTAGAAAAGAGAAGAAAAAAAAATAAGAAAGGAACGAGGCGGGCTGCTGGCAAGCCGAAACCAAAAAACCTAATTCGTATCCCCATAGTTCCTTTTAAATGCTCGGTAGGCTGTAGCGCCTCCCGGTGGCCACATGCTTCAAGGCACACGCTTTGGTGCCAGGTGCCACCAGTGTGAAACTGCCTTAATTTTGGGGGTGGGGGTGGGGATCTTGCACGACTCTCACGGGGAAGCTTTGAGCACAATCCTCACTAGAGACATGTTCACTTGAGACCTTGGTCGGCCTCTATCAAAGTTTTTGCCAGCGTGCTTCTTTGTGCATCTGGATTTTCCTACTTTTGGGGATCGACACGGCAATGATAATCTTTCAGTTGTTTCGAATTTGAACGAGTAGTGCGTAAAAAAAAAAGGAGGTGATAGACAGAAGTGTAAGCAGGACAAGTGCTTCCTTGCTCCTCAGTTGCCAACTTTTTTTTTCAATATTTTCATAGACGTTCACATGATCAGTTGCATGCCGGTGTTAAATATTTATATGTATGATATCGCACAACATAAATGATTCTTTCTTCTTTTGCAAACCAATCTCCAAATAACTTTATAGTACTAATCCGTGCTATGTTTAAAATGTTCGTATGTATATGGAATTTGTTGGGTTATCCACAGAGGTAATCTTTTCGTGAATGTTCATATTTGGAAACGATTAGAAATATTACCCATTTATAGTAACTATAATTTGGGCAAAAAAAAAGAATAAAAGGCTCACATTTGAAGTAGACGTCAAGGTTGGATGCAGTCTTCCCAGACTGCACCATTAGCTCATTCTCTGTAGCCTTGACGGTGAAGAAAATCGAAAAAGTGACCAGGAAGGTGCATTATGGGATTATCTTCAGAAACGCAACTCAAATGTGGGACATCTAACAGTACGACTTCCACGGGGACGTGTCTCTGCTCGTGCAGCATTTTAAAGACAGGAAGTTCGGCCCAGATTCCAGGCTCCCACCTCGGGCACAAAAGATTCTCGAGGGCATCTGGTGGACTTTTGCAACAGGTAATGTGCTTCAAGCTTGTACCTACTCTACTTTTGGCGTAGTTTAAAAAAAAAAAAACACCACTGATCAAGCTCCTGCAAGGATGCTGCACTATTGCATCTCGTGTGGTTCAGATGCTAGACATCACTTGGTGTCTATGAGCTGTGGCTCACTTGTACTTTTCACATAGAATGAAATCTAGTATAGCTAGATAATACCGTCGAATTTTTTTTATAAAGAACACTAATTTATGAGGCAAATGAGTTTAAAGGGACACTAAAGTAAAACAATGACTTGGTTTGGAATAATAAACTCCACTCTGAGAACTAATGTGTCCAGTTACATCATCATAAGTTCATTATTGGAGGAGAAAATCAAGGTTGATGTTTCATTTTAAAGTTTAGCACCAAAATCTCGGTGCATGATGTCAGAAATTTCAATACGTCTTCTCGCATTTTCGCATCATTGTACCGACGAAATTTTCTGAAACTTCGTATGTTAGGTCTGTGGCACCCACTGATGATAATGAACTTCGTTTTTACCAGTGGCGGATCCAGAGGAGGGCTGTAGGGGCGTTAGCCCCCTTCTGCCCCCCCCCCCCCCCCCTAAGGTCCGTGTCATCCCCCCTCACTTCAGTGCTTCCCATTGCCAATTAGGACAAATGAGTAAAAGCACTGTGAGCACGTACACCCTAACAGTAAATATGCTATAAAGGGGTTTTTACGCAAGTAAAAACAAGAAGTCTTGACCACACCCCCCTCTTAGGTGTTATCATATCAACCGCCTCCCCTAAAGTGAGTGGTTTTTATCCATCAAGAACTCGAGGTGGCGTCTCTACCCGTATTTTCATGTTACCAAGCGTCGTGTCGCGGTAAGAGTGGTGTTTTCGAGTTGGAGAATTGTACTTTATGAATACACAAAAAAATAGTTTTTTTTTTCTTAAGTGTTTTTTGTGCCTATATTGAAAGTAGGTGCTTATCAGAAAGTGCGAACGTTGTACCCTGCTTACGGGAGACACCTCGTGTAAGGGGCAAGAAATGCTCACCTGGGCATGGCTCTCATAAAGGAGCTCAACTATAATTTACTGGAACTGTTTGGTAATGGACAAGCACAAAATAAGAGGTCTCAGCACATCTCTAAGCAACCTTCATTCGGGCACCACAATTTCACTAGTTTGTGTGGCTGCACAACTATAAAAATATGCATAGGAAATGACCAAATGTACCAAATCATAAAATGTTTCAAATACCGCATCAGGGAAAAATATGCATTTTGTGCTGTATGCCCTTTGATCTGTTGTCTATGCTATTGTGCCATAGCCCCTTCAGGGCAAATTATGGTGGACTGTTTCCATGTGTGTCATATTCACATACCATAATTCTAAGGTACTGAATATTACATGCCAAGAAAAAAATGAACCAATTTGTTGTTTTGTGTGAGCAGTTAGTTATAATTGCAATGTAATTGAGTCCTTCATTATACTGCCATCAGTCACGTTCCATATTGACACATAAAGAATGAAATCATGTACTCCAAATGTGTGTTCAACGAGTTTTTGGTTGCATTCATTTCAAAAAAAAAGGTAATGTACTTTTGACGTTGTTTCTGGAACCGTCGAACATCGTAGTGCCTTCACCAAACTGATCTGCTGGTGTCACGCGCAGCATAATCAGCTTAAATCAGGGCACATTGACTGTGCAGAAGGTTCAAATCATATATAATGTGCAGCCTATAATTTTGCTAGTTTCACAAGTTAAAACAATTATCATAAACAATTTGTGCACAAAAGTAGCCACTGCCGCTGAAGAGAATAATGTTCATATACCAACTAGTTTGCCAGTACGATGTTCCCAGCACACCAGTACAATGTTCACCAGTACAAGGTTAACCACTACGATGTTCCGTGCACATGAGAAGCAATATAGTGAGGCCACTTTATCTTTTTCAGCGCGCAATGCCATTGCTGTCCTGGTTTGTGCTGTGGTCGCAGCCATCTTGCTGAACAACAACATGCAGCCCTTTGCCCTGACGGATGAGGTGAAAGGCGGCATGCCCCCTTTCCAGGTGCCAAACTTCACGGCAGACATCTTCGACACGAGCAACAACAAGACCATCCACATGAACTTCGTCGACATTATGAGGGTTAGTCATAGTGTTTGCACTGACTCTAACACTAATGCTAGTTTGTTCAGCTGTCTTTCAAGATTTTGTTTGTAACCTTCAGTTTCTCAACTTTGACACATCATATTAATACTCTGTATAGTTCTTCCGCATAATTTCAGATACACAGCAAACTCTCGATAACTTAAATTCAAGAATAACCTCAGTATGTCGTTTGGATTATCAGAAGTTCTGATAAATATGACTTGGGGCAACATAATGACTAGCATTTTAATTATTGTTTCTCGCTGATGCAGCAACATCATAGAGAGTTCTATATGACTTTCAGTAAAGTTTTCGGACCTTATAGATTATATTGATGCTGCAACATGGGCATGCGTGTGCACCTAAGAAAAGAAAATTTGTCCCATGACAGCTGGTAGCTCCTTTCCAATCCTGCAATGCTTTCTCTTACGACAGTACAGTGGACCCTCAGTAAATGGAAATCTGTTAGACGAAACTACTGCTTAAACGGAACTATTGCCTCTGCAATGCTTGGCTTCGGGCTTGTATTTTGCACCAATGTTCACTTTTGAGTAAACAGAACTTCTGTTAATTGGAACAGATTTTCTGGCTCTCTTCAGTTTCTGTTTACTGAGAGTCTACTGTATTGTACTACAGCAAAAGTGACTTTAAAAGAGTATTCACATGGGGTATAAATTTTGCGGGCAGAAGGAAGGGTTGTGGATCACCGGACAACGATCTCGCAGATTAACGAGCAGGCGTGAACTCCCCGTGCCTCCTCAAGGGAGATGGGATCCTTTTGACTAAAAGGCCAAACAATCCCTTCTTGGTGGGGAATACAGCAAAATTTCGGGCAAGTGTTTGGCCCCATTTTTGCATTTTCTTCCACATGAAGCGGCAGCACGCTGGTGGTTTCGTCATCAGCAGGTGCTGAAACAGGTGGTACAAGCCACCAGAGTGGTCTGGTAACACTAGTCTCCTCCTTTGTCCTCCTCGTTCGTGTGAGCGGTGGATATGTGTGGGGAATTCTCCTTGTGAGCTAGCATCACTAGATTTCGCCTTTATTCCCCTAGGATTTGCAATCATGTGAATACCTCATAAGAAACGAATGACTTTGTCTTATTGATGTTGCTTTGCATAGTATAAGGCCTGCTGTTAAAGTGACTCCAAAACTAAATGCCTTGAGAGTGATACGATCTTTCTTGAAAACATTGTTGTCATTATTTTTGTCATAATTATTAGAAGAGAAAATGGAGGTCAAAGTTGTATTTCTGACATTTGTGCTAAAACCCCAGTACCTAAATATCAGTGAGACGTTAATGATTTTAAAGCCTTTGTTTTAGCATTCGGGCCTTGTTGGCTCCGTGAAATTTTTTTAAACTTGCTCTGCCAAGTTTGTAGCTCCCAGTTCTCGGCTGTCGACCTGAAAGACATAGGTTCGATCCCAGTTACATTTGGATAAAATGAAATGCTAGAGGCCAGTGGGCTTTGAGATGTCATTGTGCCTGACAAAATCCCAGGTTATTGACTGTCTGCTCACTGTTCTGTACTGCACTTTGGCTGTACATTCGTTTTGTCGTATCGTACAGTGCCGCACCTAGCCACTCTTGCGCATTGTGGATACTGATCTCGGTTCCTTCTTTTACAGTCACTTGGTGCAGGAATTCCTATCATAGCCCTGCTGTCGATTCTCGAATCTGTGGCCATTGCAAAAGCATTCGGTAAGGGATTATTCAGGTTGTCGAAACGCACTTGCACCGAGTATTGTTGATTGTCAAAAATTTTGCCATGGGTGTGAGACTTTTCAGATGTTGAAAGCTTGAGCCAATTATTTTTATCTTTTTTTTCAGCTAAAGGCAAGAGTCTCGACTCAACCCAGGAGATGCTTGCGATTGGTATGTGCACATTTATTACGGTGAAATGAAAATTACGAGGGATTTCGCAAAGGAATTCAGGGCAAATTAACCAAAGAAATATTGAAATATACAGCTTAATCCGGGTAATGTCAAGCTCAAAGAAAATTTCCTGGTAAGGTAAAAGACAGTGTCTATCTGAAGGTTATCTTAAAAATGCTGGGTTTGTTTGGAGCATGCAGCACAGTCGCATCACAAGCTAGAGGGGCTCTCTTATAAGGAACCTTTGTAAACTTTTTTAAGGCACTTGCTGTGAGTAATGAGTGATTGTTTAATGTGTGCACATCGATTGTTAGGTGTGTTTGTGATCCGAAAGTTCTGTTCTAAAGAATCTTCCCTCCCTCCACAATTCGCGTAAAGCACTGGTTGACCGTACTTGTGCACTGCATACTTCAGGAACCACGTGTTGTAAGCAATGTATTTATGCAAACAAGCTACCAGATCTGGAAAAGCGTGTTTTATTTTCTGCAAAACAACAACAACAACAACAACAACAAAGAGACGAAACAACAATGCCAGTCTGTGAAGTGGCCATCGGTACACCGGCCTTAAGGCTTAGCCTGAATGTTTGAATAACCTGTGTCCGAACGAAGCGACACTTAATACGCATATCAAAGTGCATATTGCGTGTTTTGATTGCAAAATAAGTGTGTATACAAACTGTGCCATATTAATGCCTACACACAATGAGTCGCAAACAAAGCATCCCATGCATCTGTTCATGCCATATAAACAGCAATTGTGATCATCCCTCTTTCAGCATGCAGAATTGCCAAATTGATTCCTGCATGCATGCTACAAACTGCACTTCAAAGTATGAATTACCAATGCTACGACGAGTTTTTAGAGCCGCTGAGGCATTTATTTCTCATTACTCATTACTTGATGTTCATATTTGACATGTGAAGGCTTCGTTAAGTGCATTTCGAAATGCAATGCAACTTCCTTTGAACAACTCAGTTAGGTACCAGCCGAGGTAAAATGACAAAGTGACTCAGTTTAAGGTTCTCTGAGCGGCCAGAATGAAACTGAGTCACTATGTCACCGAGTCACTTTGTGGAATCTCTGGGTTTCACAGAACCCAGTTTGACAAGCCGAACCAGAGGTTGTAGACAGATTTCAAATTATAGTTTAGTTTTCCTGCTGGGTTATGAAATTGCTTTGCTTATCGAGAATGTTTCCACAAAAATTGTTATTCGAAGCCAAGCAGTTGTTGGGCATCAAGTGAACGTTGTTATATATCTGATGCATGATAATATTTAAGGTGGTAGTTTTGTATTATCTTGTAGTTCTCTCAGGGCCATGACAAGAAAGTTGTTACTTCCCCACAGGTATTTGTAATCTGATGGGGTCCTTCGTGAGTGCATATCCTGGAACGGGCAGCTTTTCCAGGTACGTGTGTCTGCAGAGGCAATGTTTGTGGTGAAACACTTGTTCACAGCGCTGCCATTTCCAGCCTCAAGCTTGCTATTGTTCCAGTACAGTAAAACTTGCGCATGATCAATTACTTTTCAAAAAAGCGTTTGTAAATTTGACATATGTTGTTGAATGTATGTTTTTTTTAATGTGCAATGAACTGGCCTGTTCACGTAACTTCAGCTACTTGTGTCACGTTCACTGCGTAGGACACAGTTATGTCCTTGTTTCCTTCATGAAGTGTTGCGCCGATGAAGGGTGTAAGAGTTCAACAGTACTGGGACACTTAGTCAAATCTTTCTTTAGCACAATGAGCGAATGAATGAGCATATGAAGCTTTCATGTAAGCAATTTCCTGTAGGGGAGGAGCTGGCCACATACAACCAAACCTCATTACAACGAAGTTGCATTTATAGGTTTGTTATATGTAAAAGTTTGTTATACAGGTTTATTGCTAGACCTATATCTATTGCAACACCATTTTTATTTACTTCGTTATAACCGATTTTTTGTTATATCAGGGTTATATCGACGTTTGAGTTATGACTTTCTGTCTTTTATCGTTGTGTAGGTGTATTGATGCTGATAGCCTGTTGGTGGGATGTAATGAATGTGAGAACAGCACAATAGACGAGGACTGGCAGAGGACACATGCACAGCATTGAGTGTCTTTTTTCCCCCGCAGTCCATAAGTTATAATGCCTCTACACAGTAGCAGACAAGCCATTCAAGAGGGGGTACAACTAAAAAATTAAGTATGGTTTGGTGTGTCCAGTATATCAGCTTCCACTCTTGCTCGGGTAATGGGACTTCGGCTAATCCTGCTGTGGTTAAGTAAGATCTCAATGCAAAACTGAGCTGTCTTGAAAGACAGGCATCTTCTAGTTCATCCGTACGTAGCGCAAGATTAAAATACCGTTTGTTGCGCTCAGGCACAGAAGTGTTGTTGAGGTGCAAAGATAAAACTGTGTTGAAGGTTACCAAGCCTTTGTTTTTTTAGAGTCGATGGGATGTTTATTGCGATGCTTCAGAATCTAGAAAAAGATTACATCTGTAGTGTACATTTGTGTTTCGGTCAACTACTGGTTTAGAGCTTAGGTCGTAATTTTTTTCTGTTTCTTGAGTATTGCACAATGATTCATTACTATGGAATATTAACTCATCTAGCATTATGCACACAACTGAGCAATTCCCTCTCTCTACCAATGTATTTTCAAATGCAAAGTACGAAAGACGATTGGACGAGTTGGCATGGATTTAACGTTATGAAATGGCACCACAAAATGACTAATCTCATGTCTTATCACATGTCACATGTTCTGTGATTCATCTTATAAATAGTTGAGAAAAACCAAGTAAATCATTACCACTTCTGCAAGTGTTCAGTGCATGCTTCTGTATTATGTGCTGGCCTCCATGATTCAAGTCGCACTGCGACGCACCTCCATCGCCAAATGCTCGGAAGACAAGTAGCTTTCCTGTATAGCGTTTCCGTAAACATTTTCAATCATCTAGCAGTAAATAGGCCATCATTCAAGTGGAAACTTTCCCGTTCTGTTGTGCTCTTTTCCAGTCATTGCTTATCTGTAGCCGATGGCTGAGGTATTGTTTGCGCTTTTTCAGAACGGCGATTAACAACAACAGCGGTGTTCGTACGCCAATGGGTGGAGTTTTCACCGGTGAGTGTTTGCCAAGCTGTGAATGTTATCTCTTTGGAGGGTGCTCTAGACAGCTTGAATTTTTTTTTTTTTGTTCGAACACATTCATTTGGCAATGACAACTGCCGAGCATGGTGAATTTTCATTTACGTATTGAAGTATGGGTTGTTTTGGAGTGCATGGCTATCCAACGAAAACATTTATAACAGGTAAGCTGTAAGTCTTATTAACCCCTGAACTGCTTTGCCAGCCTAAACTGTCACTAAACTGTCACCAAACTGCCCTAGCGGTATAGGTACTCCCCTCTAGCAATCAGGGGGAGGAGCGCGCATTTACGGCTTACATTGCATGCTGTCCACTAGATGGCAGCGTTTGCTCAAGGATATAGTTTTCTCCTGCGGTAGGGGCTCAGTTTTTGTATGGAAAGACGGCGTGCGGTGGCGGCGACCCATGCATAGCTAGCCCGGGAACACAAAAAAGAAGCTTGATGCCTGCTCAAATAATGGGTTTGAATAGTTGTGCTGACCTGGTGTCACTAGGAAACCCAGAAAACGTTCACGGAACTGGAAATCCCCTGGTTCGAACACCGCAGAACTGTGAAAAGCATGTGTTGCCCAATTTAGCCACCTTTGTCAAATGCATGGTTGACTTGCTCGGTGTAGCTCACTGCTGCTTCCGTTTTCTGACCGCGGCAATTTGCTGTCTTTATCTTTCCCGTAGTTGGCACATTAACTGAGCTATATAACTGAGCGCGATCCACCTTGTAATATATTGCTGAGTGAATGGTGAGAAAAAGTGGAGGCAAGCGTGACGAGATCAAGACAACAACTTTCTGTGCTTCGCCTGATTTAAAATTCACAAAGTAAGAAAGAAAAAAAGGCATATAAACAAAAGAAAAGTTCCTTACAGTGGTATCGAATTTATTTATTTGTCAAAACTTGCGAAAGCCAATAAATACGAACATTCACTTCAACCTCGCTTCATTCAACCAGATCTTAGAATGTACGGCAGCTGCTGCAAGCATGTAGGTTCCTTGAAACCGAGACTAGTGCTGAGTTTCTGGGGCCTGAAGCTTGCCTTACACATCCTGTGCAGGTGCCATTGTGATCATGGCTCTGGTGTTCATGGCGCCCTACTTCAAGTACATTCCCAAGGCCTCCCTGTCAGCCATCATCATCACAGCGGTCATCTTCATGGTCCACTACCAGGATGTGCCTGCCATGTGGCGAACAAACCGTGCGTGTTTACTTTTTTCTGTGTCATTGCATCTAAAACATGATGTTTAATGTTTCAGCATAACGAAGCCTTTCAGGCCAGGCTTCTTAGACTCGGCTCACTGTGGCTTCGGCAGCGGTCTTTTCAAATGGCTCATAGCCGTAAGCATTGGCTTGGGGGCGCTCTCCTCTAGTCACCTAAGAAGAGGCGGGGGGGGACATGCTGCAACGAGCTGTCGCGTTCCCCTGAAGGGGGACCCGGTGCACACTTAAATATGCTCGCATCTGAAACAGCATCCTCACAGTCCCTGCTTTTCTACAGCCATTCTAATGAAATTTCAGAATTTTTTGGCTCAGTACCGCCACTGTCTGAAAAATATTAAACTAAAGGAACTAAAGAATTGGGTAGGTAACTGCATCTGACACCCTTCTTCTATAGTGAACTACAGGCTGCAGTGGCTCACCAGGCCTGACTGATTTTATGCAATACCTACTTTTCATAGATTAACTGTTTATTGATATATAACCAGCTTTACCTCAAGTACATATTACTGTGAGGATGAGCACTTTTGCGCTTTCTTAACCCTGTGGTTGACAGGTGTATTAGGGCAGCTGATTGCCGAGACTAGTGGGGTGGCTATGAATATACTGGTGGAATGGTATACAGGTGTGATCACAGAAATGGTGTGACAGGAAATGTGCCAGTCTTGGAGAAGGTGCGATCTGCGATTGCGTGGATTGTGTGGCTCGAGCGGTGGGTGTCTCTCGCTGATCTGCTGGGCTATGCACTAAATACGTGGCACAAAATGAACGGTTATGAAGTAATGATTAATAATCAGAAAAACTAAAAATATTGTTTGTACCCACAGAACGAGACCTTCCTCACTGTTGTGCGCAATCTTTGTTTCAGGCCTCGATCTGCTGCCCTTTGCTGCCACATTCATCGTGTCATTTGTCCTTGGCTTGGAGGTGAGTGCATCATGCACCCAAAGATATTGTGCAGCACTGCTTATTACTTGAACGGGCTCTGCGACGCTCTCCCAGGTTATTGTCAAATGCCTTTCGACAGAAGTTTACTGCATGTCGAATAAGTTGTCACAAAAACATTTTGAATCTCTCAATTTCAAACACAGTTGCAAGGGTTTATCGAAGGGTTAGAGCGCTCTTCTTTTGTTTGAACGAGTGGGCTGAAAGGTACACAGGTAACTGATGACCAGGAGGCAGAAAGTTACGTCAGTTCACGTCATGGCTTTTGAGTGCCCATTTTAAATGAGTGTGGTGCTGGCATTTGGCTGCACCCTGTGGCAGTCACAGCACCTCTTACAGCACTATATCGTAGAATCTCGATCAGGTGTGCCTCCTACGGTGAAAGATAATTCGACAAGATTGAGGACGGAGGTGCTTGCTTGGTCATGAATCGAAATTCAAGATGGCAGCGGAAGGTCAGCCAAGAATAAAGAATGCACTAATTAGAGTGCACTAATTAAAGGATGCACTAATGAAAACTGCATCTAATTAAAATAAAGATGACAGTAAGAGAGCCACATAGAATAAAGACTGCACTAATTAGAGAATGCAATAATAAATAGTGCTTCTAATTAAAATATTTATTGTATCTGCCAGCATTCACTCTTTTCTTTCATCTTGTAGGACGAATAAGAACGATGAATGAAATAGTGAAAATTGTGGGAGGGGGAGAACAGGCCGCATATTTTAAATCTCCCGAAGAAGGAAGGAGGTTGATTGTTTGGGCGGGGACGCTTGATCGGTATTTTACTGTAGACATGATCTTGCGGAAGCTGTGATGTGCAACTGTCATGCTAAAGTCCAGCAGAGCTCCCCTGTCACCTGGTGTGCACCGGCTTTGCCCTGCGTCATCTTGACCTCTGGACAGTAGCCCGATTCCCGATAGTGCATCTTGAAGTGGTTTCATTAAGTTAGACATGTCAAGCTCACAAATTATTATATACAGATTGTTATGTTTGCAGCATTATTCTAGTATCCGCTGATAAATTTATGTGCAGTCAACACTTGCGACATGGTCAAGTGAGTAAGAGGAATTAACAGTTGTATGTAACTGACGTGCTTTACTTCCAGTACGGCATCATTGTTGGCGTTGTCATCTCCCTTGTTCTGCTGATGTACGAGCATGCCAGGCCACGAGTGAAGATCACCAAGAAGCAGGCATGTGGTGTAGTTGCTCTTTGTATGCATGTGGGATGTTGGGCAGCTAATGCTGTACACTTAGAATAGGTGACATTTTAGCTGCAGTGATGCCAGTGGTCTCAGAGGCTTATCTTGCGTACTATATAAAAGAACTCTCAAAGGAAACTATACAACGATTGCGTTCAGCTGAATTGGCGGGTTAGAAAAAGATGAACTGTTGTTTTTGCAAGCAGAACTGAAGGAATGTGCCAATGGCGCCCTCACGTCAGATCAGCTTCCACTCTGGAAATGCTCTAACAGCTCGTATTGGCCTGCCTGTCCCGTATCTTAATCTAGAGACCTCTGATGTAGATAAGGTTCATCCTGCCAGACACTCATGCTCGAAATATGCACCAGATCAACTATCTTGCCACCTACTTTTGCTAGTTAGATGTACAATTATTATTATTGCATGGGCAGACTTAATATGTCGATGCATGAAAAGAAAGGGAATGCATTGAGGGGCCAAAGTGCATCAAAATAAAACCAGGCAGAAGGCATTACGCTGTCAGTAGAGACTGAATCCACAACCACTTGCGATGCTCGGCCGACTGAGCTACAGCCCCATCCACTTTCTAGGGTATTCTGTGTATTTGTTGCTGTGTTTCACACTACAACATATCCCTTTCTTTTTTCTTGCTTTAACATTTATTGACTGTTTTGCAAAGTCCCTCCAGCCTATTTGACACTTAGAAAACAATATCTGTGTCATATATTGAACCAGTCTTTTAAAATTTTGTAGAAGGCATTATCGAGATAACAGTGGGCCTTCGCTAGTGTCCACTACATTTGGGCATTTTTTTCCCCGTTGCTAGCAGTAGTGGCTTCAAAGGCCTTTTCAGCGGCTAAGCGTATCAACATATCCAGATAAAAAGCTTTGTTTAGCCCAGCTATTTATTCTTCAAGGCTCAGTTGTGCTCTGTCCGTGCAAGACTTTGCGATGGCTTGTTTTACGAAAAGCAGAGTGGCTCTTCGTTAAGCCATTTTTGAGCGACCCGTATGAAACTTGAGAAGTTTTTTTGTCGGCCCTGAAATTGTACTTCTAGCGCATGTAGCACCTGCTCAAAACAATTTCCGAGTCCAAGAGCCGAATCGTACCACCACTAGGCCCTATGTGAAGTCTAGTCCTTCAGTACAGCTTTGGACTTAGGGTAAAGCATTCTTCAGGGGCCAATTACGGATAGTAGATACTACATTAGGAGACAACGTAACGTCTACCTTCTTTGAGCTGTTCCAGCTTAAGTATTAGAGTAGTCTTATCTGCTGCAGGCATTTAAAGAAATTCGACACAAGTTTTCGTGATATGCAGGGTCTGTACATATCAACATTCTGATGCAGTACATATTTTGTGCTCCCCAGACGATGTCGGGCATTCCATATGTCCTTGTGTCTCCTGACCGGACCGTGCTGTATCCCTCCTCGATGTACACCACCGACAAGATCACCAAGGCTCTGCCCGACACCAAGGACACCTCCCCGCGATTCGTGGTCTATGACGGCGTTCACATCAACGTCGTTGACTACACTACCTGCATTGTAAGTCTCGTCCAAATAACTAAACCGAGCTGTACTGGGACCCCTCACTACCAGGCTGGTTAATTTTGTAGCTCTCACAAAGTTTTTCGGTGACTCGACAGTTTTCTCAGTTTTATAGCCTCCATAGTTTTTGAATTCAAAGTGGGATACTAATAGTAATTAAATCTATTGCTTGTAAATAATTTCCAAACTAAGAACAGGTTAACCAGAAGTTATAACCTGAAGTTACTAGATGACATTGTAATCGACAATGATGGCACTTGTGTGTAACTGTTAGTTCTTAGTTCTCTCTTATTTCTTTGACAATTCTAGTTGGCAATTCCTATCATGTAATATCTTGTAATATATATCCGACACACCATCTCACCCTGGTGGCAAAGTTTAGCCTGAGTGGGTGCGCAGCAGCATCTGTTTATGCGTATATGAAGGCATTTTGCCAATTTTTAAAATATTTTCTTGATAATTTTAATTATTTTTAGTGATTCTCAGTGGCTGGATGAAAGTGTGCGTGCTGTTAAATCTTTAGCAAAGCATTTTGTTCCTTTCAGCACGTCGGAGAACAGTGTTAGTGCAAGAACGTATTGCGTGTCCAGCTACAACGTGTAAAAAGGCAGCTGTATCAGCTATGAGCTGGCGTTCACTGAGAGAGTTGTCGCGTAGGCTTGATTGTTGGATCTGCACACGTTATAGCATTGTGCATATGGAATGGGAAACTGACAAGAAAACCTGTGCTTGGTTTGTGAGCAGTTGCTTGGGTTTGTCGCTTGCTTTGGCACAAGGGAGGCTATTTGTGACGTAAACAATTGTGCCTTCTGTCAGTGCAGCCTGCGTTCTTGAAAATTATGGTTCTCGGTTTCTTTGGTCTTTCACTACTGCATGCCACTTTTAAGTGAAGCAGTAACAGGCACGTGCGCTACCATTGAACGAGCTAGGTACAGAACTAACATTTTCCAGACTCCTCCTCCTACGGTGGTTGGTGCACTCACTATCGTTACTGCCAGTTAACATATTGCATGTAACGATACCGCTAGTTGCGAAAGGAATAATTGGCATCTGCCCGTATGTAGAACGAAGACACCAGGGAAGCTATTTTCGATGTGTTTGCCTTGTGGACATGTCCACTTCGGCAGAGCTTATCCAGTTACTCGAGAAAGTGGTGAGCTGTGAGATCATTTACTCTTGACTACATCAGCACTAAAAACCCACTCGCACCTTTTTAGCATATAGAGAACAAAAAACTCTATGAAGTGTTCAATAAGGAGACACTTGCCCAGCTGTGGTGGTCTAGTGGTTATGGCGCTGCGTGCTAGCCCAAAGGTCAGGGGATCGAATTCCGGCTGCAGCGGCTGCATTTTCGATGGGGTGGAAATGTTTGAGGCCCGTGTACTTAGATTTAGGCGGACGTTAATGAACCCCAGGTGATTAAAATACCAGAGCTTTCTGCTACGTAATCTCTTATAATCATATTGTAGTTTTGGGACATTAAATCCCAGATATTATTATTAGTAATATCAATAATAAGATAGTACTTGAACAAGCTTGACAAGTCCTAACTCGCGTATGAACATGTTCAGGTGTTTGAGGACGATGCTGAAAATGCGTACGTTAGGCGGCCGGCTGCTAACGTGATCAGAGTTCATGCGCAGTCTCCAAGATGCGCTTCCAGAAGTGGATCTCTAGAGGCAGCATTCGTTGCAGTGAAACACATTCCATCCCTCTCATTTGTGTTGAGTATTGTGAAAGCTATGTTGTGGCGTTAAAATGATGCTGTGGAAGAAGGATAGGAAACGGGATGCGCTGCTCGCCAAGCTCTAGCCAGTCCTTGAAGGCCGAAGTGGACAGTCCACAAGGTGGACACATAGAGAATCATGCCCCAGGCAATTCCCACGGATTTCTCACAATGTAAAGCTTTACAGTCCACAAAAAGCTTGACCTGCCCTGTGGTTTGGAGACCAGTGCTTTTCAGAGAGATGGTCACTAAAAGTTAAGATAACCAAGATGTTAGACGTGGGCTGCACGAGGGTGCATTAATTCACAATCCGAAGCACACTGACACTGAGTATGGCAAATCAATTCTTCAGAAATAGCTGGAAGCTAATTTTGTCATTTATAATCCTCCTTACACTGTGCAGAATTGTATACAGCTGATTTGCTTTGTCACTATTTCTGCATCAGTTTTGTAACATCAAGGATTCCACACCTACTCAACAAAATCTGAACTACTCAACCTATTCTACATGAATGGGTTAGTCATGTGCCTTTCAAGAATGCCTTTATTGATGAGATTTCATGTCACCTTTGCATAGGACATGCACATCGCTTATTGAAAAGAGAGCAATAAAAGGTGTGTGAACAATACTCGGAACAGCTTGCCGTGAATCGCATTTTAGTCACACGTCCAGCTTTTGATAAAAAAAACGGAATCATTTTCTTGATCTATTCAAAACCCTTGACTTTCCTTCATTTATATTCAATATCGTAGCAAGCACTAGTCCTTCCAGGAAACCTTACGTTTTTAGAGAGCCGCTTTGTATTGTAAGCTGCAAGTATGGTCAAGTGAAGTTCAATTGTGTATGTAAAGGCTCGTTCACACCGAAGGCGGGGTGGCCAAAGCGGAGAGGCGGCAATGCAGAAAGCGGGAAAAACTTCCTGTCTAGGCGGCAAAAGGGGGAGAAAAACCAGGCGACAAATGCGATCGCTCTCGGAGCAATTTTTTGTCACCTGCCGAGGGTTGCCGCTTTGCCGCAGCCAATCAGAACGCCACGCAACGGTAGGGCGATGGTGGCGTGGGTGTACGTTTGGGAGAAGCGCAGACACGTCGCAGGGACACGTGCGCAAAAACACGAGATGCCCGCCTATTCTGTCGTGCGACTATCCATACGAGGCAGGCAGTCTGAACAGGTTCACGCACTCGCTGCATCGCTGCTTCGAAAAACCTACTTGGCCGCATTGACGCGCCGCATTCGGTATTAATGAGCCTTAAGTGTTTGAAAAATAAATGCGAGCACTTTACACCAACTTTCTGCTGCGAGCATCGTGTATCATAGCTGAAGTGATGAGGTATCCAAGTTCTGTGACAGGACACGATGAGAGTTTGTGGGTATTACAATATGTTTGAGTGATATAGATTCTGAAATACCCTGTGGTCATGTTTCTATCTGCAGGCTTTCAAGAGTCTCAGCGACAACTTTGCCAAGCAGCAGGCCACATTGATCTACGTTAACCTCAAGGTTTGTCAGTACCGTATGCTTGTTCAGTTTTTAGATGCTCGGGGACAGGCAAAGAACAATATAAACACAGAACAGGTTTTGGCGCCCCCCCGGCAATTGGCCCCTCTGAAAACACTGTGCCCACACGTTACAACATACAGCATATCGCACATCACGTGCTGGCGCACTCGCAAATGGTGCGCAACCAAAGAATTAAGCCGCCTTTTCATCACCTGTGCACGAGGAGGGATCGAGACTTGTTAGAATGCGGCCGAAAAATGATAAATCTTTGTCAGAACCAATGCACTTTCTGGGCTTCGGCGCGGCGCACTGTTCGATATGCTATGCGGGTGTTAGGTACATGTGTGCTCCAGTCCCACACTTTTGCACAGGAAATTCAAGGGGATTAATCAACTGTTCGATATAGCGAATAATTATATATACCTGGGATTGACTGTATAACACTTCCAGATGTAAGTGCACTGATAAACTCACTAGAGCAAACCGCCGCCATAACTCGATTGGTAAGAGCATCGGGCATATAATGTGAAGGTTGCGAAGCAGTTGCTGCTGGCGGCAAGTTATCTTTTTCGTGTACTTTACTTTCTTCACATTATAGTGTGATTACTACAAACAACATCTCTTATACTTTGCTTGGTGTTGTAATCTGTTAGTTATTATTTTCATGACCATTTCTTTTCATTTGGTTGGCACAGCATGCAGACAGTTGCTTCTTTCTCAGCGTTGTACCTTAGCGAATTTCGTGTTGCTGCGCAGAAAAGCGGCTGTGCGTGCTCTGTGCACGGCTAGCATAAACGGCACTGTTAAATGCTATCTCGCGTTGTTGTTATGATCATCAGTTGGTATGATCATCAGCAACATTGTACCTTGTGGGCGAGGTGATCAACTGAAGAGAAACCATCAGTGTTTGTAGGCTCATGTTTACTGTTCGTCTCACTCAGACCGCTCTATGCAACGTAGTACCTGTGAATCTTCAACTGAACTGCTAGTGTTTTACGTACATTGCTCAGTACAGTAGTGAAGGGCATAGTTTTGATGTGGTTCCTTTGCAGAGCCAATTAAGAGGATAGTGATGGTGGTTCATCATTTTTTTCAGCCAAATACGCAGTGTGTGCCTGATGATTATGGCACATTGATGGCATAAATAAGTATCATCTTTATATTTGCTATTGCGAAAAATCTCCCTATGATGAGCAGGTATTATCATTTGTGCAATCTTGACAATGCTGGCATGCTATATGCTTTTATGCTGATAACACATATTGTAAATATTGTTTATGGCTCAAATTGTTAATAAGTAATCTTTTACGTTTTATACGACCTTATGTTGATAACATATCTTGTAAGTAAATTTTATGACTCAACTAGTTGATTATTGTGTGGTGCTGCTACTTTGCCAATTTTTCTTTCTTTTTTGTAGCCGTCTGTGGCCGATGCTCTGCAAGGTGCAGGGCCTGTAAACTTCTACAGTTGCAAATCTGATAAGGAGCTCGATTCTCTTATCTCTGGTGAGTTTTACAATGAGCCTCAATGCATGTGTACGGAGTGTCACACTCTGAGCTTCTTCACACTTGAGCCTGTGTGCACCAAGTGGAGTCGGCGCTGCTTGGTGCGTTCGTGACATGAGTCTCAAGAGAAATTGCTACACAGATTTCCCATGCTGCCTTGCATACGCATACATCCTTTTATTTCTTTGACTGCGTGTTTACCTGCTTGCTTTGAATCCAGCCTAGTGCGCTTGCTATCAGACATGCTTGTGCTTACCGGGTAAACCTATCCTGTCATGTTTGCTATGTGCAGCCAGCGTGAAATGAAATGCGAGAAGCAGTAATCCTTTGCAATAACATAGTGCGCACACTTCAGTTATCATCACTGACATGCGCACACATGCAGTTTGGCAGCACTGCACTAAATTCAATCTAATTCATGGAGACCCTGCCAAGTTAGCCACTGTGCATGAAAAACAAATACTCTGTTTAGGCTTATGCATTACTGATTCGAATTGAACGTGGTAGGCATATTGTGGGGGATCGTCATGACTATTGAAATGGCATTTTAGGGGCGAAGCTCCTTAGGGCGTGGTTCTGTACATCCCATAGGGTTTGTTGTTGGTGATGTACGTAGCCACAGGTTGAAGGTACCCACTCTAGAGAGGGTATGTGCCACTGATGGCGGTACTTGCATTTGTAACTAGATGGCGGTACTTGTAGTTGATGGTCCCGTTCATACTCGTTAGTGATTTCAACGTTGATATCGCAGACACGACCAATAATTGGCCTATCCAACATGTGGCTCCTAGGTATGCACTCCTAGATATGCCGTATGGCCATATAAAACCAACCACGATCCGAGTAACATGCAGTGACCTAGTATTTGCAAATTTTCCACTGCAACCTACGCAGCATTGGCTCACTCTTCATTTGACGGACCATAAAGCCGTCATAATGAAGGGACATCACAAGCCATCCATCGTCTCTAAGAACAAATAGAAGTTGATTTCTATATATACACACACAGTGTTCTCATGATGTCCATACATCATGATCGACTGGACGAATTACACATGGAAGATTCACGGTTTTATTGACGATTCTCTCCAGAGCTTCGCCCACTCATCATCATTCACCCTGTGGATATACTGTGATTTTTTTTGTTTCAGCCCCCAAATCTTAGTGAACGTTCTCCAAAAGTATCATGACTACATTTGAAAAAAAGAGCACTGTTCTTTGAATATGTGTATAAACATCGCATCCGGTAACCACTAGTGCGGCTCAAACCTGGCTTTATTGGATGCATTTAATTTTCTCTTAGGTGGCTGAGAATGACACTGTTCTCAGTTTATTTCTGAGAGGGTAATCTTTTTTTGTGAAAGTTGTCATGCTTTCCCGAGTTTAAACATACTTTTGTTGCTGGAGTCACGAACAAAAATCCTTTTTGAAAAATTAGCGCAGCTTGCGCAATGTCCCGCAAGTATGAGTCGCAGCAAAGCCAGCAAGCATCTAGCTCATTCCGGCTTGGCTAGGCTTTTATCCTCTGACTTTTCTCTTTGGGACCCATTGCTGTACTAAGCTACACGTGGCTATGCTTACTTCCTTAGCCTATTTGTTTTTCTGTCTGTCTTTCTGTCTCTTTCTCTCTATGCTTGTGGGCAAACCTCGACCATAAAGCTTTGTGGTAAGGCTTCTGTAGGGCATATTCTGCACAGAAAAGTTGTGACGTGGGCCTGTTGGTTTGCCATTAGAATGCATTTGAGTTGCGCAACTGAGACAGGTACACATGAATAAACGCGATTAGGTGAGATGAGCACGTGTTGTGCAGGGGACGAGATGAACAGGTGAAATGTGTAACCTCAGGAAATGCACACTGTGTTGGTGGCACGTATAATAAAGGCCATGGGATTCTCGAAAACTGCGCTTTGTGTATCCAATTTTGTCGCTTGTGTCTTGCAAGGGGGTGACTATTGCTATAGCTCAGTTGGTAGAGCATTGGACATGTTATTCGAAGATCGCAGGTTCAGTCCATGCCAGCGGCAAGTTCTTTTCGTTCTCTTCACTTTCTTCACATATAACTCAAACCTCGATATAACGAACCCGGATATTACAAATTATCAGTTATAACAAAGTGATGAATAGCTTTGTTGTAGATACAGTGCTAAATATATGTTCATAAGAAATTTTTTGATATAGTGAGGTATTTTTATGGCAGATGATCTCTCTATTTCTTTATTTTATAGGCATAAGATACAGAAATACCAAAACTGGTTACCAAGATATCTCACTTAGTTTTAACGACATTTGAGTGTACGCCATAAATACTACAAATAACATCCCTTATGGTTTCCTTGGTCTTATTGTCTGTTAGTTTTAATCAACACAAAACCAGAAAGACAAGCACTTGTGTATGTTGCCATTCCACCCAGCATGTGCTGCCATATGCTGTAATGGTCAACTAACTAGCACAGCACTCCAGTACATTTTAGCCACGCACCACTTACACTTAATTGACATGTTGATAACGATTGAATTTTAAGCAAAAACTCGAGAAGCTCGTGTATGTGCATTTCATCACATGCTAATTGAGGGAGACGGAGAAAAGCAAAGGAAAGGCAGGGAGGTTAACCAGGTTGAACGCAGTCTTCTACTCTGCACTGGGGAATGGGGAAGAAAGAGAAGAAAAGAGAGGTAAAATAGTACACTAGCACACATAGCAGCATGTACAATGCATGCCCAGAAAGTCGTAAAACTGCGAACTCTCTCAGAGTACGGGTCGACTTCGACTGTTTTAGACGAAGTACACTGCAATTCATGATGTTAAAGAAGGCTTACAAGGACTGGCTCCAAGGTATTTATTACTTGCAGTGTGCTTCGAGCTGTTGTCAATCCATTGAGGAGTGTGCGCATTGGGCTCATCAACGATCTAACTCAGCAATGACACGTAGGTCTTCGTTCGGGAGGAGGCAGCAACTATGAAAGAGTGATGGACGAAAATATGGATTATATACTTATTGATAGGCGGAAAAGCACAGGCAGTTAAGCATTGAGATACCAATGGCAAAAACAAAACAAACACTGAAATTTATGTCAGATCTGCTTTAAGAAAACACATCTTTCTTTGTTGCCTTTCATTGTGAATGTTTCAATAAATGGCTGTAAATGAGGAAAGTCATTATGTTTTATGTTATGATGACTCAAGGTGAACCATTGTTCTTAGATGCACATTAATGGATAAGATAGTCGTGGGGTTTTGCCTCTGTTTTGCTTCTTTTCTGCATTGCCTTTTTTTGTGTGGCATTGTCTGCTGCTTGAGCTTCGGCAACATGCTGGCTTGTACCCGTCCATCCTCCGCGTCTGCTTTCAGCGGCTTGCGCTCACACCAATATGGCTCTCTTGTCGACGTGCAAGCCTGGAGATGAGGATGACTATAGTGCTGATGATGATGGAAATAATAGTGAACAGCCCGTTTCTGGGATGGCTCACCCTGCCGTGAAGGTGTGATGCCCAGGGCTGATCACACCTGCTTGAAAAGATGGGAACATGACAAGATTGTAAGATTGCCTTAATTATCATGCACGCATGGTTCCATGCACCATGGAATGTGGGGAAAGGCTCGCATGAATTGCATGCTGCATCGAGGTAGCAAATATGTACTGCAATGGAACAGCTACTGCTATACAGGGTGTGCCAAATATCATGCAGCGCAACTTAAAGACAGGTAAATGTGTTTACATGAAGCATACGTAGTGCACATTGTTCCCAGTATTCTGCAGTAGGCAACGCTAATATTTTCGCTAATGTGGTTTTGTTAATTAGTCATAGTTATGTTTTTAATTTGACAAGTACTCACTTAATCATTAAAATTTGAATGAGGCACATTGTAATGCGGTGCTAGAAGGGCGCTCATATTCATGCTCTAATGACATCCAACCACGCTATTTTCAATAGCGTACTACGTACGTGCCCATTTTCAGACTGATGAGGAAAGCACGCAAAATGTGAAAATTAAGTCAATATGCTCCCACCCGCAAAAGGTCGGAGCACAGTCTTGTCTTGTTATTGCACTTGTTTGAGGGCACTGCTTCCTGATGTGCACTGCAATCTTGTCAAAGGTCATTTTTTCAGATTTTGTGGGCTTTCTTTATTAGCCAAAAAAAAAGTGAGCACACAATAAGCACATTGTTCAAAACAGCACAGTGAGATGTGATTTGAACATGATTACATATGCCACATTGACATCTTGATGATTAGGTGAGTATTTGGACCGTTAGAAACATGATATTTGGGACACCCTGTACAATAGCTGCCTTAATTTCCTATCATTATCTGAATAACAATAGTGTACCTCTAGTTTTCCCCTTTTTATAAGTTAATTTTCTCTGTGCCTTTGACTGGCATTTGAGGATTTTATGCTGAAGAAGCCTACTTATAGTCCACATTTTAGGAGCCTTCTGATAATATTATTATCAGCCTTTAGGAGTTTGATTCACATTGGCCAAGGCTGCTTTGTTCTTTTTGATGCAGTGTTAGTTTTTATCATGCACTGCTAATATGCAGTCAAACGTAGACAGTGAACACTGGTATAGTTTATTACCAGACGTAAGTGTAGCAAAGGAAATCTAACATCTTTATTATCTATATAAGCACGTAAACATTGTATACTTGCAGAAAACTTCAAACATGTAGTGTATGACTAGAGCATTATGTTGGGTGCCACATTTGTGTAGTAAGTAGGTTTCTATGTTGGCGTCATAGTAGCACCTGCATCGTGGCATGAGCAGTGCATGGCATGCTTTTGTTGTAGTCTATATGAAGATTCCTGTCTAGTGGTCTTATTTTCATGTTTTGTCACGTACTTTAGGGTTTGGTATTCAGTTTAAGACACTTTTGTGCTTGATCAAAAGAGAGAACACAAGCACAAACATGGGAAGTTACATTGTCTTGTTTGGCTAGGTGGTGAAGCCGTAACAAATATGGACCAATTGGGCCAGTAGGAATCGGCACTGAAACAAGGACATCATAACTGTTCTGGCTGTCCCTAATTTCATGTGCGTGGGTTCACACATCAACCCTGGATCAGATAGGAGAAAAGGAAAATCTACAGATCGACATAGTAGGCATCGCAGCCTCATTTTTGATGATCAAAAAGTGTGAGGTATCATTCCTCAAAAGCGAAGCGGGCTACACCTGCTTATGGAGTTCACTAACAAGGTTATTTTACTCTGTATTTGTTTTTGCTGTCGACATTTTGTACACCGACATATATACGTGCATGACAGTAAGCTTGTTTATTTAGTTGTTAATTGTACCTAATCTTTTCAAAACTTTTACATGTAAAGGGGCATGCATGACAGACTGTTTAAAAAAATTGTGCCTTCAAATTTCTGGTCCTACAGAGGTCTAGTAGCTCGCGTAGTAGTGCTGTTCTTTTTGGAACATTTAGGAGATAGGACGTTTCTATATGAAATAAAACAGTGATTATTTTGGCATATCTATGTAATGGTAAATATGAGCTTTTATCAGATAAAAAGAAGATGCTAGATTATTTTATACATACTTGGAATGCTGTTCACATTTGGATGTATATACAACTGAGGATTAACATGTTTGGGTTATTTGGTGATAATGATAATGACAATGAAACACCGTCTGTTATGTTCGTTGAGAGAGCCAGGAACCGCAATGCCACAGCACTGTTGTTGTGTGCCATTGAAGGTGATACAGTTTTGACTAGGTTTGGCCGACATGAGAAAATATTTGTAAAGGCAGGGCATTATTATTGCTGTATGAGTGTGGACAAGTTAACAGCTTTTTTTGAGGAACTGCTCAGCAAAACCATGTGTTCTGTTGCTCCAAATTTCAAAAAATGCATATTTGTGCACTTCTACCTTATAGGTTATAAAACTAGCAAATAAACCTATCTGCATAGTTTCTTCTGGGACAAATAATGTTGAAAATATAGCTAAGCTCAGATGTGCTGCAATGTTGGAAGTCCAAATTGAAATTGGCATGTTTTTCAAAGAGGTGTAAGGGTGTGATAACCTAAAGATAGCTTTTATTTTTTCTCTCAACTTTTCTGATGGCAACTAAGCACTGCACCTTGTGCATTGCACGTGTATGTGCACCTATTGACTGAGACATGCATTATTTTATAGGCGCGGCCACTGTTGGAGGTAACACTGCACGCGTGGCTGCGCTCCTTGGATCACCAGGCGGGCACCATACAAAGTATTGCGGTGCAAGCTCGGTCAGCGTCAGAGGCGATGTTACTTGCGCGTCGTCAGCTGCGGTACCTGCCAGTTCGCTGCGCGAGCTCGGGTAAAGCACTCGCGCAATCAGGGTTTCACCGCTCGTGGTTAAGTGACGGGAACTGTAGCAGACGACGTGCAGATTATCCTGCCTCTGACATCGATTGCGCTTGCACTGCAATACTTCGTGCAACGACTCGATCCAAGTTACCTCTAACAGTGATTGAAGTTTTGAAGTTTGAAGTTTTATTCACATGAAATAAGCACATTTTGTTTGCAAACACTGTATGACCCCTTAGCCGAAGGCTAGTATTGGGGTCATTTACAGACATGTAATTACAGAAATACACATTAATAAAATTATAAATAGCAGATAGAATGCATACTCGCACATATCTATATGTAGATACACATCTATTTACTCATACATATTGCCACTAGTACAAGTTCTGCAAGTACTATTATTTCCATAGATGCTGGCAGGCTTGTATGTGCCGCTCTTCAAAAAGAGGACGAAGATGCGCGTGCAGAGAAAAACGATAGTCATATTGCCGTTGTTCGGATCAGTTTGACATCCTTGTGTGTTATTCAGTTTGACATCCTTGTGTGCCATTATCTACAGGTTAAAGTTACGGTGTAACGTGACTCTAGACGTACGCATATATCTATATATACACACACATATTTAACAGACAAGAATATATGGTATAGAACAACGAAATAATATGTCGTGTATAACTTAGATGTGGTAAGCATATCAAAATTTTATATTGTTATCCTATTTCTAGTTCTCGTGCACTCATATCTCATATTTATAAAGTTTTTTCCTTTCTGGTGTTGTCATAGACTGCATGTCACAGTGGAAAGGGACATCGTCAACTCTGAGCAATGGCTCCACGTCTGTACCTGAGGCCACGTGGGGGGACACGCTTGATAGCTCTACACCCACCGATGCCAACTCCTGAGAGTTGTCTTCAAGCCACTGGCGTTCGACGCTCAGAATATCTGTTCCCGTTAGAGTGAAGATTTCCGTTCTGGAATGATGAGCTGACATGTCTGCTTGCTGGAAGGAAAACAACTCGTGTTGTGTTTAAGTGTTCGGACCAATTTGTTCATGTGTGGTCCGGTCTTCTTGAAGTACGACTATACTTTATGGGGCATAGACCCAGTATTTTCTCTTTTGGAAGCTGTTGAACAGTTTCTATGCTCCTAATTACTAGAAGTAATGCAGCTCGTTAACTTTACTTGGGCATTACCCTCAATAAATTAACCTTCGCACATAAGCTTTTGCGCAGCTAAAGGATGTTTCTCGTACGCAAGTGCAGACAGTCATGTCATGTGTTTAAGGTAAGCGAAGAATAAGAATGATTTTATTGACTAGGAAGATGTGCAAGTTGTGGGCAGGTTCCACAGAACAGACTTTGAAATCCCCGAATTGCCCTGTCACAACCTAGTGATGCCTCATGGAGGTATAACTGTTCTCCTTTATATGCAGACAACTGGCAAAAACATGATTACACTGATGGTGGACCTATTACTCCACATAGGTTGATGTAGCTTTTTCATGCCAATCATGCCTTCTCTTCTGTCCATGTTATTTGATAAAAGTTAAACAGTCAGACGAAACTTCGATGAAACTTCTGTGCTGAAACTAAAGACACAACGAAGTATGATTCTATACCATAATTGTTTTTATGTGCTGGCCTTTCATTGATTTTTTTTGTGCCCCTTTGAAAGGGCTATTGTACTGGCATGCTTCTTACACGTGCAAGCATTATCTTCATCTGTGCCAGAGCCTAAGGGTCAACCTAGTCAGCGAATGTTGTTGATTGCTTGCCCGTGCGGTACACATTTATTGGGGCTTTGCACTGCGATGGCATTGTGCTACATTGTAAATATGTATATATTATGGTATTTCTTCTATTGATTTTGCTGGCGCTATCTCACCAAACCTTTGCAGTGCATTTGAAGCACAGGAACTATTCAAATGCAGGGATGTAAAACAGAAAAGCCGTTTTTGCACAGCATAAATTTTGAACTGGAACAAACAAGCCAATGGCACGTGTGCTTTTGTCAGTTTAAATTGGATGCACATTTGCACAGCCCTTCATGTGTCTAGTTTATTTGATCTTGTCTGGTCATGTTCCTTGCCATATCAGAAATATTAATATACAGGATCATAGAGCAGTTAGTTATGTAGAATTTGTAAATACCTTTTCTTCCTCGGAACTTGCAGGTGTATCTGTTTTCCTGATTGGGCCACTAACTTCTACAGCACTGCAAGGGATTGGTGGGACAGAGTTTGTGACGTTGTGATGGCAGGACTCAGCGGTAACGCTTGCGGAGGTGGCGGAAGCTTCAGTGAGAGCTTTCGCTACTTCGTACAGGCTTCAAAAGGAAACAGCTTGCAGAGACAATACAAAGTGAGGGGGACAAACAATAGCATTGACCGGTGACTTCACTCTTTAAATTCCAACTTCGTTGTAACAGTCACATCTGCCATGAAAGCAACTTCGTTATGTCCGAAAATTCGTCACACTGTGTCCACGACAAAACTATTCTTCATTTGCTTCGTTATAATCAATAATTCGTTATACCTGTATATGTTGTATCGATGTTAGAGATTTATGAAAGAAGCACGAATATAGAACATTGAAAACCACTGCATACCACTGCGCATAACCAAAGGTGAAGGAGCTGAAATCATATTTCACCAGTATTATTGCGGTCGTTAGGATATATCAACTCTGTGTCAGTTAATGCCACAGATGTACCACGAAGTGAGAGCTAACACTCCTTTTTTTGGACTAGTAGTAGCTTGGAGATTTGATTTGCACAAACATCATCGTAGCACTTGGGGACTGAGCAAATGTGGTTAATGTCCTTCGTGTAGGGCATTGACAACCTTCAGCCTTGATGAAATAGTGCCCTCTGGTGTGTTGTAGCCATAAGTTCTGTTGCTTACGTTTGAGTAAGCTTGAAGTGTTTTTCTTCAACAATTGTGAATTTTGGTCGTTCTTAATGATATACCGTATAAGCAAAAGCACTTGTTATGCTCTATAGCCACATTCATGGAACTTCTTTGATTGTTATGTAGTGTTATGTAGTGATTACAGTTTTAGAAATTAAGTGCAGTGGTGTTGCTTGTGGATTTTGCCATTTCTCAATTGAACCTGGTATAGCTTCACTATCACTCCAAGCAAAGAACACAGTATTTTTGCTGCACTTTTAATTTTTAGTTGTTTGGTCACTACTGCTATAGTTTTTCACGTAAATATAGTTGTTTTGTTACATCCATTCTATGGGGCATTTGTTCTACTCCTATGATGTTTTCGTGCTTTAATGAAGTGCTGCTATTGCTCAAAATATACCACTGTGTGCTATGTACAACAGACTGTAGTACAGCACTCCGCGAGCTGCTAAGCTGGGCAAAACGCAGTGTGGTCTTCTCTACAGAAGTGCCTTGTGTTGACAGCAGTGCTGTTTTTTAGCACATTTTTTATGAGTGCTATTTTTAGTTAGCAAACAACACTTTTTTATTCATGCTGTGCATGAGAGATGCCTTAAAAAATTTGTGATGTGCAGTCTACTTACAATGAGGACGGGAACACGAGACAGCAACGTACGTAACAATGTCCGGGACCACGAATTGGTGCATTTTTCTACAGCCAAGGTTTCCTGTGGCTTGTATGATGACGATCTGTAAAGCATGACTGCTGCACATGGCTTGGTCTGTGCGTGGAAAGATTGTGTAAATGTAGTTTTGATCAACTGCGGAGTGAGCAACGCTGTGATGTGGGAGGGAACTATTTCAATCAGGTCTTGCCCTTTTTGCAGGCTTTACGTTGGCAACCTTAACGGTGACCCTTTCGTCCAAGAAAACCACGTAACTCATTCTTTCTGGCTCTCATCCTGAAATGCCTACGTACTGCACAGATGTTAGGAAATTTGAACAGTTTTTGAACAGCGACGATACTTGTGACAATCAGTGTTGTGCGCTCTATTGAGTGCACCTGCTAGTCTGTTGTTGTTATTCTCGAAACAATAAAACCTATATTTATGTGCAACTTTGCAACGTGTGTGTTGAACAGGAGGAATTGAGTTTTCTTCGCAAATGAAATTGTGTGCGTTGTTTCGACTAAGTGCAATGGAGAAAGATTGTTTATTTGTTTGTTGGTTGTAGCCACAAAACACAAAAACTCTAAAAAAAGTATCTGAAACGGCTACAAATGGCTGTAGCCGTCTTGGTCTACGAGAAGATTAAATATGGACAATTTTTTAATGATTTAAGATTTCCACCTCAAATGTGCTTGCATACTGTTTATAAATGTGTACACATTTGGATGCTGTTAGATTTCTTCCAAGATTCTGGTACTCTTCCGGGAACGTCAGGAGACACCTCGTAAACAGGGTGGCTAGTTTTTCTAACACAATCTGCCCTTCATCTTTCAGCAGATCTGATGTTACCTGATCCTCACCAGCAGCTTTGCCTCTTTGCATGCTCTACAAAGCTTTTCTGACTTCTTCTATCATTACTGGTGGGGTGTCATCTGGGTTACTGCTAGTTTTCATAGTATTAAGGTTGTGGTTCTTCGGCTACTATACAGATCTCTGTAAAACTTCTCCGGTGTGTTAACTCCTCCACTATTTTAACATCATCTTAATGCATAAGAAAGGAGATGACAAGGACTTGAAGAATTACAGGCCGATCAGCTTGCTCTCCGTAGTATGCAAGCTATTTACAAAGGTAATTGCTAACACAGTAAAGAAAACATTAGAATTCAATCAACCAAAGGAACAAGCAGTATTTCGAACAGGCTACTCAACAATCGACCACATTCATACTATCAATCAGGTAATAGAGAAACACTCAGAATACAACCACTATACATAGCCTTCATAGATTACGAGAAGGCGTTTGATTCAGTGGAAATATCAGCCGTCATGCAGACACTGCGGAATCAGGGCGTCGATGAAGTATATATAAACACCCTGCAAGAAATCTACAGGGGATCAACTGCTACCATAGTGCTTCATAAAGAAAGCAACAGAACACCAATCAAGAAGGGTGTAAGGCAGGGGGATACAACCTCCCCAATGCTATTTACCGCGTGCTTACAGGAGGTTTTCAGAGGCCTAGAATGGGAACAGTTAGGGATAATGGAGAGTACCTTAGTAACCTGCGCTTCGCAGATGACATTGCATTGCTCAGTAACTCGGGGGACGAATTGCAACTCATGATTACGGAGTTAGACAAGGAGAGCAGAAAGGTGGGTCTTAAAATTAATCTGCAGAAAACGAAAGTAATGTACAACAACCTCGGAAGAGAGCAGCGCTTCGAGATAGGTAATAGTGCACTTCAAGTTGTCAAAGACTATCTCTACTTAGGGCAGGTAATAACCGCGGAGCTGAACTACGAGATTGAAGTAACTAGAAGAATAAAAATGGGGTGGAGCACATTTGGCAAGCACTCTCAAATTATGACAGGTAGATTGCCACTATCCCTCAAGAGGAAGGTATATAACAGCTGTATCTTGCCGGTACTTAGCTACGGAGCAGAAACCTGGAGACTTACAAAGAGGGTTCAGCTTAAATTGAGGACAATGCAGCGAGCAATGGAAAGAAAAATGGTAGGTGTAACCTTAAGAGACAAGAAGAGAGCAGAGTGGATTAGGGAACAAACGGGGGTTAAGGATATCATAGTTGTTGAAATCAAGAAGAGGAAATGGACAAGGGCCGGGCATGTAGCGCGTAGACAGGATAACCGCTGGTCATTAAGGGTAACTAACTGGATTCCCAGAGAAGGCAAGTGGGTTAGGGGGAGACAGAAGGTTAGGTGGGCAGATGAGATTAAGAAGTTTGCGGGTATAAATTGGCAGCAGCAAGCACATGACCGGGTTAACTGGCGGAACATGGGAGAGGCCTTTGTCCTGCAGTGAACGTAGTCAGGCTGATGATGATGATGATGACACATTTGGATAGCTGATAATGTGGTCCTGTGTGACACCTCCACAGGGCATTTTTTTCAATTCAGTTTTCACTCTAGCCCTGTTTTTCTTTTTTCTTTCGTCAGTATACACGATAACATTGAAGGACACGGGCGGCGGGCAACAAGCAAGCAATGTGGCCGTGAAAGTCATCTGCTGTTGTGCACTCTTAACAACTTACGCTGTGAAAATATTGGAACGCTTAATTTCCTATTTGTAGACAAAGAAAGTAAGGCGAGATTCTGGTGTGGAGTATGTTCCTCAGTAAAAGAATGCATACTTAAGCCTTAAGTGCCTTATGGTACGCTGGCCTTGAAATGCAGCGTGTGGTGCAAAACCTCGCACGACCTCAACAAAAAAACAAACAAAAAGAAACGAACCCGGGTAAAAGCTGGAATTGAACTGAGTGCTCTGCGTGGCAGTCAAGCATATGTTCTACTACGCCAGTGCTTGAGAATGCTTGGGAAACAGTCATGTTGGCCAGACTCATCAGGAAATGCAAAATAATGTGTGGCACAAGCGCAGAATTTCGCTAGAGGCGTTGCACTTCTTGAACTGGGTAACGTGGGGATGGTTGAATTTGTCACCCCATTACAAAGGACTAAGATATGTTGTACACTGTATCTTAGTCCTTTGTAACGACCTTAGTCCTAAGAAATGTATCTTAATTGGACTGTAACAGCACTGTAACAATGACAGACGCAAGGCTAAAGGGACAGAGGAGACCAGCCCTGGCTGCTGCCACTTTGCGAAGTTTTGCCAACTTTTCTCTTTCTTAGTGTACTTATTTTTCTCTCAGTTTTTGTTTGTCTTCCTTGATTCTGTTAATCTCCATAATTCTTCATTTCATTATTTCTTTATATTTATTTTGTCGTCTCCTTCTTTCTCTACCCCTCTGTGTTTCTTGCGTGCTCTTTTTATCTCTCTAGCTCTTATTTCTATTTCCACCTTTATATTTCTATGCCACGCTCTACTCTCTGCCTTCTTCTCTTTTCTCGCTCTCGCGCCTCTCCTGCTTACGTCCGTTTCTAGCTACACAAGGATATCTACTTACCATGCCTCGACAGCCCCGCTTGTATTCGGATCGTGGGTACGCGGGTTCGAATCTCGCTTCGCGAATGAAATTTATCCCCTTGAATCTTTGTATTTATTTATCTCTCTCTCTCTCTTTCACTCTCTCTGTACCCACTGTGCCGCCCATCAGAGTTATTGCACCTCGCCCTGGAAAATCTGCGCACGGGTTCTGGGAGAGAGAGAATATATTCTTGAATTGAAGGATGGTCAAGAGTGGGGTTAGGTTGCGCAGTAACTGTCTCTGAGGCGAGGACACCACAACCGCGACACTTGGGGGAGAAGGGGGGAAAATGTAGGGGAAGAGTTAGAGGGGAGTCAGAGGCGTGGGTGTGTGGGTGTGTGTGGGGGGGGGGGGGGGGTTGTAGTATAACCGAGGACTGACCGCTTGGATGAAGAAGAAACGGCGTGCCGGTTGATGATGATGATAGTTTTGTGTCGAGTCAGATTACGCTTTGTATAAACAGCTCGGGTGTTAAAAAACGGCTACTCAATGGGACAAAAAAAAAAAAGCATGTGTATCCAAAAAGTAGCCGTAAAGCCATAAAATTTTCGTTGCCAAAAAGGACCGTAAAGTATCCAACTTTGCGCAAACTAGCCACCAGCGGTAACACCGACTGCCGAGGTATTGTACAGCGTAATGGAAACACGAGGACGAGAAGGGAGGACACAACACGTGCGCTAAATATTGGCGCGCGTTTTGTGTCCTCCCTTCTCGTCCTTGTGTTTCTATTGCCCTCAATGCCCGCTGCGGTGGGTAAGTGGCTAAGGCACTCGACCACTGACCCGCAGGTTGCGGGAGCGAATCCCTGCTGCGGCCTCTGCATTTTCTATGCAGGCGAAAATGCTGTAGGCAGGTGTGCTCAGATTTCGGTGCACGTTAAATAACCCCAGGCGGCCGAAATTTCCGGAGCCCTCCACTACGGCGTCTGTCATAATCATATGGTGGTTTTGAGACGTTCAACCCCACATAGCAATCTATTGCGCTAAATATCAGCTAACGTCTTGCCAACAAGGCCAAATTTCTTCCCTTATGCTGACCCTTAATACGCGGATTGCATCCCGGTTGTGGCGGTCGCATTTGTTTTCAGTCGTTACTGTTACAAGTCGAAATTACGCCGATATGATACAAAATGAAAAAAAAAAAACGGAGACGATAGTTGGCGCATTGCACTTAGGGTCGAAATTTTTTTTCGGACCTGCTCTTCGTGTTTGCACGCCTTGTATTTTAGATTAAAAACTTACGAATGAACGAATTATATATAGTAACAACATATATTATTATTATTATTATTATTATTATTATTATTATTATTATTATTATTATTATTATTATTATTAGAAAGCTCTGTATTCCAGATTGATATGCGTGTTCAATACTGTTGGACCAACGTTAAGTTGAACCGAAATTTATGCCCTAGTTGCCAGTTGCATACAAAACTATGTCGTGTGGGCAAAGATAAATTTATGACCTAAACGAGGACGTGACAAGATAGAATGAGATTGATGGCGCTGCTGCCAAACTGCGTTGAATTTGTAAGAGTAAGCAATGCGCTTCGCTGCGAACGCATTGAACTTCTACGGAGCAACTTGTTTTGTGCTCGAGCGTTTATATACACTTCCGATTGGCACTGCGGAACCGACGTGTGCTTTCCGGCGCCGTTAACACCACTAGGGCGATTGCCTGCAGCGGAAGTCGCCTCTGTACTGCTACCAAATGACGCGAGAAGCAATTTCACTCAATAAATCACCGCCGTTCTCAAACGCGCCATTGCCTTTCGCTTCTGCTGCGTCGTCAAAGTTTTTCTCGCGGGGCCACTGCTTCCATTCTTTCCTTAACTTTCGATCGATTACCCTGACGCTCGTTTTCTGACTCTCTCTATAGCGCCACTAAGTGATGCCTTCTATACAGCTTAACATGTCAGCTTTAGATTCGCTTTTCTTCTGAAATTCCCTGAAACGCCACACATATATTTTCGTGCCAGGCTTCTTGCTATGCAATATAAGTACACTCTACAGGAAAAGAAATAATGAAAAAAAAGCAGGTCCTACGAAAGTTATTACTCTCCCGTAGTTGTAGAAAAAGTGAGTTTCGAGCAAATGCGTTGAAGAGTCAATTACACCGAGTTTTATACCGTAATTTGTGTTGTGAGGGTTAATCATGCGTCTGCAAACAGGTTGGCGGAATTTCAGCGCATTTGTCATTTGTTCGAGCACGTAATACTGTAGTTGAATATTTTGATGAACATGCGAGCGGCCTCATGCCTGGCCGCCATCGCTAATCATAAGTACTCCATCAGGATTGGCTGTAGTTTAATTGAACATAGAAACAAACCATCGTGAGGGCGCAACCAAACACAACACACAGGAAGAGACAGACGAGGACATGCGCAAACTACCAACTGGCTTTACTCAAGGAAAATCCACACTCTGCGCAGGGGCACCACCACAACAACCACAAAAATTTAAACCAGACGAAAAAAAAATTTTGTCTGGTTTAAATGTCCACTAAGAAGTCTTTAAGGCGTCTTTTTGTTGATGCAAAAGTTACCACCGTACTACGAACGTCCATAATTCACCCAATTCGCAATATAACCCCATCAAACGCGAATTTCGATGCACTGTCCGGAAATGTCTAAATTTCGCACAACATAATTATAAGGCACTGGTTATTACATTCCCAGAAGGAAAATTAAGAAATGCATTGTTTTGTCTGAGCTTTGCTAAGTAATCTTAATTAGCTTATAATTAAAGGCTTAATTATTCTGCAGCCACTCATGTTTGATCTCCGCACAAAAAGTTAATTTTAGAGTCATAATGCACGCCTAGTTCATTTTTGGCTGTGTTCATCTTGAGCAAAGATAAATAATGCTTATGAATCTGGTTCTAGAACGTGGCATGTCCAGTGAACCATCGAGCATCGTAGTGCGTTCGTCTAAGTGGTTGGCTACAGACGTATGCAGCCCATTGGAGTCAAGACGCGTTGACTATGCAGAAGGTTGAATTATTCCTATGCGCAATATTCTGCCCTTTCTTCCCCACTAGCCCGAGCAACTGGCAACAACAAGTTGCATCCACATCTGGGGACGCTGCGCCTGAAAGGGATAAACGAACTTGCTCGACTTGCGCTACAACTCTGAACTTTTTTAGTCTACTTTTCGGTCCTCACATCAAAGCGAGTTTGTAGCACAGCATTCGCGTAAGAAAGAGTTATTTTTTTATGGCTGCTTGAGAATATCCAGCGTCCTTCCGAACGCTTTCAAAATCGAGTAATGTCGTCATGACGGAGGGTCTCCAAATTTATGCGCGCCCTCTGGAGATCGATTCTCACACCTGCGGTCGAAGCGTTTGGTCGGGCTTGTGAGCCAACAAATGCAGGATCTTAAGTATTTCCACATCAGTATCCCTTCTCTATGGATCCTCGCTGTGTGTGGATGAAGTGAAGCAAGGAGAAGTAAAAAAAAAAAGAGAGAGAAAGGCGATGCTTTTGGCACGAATATATTCTGTTGCTGACGTGTTGGCATTCTGGATATCCCAGCTGCTGTCGTGGCCTTGCCTTTCTGCTTTTTAAATATTTATTTCGAAAAAATGAATAGAATAAAGCAACGTTATATATACACTTTACGCAAGGCAACAAAACTAGTTCAAGTTATCTACAAAGACGCGCTGGCGAAAAGTTCAGCGGAGGTTACATTTACGGATCGCCGTGACAAAAAAAAAAAGCTTCACTTATGGAAAGAAATTTAAGTTTTTCTGGGATAGCAATATCCGCGGAATTTATGCTGATAGTTCAGCTGCAGGGCTATTCGGCCTAGTTTGAATCGGTACGTTTAAAAAGCGCAAAAAAAAAAAACCGCTGAAGCACTCCGTACCAACGAAAGCTGAAAAGCGCAGCGCCGGCGTTTAAGAGTGGGTTCAACCCGACGCTGCTTTGGAGCCTTTAACAAGTTATTGGTAAGATGTTTGTGCTTCTTAATGAGGTTAGACACACGTTTGGTTAGACCCAGTGTTTATTTCACATGCCGCACACTGCGCCTCGCATGATCACGATCATGGAGTATCATGCAGTAGTGTAATGAGCTGTTCAACGCGTTTCTCGATGCGTTAATCGCAGTGCTTGTTCTTGAACCACAAGCGGTCAGACGTCGCCGGCATAGGCGTGCGCACAGAGGGAGGGAAGAGGGGGAGCGCAGAACTCATCCCTATAGTACATTGACATAATAGTGCGGAGGGCGCTGTGACTCAGGGGGGGGGGGGGGCGCAAATTCGTGCGCCCCCCCCCCCTTTCGATGCTCTATCGAAGGCGTTATTCGAAGGTCGTAGGTTCGTTTTCTGCTCACGGCAAGTTATTTTTACACCCACATTTCCTCTTATTTACATTTCATTGGTTCTAATAACTTCCCCTATACATTCCCTGGCATTATCGTCTGTTAGCTCTCATTATTATATATAGTATTAATAAGATTTAACAGACAATAATGCCAAGGAATGAATAGGGGAAGTTATTAAAACCAATTTAATGTAAACAGGAAGAACGAAAGTGGGTGAAAAAATAACTTGCCGTGAGTAGGAAACGAACCTACGAGCTTCGAATAACGTGTTCGATGCTCTGCTCACGGCAAGTTATTTTTTCACCCACTTTCGTTCTTCCTGTTTACATTAAATTGGTTCGAATAACTTCCCCTATACATTCCTTGGCATTATTGTCTGTTAAATCTTATTAATACTTTAATATATATATATCATTTTTAAAAATAAAAGCTGAGTTAGAATGCGTTTGTCCTGTAGTTTTCTTCATCTTCCGTGTCTTATTTTTTTGGCGCTGTTTTTTTTTTCTCGTCATGATTGACCAACTCGCCAACTAGTCTATCCTAGTAACTTGCGCTCTCGAAATTCGGACATTCCTTTAAACCGGGCAAACGCCGCTGAGAATGGGGTAGCAAGTATAATGACGGCACGCCTTTGAGAAACTGCCCGGCGCCTCAATTAAAGAATGCCTTCCGGCTCTTCGCATGGAAAGCCGCCACGCGGGCAGCGGCTTGAGGAAACTTCAAAGCAGCCCCTGCGCGATGCCTTCTCTGCACATCCTTTTTGAAGATGCCAGCAGCTGCGGGCTTTATTTATGAGCTTTTCACGAGACTATAGCCGAAAAGACATATCGCGGTGCTTCTTCGAAAGGCCCTCGAACTTTGACCTCTGGACTAACAAACAAAAAAGCGCGTATGTAACGATGTCGACAAGCAGAACAGGCGTAAAGGTATGCGTGGAAGGTGCCTTGTTTGGGTGTCCTAATTGGGAAGTTCTGAACAGTTGACTTACTTTAAAAACTAGGGCATAGAGAGAGAAGTGGCTCTCGAAGGAAAGGAAAAAAGTGCCGCCATATCCACGAAGTGAATGATGATGAGTGGGCGAAGCTCCGGAGGTAAACCTGGTAAACCATGAATCCTCTGTACATTTTGCCCACTCGATTTTATTACATCGCTCCCCCTAGCATACGTCGCCGCACTAAATCGAACGATTGCCTTCAACCAATGACACGCGCCATATGTGACATCATTCCTATTTTATAAGATCTCGCGTCTTTCATCAACTACAAGTACCGCTTTTTAGTTTATAACATCTTGCACCTTTTCATCATCAGCTACAAGTACCACCATCTAGTAAACACTACAAGAACTAAACGAGAGGTGGCTACATACAGGAGACGGTACCGCCATCTAGTGAACACTGCAAGAACTAAACTAGAGGTGGCTACATACAGGGGACGCACAGCCCACGCCCTAAGGAGCTTCGCCCCTAAAAGAAGCTCATTTCTGTCTGCCTTGTAGGCGACACGACTATGCTCCTTGCTGGGGATGGGGTAAGAGGATAAAAAAGAAATAGTAGTAAGAGAAACGTACGGAAGACGGAACACTCGCCGCACATGAGTGATGAAAGAAGATATAAAAGATAGGAAAGATCGAGGACACGGTCGAAGGAGTCCGCGGGGAGCGCGCAGTGTTCCGAGATCTACACGGCGTCAGGAGATTGTGGACGGTGGCTGCCGACCAGTGAGAGCTACCCTGGCCTCGGAGATCGTGGACGACACAGCCGTTCAGCACGGAATCCACTAGGCGAATCTAAGTATAGTGTCGCAGAAGAATGCGTCGTTCTATACTCGTTGACAAATGTTCTCGGCATTGAAGCGAATGCAATAGAGCCAAATCACGTGCATCCTACCTCCAGTGAATGCATTTAATAAGATGCGCTTGCAGCAAAGAACGCGCCAGCCACAAGTATGGTGACACCACCTCTTTTAATTTTTCGAGTGAACTCGTCAGGCACAATAATAATGTGAACTAACAGGCAATGTTGCCCAGGAAAGTATAGGATGTGTTATTAGTAGTCAATTCAATATAAATGTCAAGAAAAAAAGTAGACGAAAAGATAAATTACCACTGGGGGGAAAGACCTAATTGGCGCCCTTCGAACCAACGTTTTTAGAACAATTTTGCTTCGAACAACGCGTCCGATGCTCTCTCTGCCAATTGAGCTATATCAGGTGATTGGTAGAGTTTGTAGAACATCGGACACGTTATTCGAAGGTCGCAAATTCGATTCCATGCGAGCGGCAAGTTATTATTTCGTCCACTTTTCTTTCTTCACATTCGCGTTAAACTTGCTACTAATAACATCTCCTTTTGTTTCTCTTCGTTCTCATTAATATCGTGTCAGCAAAGAAAAAACGACTCCCCAAGCTTGCACTTCATGCCTTCAACTCACCAGACTTGTCACTAAGCAGCAAAAACATTACGGGGGCCCCTGAAGCAGCTGGTAAACAGGAACACCCAGCAAATGAAGTACCAATGATCGGGGCAAATACGCTGGGCTGGACTGGATCCGTTCCCCTCTCGCAAGCGCTGTTGGCTCTCTTCGAAGTAATACTGGCGCAACACGTGGCTTGCGTTGTGTGACTTGTTTGAGGAGAAAATTTATGCGGAAAAACACCAGACGTGTGTGCTTGTTTACAGCCCCACGATGCCGACGGGGCTTCTTTGAGCATTACGTTCATAGTACTTGAACGCTTGCATAAACTTACGTTCGAACTTCGCCAATGTTTACCCAGAGCAGGGTATATATACTTCAACATGCACCTCCGTTACAGGGATGGAGGAAAGCATCTGAGTTGAGCCATCAGCAAACATTCTTTTTTTTTATCATTCGGTACTTTGGCTTATTACCTCTCAAGCTTGTCACACTCCTCGATTCTTGCGTGGTTTTCTTGTTTCCCAACATTCTCCTGTAAGCGGGTAGCAGGTGATAAAAGTAAAAGAAAAAAAAGCCCCTTTACGTACTTCATGAATGCAAACGTTAGTTAGGCATTTAGAGCAAGCAGACTTAATTCTAACGAAAAAAGAAAAATTGGCGTGATGACCCGAACATAAGAACTAATCACCACCACCACCACCACCTGAACTAGCTGCCAGCAGGGATGCCTGGTGGCCAGTCCTGGTGGGCGGACAGAAAAAGCATGGCCTCCGAGATGGCGGGCGCGCGGCGTGCGCCATCTCGTGGTCGCGCGTGGTTCCCTCGTGGTGAGTCGAACATCGGCGGCGCCGCCTTCCCTTATATATATATATATATATATATATATATATATATATATATATATATATATATATATATATATATAAACCTCGCTTTTCATTCATCTTTCCCCCGTATGTTCCGTACAACGGGAACATTCTTTCGACGCTGATCGTTCAAGCTATCACTGAAGCGGCCGTGCTCCGACGCTTACGATCTTATATTTAATGAAGGAAAGCAGTGGCGGAGACGAGGCTTCTTCGTCGTGGCGGTTCGTTACATTAAAAGAATAACAACAAAAAACGCGTGACTGAAGTTGAGTTCGAAGGAAGCCTTTCGGGTCATTCCACTCAAAGAGCTTCGATAATGAACTCCCGCCGGCATTCTAGATGAATACAAATTAGCCTGGCACGCTCGAGTCAGCAAGTGCCTCTTGCTTCGCAATACTTCGATATACGGTGATTGGCTGCAAGCTTGAAGAACTGGAATTCTGTGAACAATCAGGCAAAGTGCACTGGTTTTCTTCAATTCCGAGCACCCTGCCGTATACTGTCATGTCCTATAAGAAACTGATGTCTTGTGTATAGTGTTTGCTATTTTCATTAAATATAACACTTCTAAAAGTCGGGAAACCGTGTGATAACACTTTATCGAAACCTCGGGTGGGGGAAGCATGCAGTGTTTGAAGAGAGATTCCCTTGATGAGGCACTGGGGGGGCCAAGCCTGAAACCGGGCATGTAGGGCAGGGTGCAGCCGCTACACTAACGTCGTCTCAACACTGCGGTGGGATGCACCTTCTTACTCTAAGGCGCCTCTTCTTCCTCCTTGCATACTCCTTTTCGGTTTCCTACGACACGTAGGCAAGGGTGTTTCAGCTCCACCAAACCCGTCGGCTGTTTGTTGGGCTAACGGTAGCGAGCCGTCTTGATTTAGTAAACCGGTGGCAAGTAGTCGGATCTACCCAATAAGGCATGGGTAGATCCGATCTACCCATTTCTATGGTGGACCGCGACTAGGTAACACACCGTGACGACTGGTGACGTCGACAAGTCTAGCTTCGCATCTAAAAGGCCCAACTGGAAACACGGCTTGGCGGAATTTATGCCACATTTGGCCTCCACGTGAGGTTAGAGCTACACCGTTCGGCAGCAGCAGAACGTCGATGCGGTTCATCAACTTCCACTCACTGCGCTATGCGAATGGAGTCGCGCATGTTTGTTTTCTTAGAAGCATTGCGTTCAGTGTGTTTGGGGCGGCGATTCCTTTACTTTAGATGGTGGCCGGCTGTAGGGTAAGGTCTCGCGTGTCAGAGAAACATTTTTTTTTGACGACCGTCTCTATTTGGTGGCGTGGGCTGTGGTAGGACTGTCGATTGACGTCTTTCTCCTAAGCTTCCTTCCGCGTGATACGGCGTGTCGACGCTCCTGTGAGAAGGCACAAAAGGTTTCTAAGGAGTTGTCTCGCTTCTAGGGGGCACCGTGTAGTGTCGTCACAAGGGAATGGGCGTTTCAGGTGAATACTATTTTGTTCTGAGAATACGGGAGCTCTTAGTTGTGCATTCGGTGGCTGTTAGACATGTCAGGCTTGCAACCATTGATCCGTTAGTAAGACAGAAGTGGACGATAGTAGTACATCGAAAAGGGTAGTCACACTCACTAAAAAATATTTACAATTGTTTAGTCCATTATTATACAATGATTTAATTGCTGCAGGTAAACCGGGACTATATATATATATATATATATATATATATATATATATATATATATATATATATATATATATATATATATATATATATATATATATATATATATATATATATATATATATATATATATATATATATATATATATATATATATATATATATATATATATATATATATATATATATATATATATATATATATAAGCACTCACTTCACGGGGCGGAGGCTTAAAGCCAGTGTGATGCCTAGACCTGAGCAGGCCACCCTCTTCTCAACTAAGCAAAACGAATGATGTGGCGTGGCCGGGAATATGAAAATTTATGCCGCATAATTCAATGTTCCCCGTTCAGGCCTTCGCTTACGATGACGACGTTCTCTAGTGCCGGCTTCCATGTTGCGTAGAGCAGGTAGAACCGCTTGAAATCTTTCCTATTGTTCGCATTTCTTCTGCTGCATTTTACGGCGTGTTTGTTATCACCTTCGGCGAGCTGTTCATATATTCCACTTCTCTCCGGACCGCTGCGTGGCTCTCGTAAGTCGAGACACGTAGAGCTTCGTCGAGTTTGCCTTTATGCTCGCCAAAGTAAAGCGAGTGATCAGTCTTACATCGTGAATGAAGCTCTTTTTTTTTCTTGCGAGCTTGGTGAAGGTATGTCTGCGAAGATTTGGCGATTTCCTCTTGCGCGCGCGTTTGATATGCAAGGCACGCAAGCCGGGGCGTACCATCTGTTCAAAGACCAACCCTTCCGACGACTGTATGCGGGGTTCAGGATGACGCGCGTAGGATTACTTCCGGAAATAGACGACCTCGGCAGGCTCGGTTTCCTGCTCGCGCGACAAGCGATCGTTCCATCTTCTTCCCGCCTTCTCCCCGCTTAAAAAAAAATATGCACAATCATAAGAATACCGCGAAGGTGGCATTTCGCAACCATTTTTATGACAAGCTAAGACTGGGAAAGAGTAGTAAGGAAAAACAGGTGTGATACCGTGCAGTAAGTCGAAAAAAATAGAAGGGCGAAAAAAGAGACCAAATGGAAGCTTTCATAGTGCGCACACTCCACCAAATCTAGAAGCGATCGCACATGGATTCACTCTCGGTATTGAAGTAAAAATGTGAAGGTTTACCGCGCAGTGCCGGCTTTTTTGAGAAACAAAAAACTCTGTATGACGTGAACTGACGTCTTGTGTGTTATCGCCTGAATTATAGCAGTGCGTTCCGGCCCCTATTTCTGCTGGGGACGATCAATGTGGGCTTAGAGTGAAACAGAACTTTTCCTGTAACGTGATTAGTGCTCACAACGCATTATTCCTACCACTGACTCCCCCAAGGCGTTCCCTTCTTCATGCAATACAGAGTTCTCATCGTTTATTCCATTTTTATAAAGCCTCCCGGAACTCACTTTTTTGGACAGCAGTGAAACTGCCCAGGAGATTCATAAAAGGGCGTGATGACTTTGCGGGCACCTCAACACCGCAGTTGCGTAACTGACCAAGTATACTATAGAGTTTACTGCGAGTTCTGAGAAGACCGCTCCTCTAGCTTATGCTTCAAATTAGGCGCATAAGTGGCGCCTTGTAATTGAGTTCTTGCGAACAGAGGTCTCATGTAATAACTGTGTTTATGACAGGGCGCTCGACCAGTGCTCTTTTCCAAGTAGTCGTCCCGTTCAATTCACAGTTTAACGGAAATAAAGAGAACGTAGAAAACAAGGTTGCGGCACGCTTTTGGTAGGATAATAGACAATTTTAGTGTAGTGTACGCCAGGCTGTAAGTCTGAAACGTGCTGCGCGAAGCGTACGCTACGTCTGACGATGCCCCCTACATAGTTAGTCTACCATGTCTACGCGCGCGCGCGCGCGCGCGCACGCACACACACATACACACACACACACACAGACACACACACACACACACACACACACGCACACACACACACACACACACACACACACACACACACACACACACACACACACACACACACGCACACACACACACACACACACACACACACACACACACACACACACACACACACACAGACACACACACACACACACACACACACACACACACACACACACAGACACACACACACACACACACACACACGCACACACACACAGACACACACACACACACACACACACACACACACACACACACACACGCACACACAGCACATACACACACACACGTACGCACACACACAGACACACACACACACACACACACACACACAGACACACACACACACACACACACACACACAGACACACACACACACAAACACAGACACACACACACACACACACACACACACAGACACACACACACACACACACACACACACACACACACACACACACACAGACACACACACACACACACACACACACACACAGACACACACACACACACACACACACACACACACACACACACACACACACACACACAGACACACACACACACACACACACACACAGACACACACACACACACACACACACACACACACAGACACACACACACACACACACAGCACATACACACACACACGTACGCACACACACACACACACACACACACACGCACGCACACACACGCACACACACACGCACACACACACACACACACACACACACACACACACGCACACACACACACAGCAGCACACGTGAGTTAGTGACCTCTTCTCTAGTGATGTTACTCCCCGTGGTGCTAATATATGGACAAACTTTTGCGCGGCGCATTTCAATTTTGATGGAACACAAGAGCTGTCTTCGTATCAGTGCAGTTTTGTTGCCGGTATGTTGAAAGTTTAGGGATGTCATAGTTGAAATCAAGAAGAAGAAATGGACGTGAGACAGGCACGTAGTGCGTAGTTGGGATAACCGGTAGTCATTAAGGATCATAGACTGGATCCCCCGAGAAAGAGAGCGAATGAAGGGGAGACAGAAAGGTAGGTGGGCAGATGAGATTAGGAAGTTTGCGGGTATGAAGAGGCAGCAGCAAGCACAAGACCGAGTTGACTGGCAGAACATGGGAGAAGCCTTCGTCCTGAAGTAGGCGTAGTAAGGCTGCTGATGATGATGTTGATGATGTTGAAAATTTAGTGGAATTGTAGCGAGTTGTCGCAAACGAAAGACGCTGCCCTTGACATTACGCCAACGCTTGCTCTGTAGAGCGTGCATCACCTCATGATGGCCTTATGTGAAAAGAAGCCTTCTTTCAAGGAGAACTGTCAAAAAGAGATTGGTTTCTAAGATATAAAAATGTGTTTCACTGGTCTAGAACCAAATGTAAAAAAAGAAGTGTTTGCTGATGGTGAAAGGAACTTGTGATATAAGGTTTGTTGCCATAAGGAGTTTGTTAGTGTCTTTTTCTGTCGAGCTTAGTCAGTCATTTAACAAAGATTATTTATGCAAAAATTTTGTAATATACACTTTAGGGCCGAGGGCGCTTCGCTGCTTTCTAGCGGACATTCTAGAGCGATCGATCTAATCTTTGTGGCGTCGTGCACACAAGCCGTAGTCTAGGAGGAGTATTTCAATAGATTCCTGGCTACGGCCATGCGTGCACCCTTGCATTTTTATACCCATGTTACACAGGCAAAGCAAGTGCGGTTACGACCAAGCACAGTTAACCGCGTTGAACCGCTGTTAGCTCCAATCATGGTTCGCCGATATTACACAGCGCGAAAGCATCCTCGGTTAAGGTCGCTAACGCTATCTGGTGTTGAACAAATTAACTGACGCATTAATCGAAGAGACACTTCCTTGCGTATACATGCTTCGAATACACGCAGCATCAACCAAATGTCATATATGCCCTATAGTATATTCATGTACTTACCGGCACTTCTTGTTCAGATTGTCAATCATCATCCGGACATGCTTTGGCGTAAATTGCTCTGTGTCAGGCGGGAGTCCGGCGTTCAACTTGGCTGTGATTGTCGCGCACACCTTTGCATTACGTGACGTGCTCCGCAGATCACGCAAATGTTTTTCCCACAACCTTATCAGGATTTCCGTGGTTGGTACCGTCCAGTTCATCCATTTTTCACGCGCGCTCGCCGGCACGCACTCATCGGTGGTGGGCGCTGCCATTTTCTCAGTTATCTGCCTAGCCGAGGTTGTCAAGCTCGGTTTCTTAAAACCGTAGTTAGCGGAATAACCGCGGTTTCACGTGCCGTGTAACATCAGCGAACCGCGGTTAACGTAACCGTGGTTGGCGTAACTGTGGTTTAGGCTGCCTGTGCAACAAGGGTATTAGAATATCATCGCGTGACTGTCGACCCCAGGATGCGGCAGTTCTTAACATAGGCAGGAAGCAAGGAGATCACCGATATGATCGACTGTCGGCGTCACAGCCACTTTCTGAACACATGGTCGCATAGATAAGGCTGATACCGTTTGTCTGTAAGCAAACAGCGTAGCACACGGTGCCGGAAACACGTGTACGCTCTATGTGTTCGTCCTACGTAGGAAACCTTGTTACTTCACGCCTAGAATACGTGGCATGCCTTGCTCAGAGATTGATTTGTGGGGTTTAACGTCCCAAAACCACCATATGAATATGAGAGACGCCGTAGTGGAGGGCTCCGGAAATTTCGACCAGCTGGGGTTCTTTAACGTGCACTCAAATCTGAGTACACGGGCCTACAACATTTCCGCCTCCATCGGAAATGCAGCCGCCACAGCCGGGATTTGATCTCCCGACCTGCGGGTCAGCAGCCGAGTACCTTAGCCACTAGACCACCGTGGCGGGGCGCCTTGTTCAGAGATAACGCATGCAAGACATTTTAAAAATTTTGCAAGCGTCTATGCTGCGGGGTAATTTTTGTCGGCGTAAGCCGGCGAAATGTGAAATAAAACCACTCGACTGTGCTCATGCGCCGTCGTGCCGAAGCACTCGCAACCATTCTTCGAGCGAGACAACTAGCGCGCGGACACCCAATCTATTGCTTAACAGAGATGATGTCTTTTCGTCGCCGTGTACCTTCCAGTGCGTCAGAAAACTGATGCTCTGCGAAGACCACGTCTTGAGCCGAAGGCGCTCATATCACCATGTTTTGTGCGGAAAAGGGCCTAGTAAAGTGCAAAATTCTCGTGTAAAGTCATGACTGTTGTGTACAGCCGCGTCCACGTCAGGTGCTCAATACCTTGCGGTGGTTGCGGGCTCTTACGTGGCGTTCCCTAGATCATGCACGACCTAATAGACATGCCGACCTGCTTCGCACGAGTGACAACGTTGATAGGGGTGCTTGTTTAACTGAAGACGCACACTGCCCCAGGCGCCTGTTATCAGTCAAAACGCGTCACCTTTTGGAATCGAAATGCCGAAAGCGCACCGACCGTTAAACAAGTGCACTTTCAACTGTACCACTCGTGCGAAGCATTTCAGCATGTCTATCGGGCCACGCATGCTCCGGGGCACATCACGTCATAGCCGCAAGGTGTCGCCCCGCAGAGCAAGGCCGGCAGCTCGCACTCGATACACAGACGTGGACGCGGCTGTACTTACGACGCGGCATGCGTCGGTCACCCAATGTTTGGATATTGTTGCGTTATCTCGCTTTGTGCGCGAGTGACGTCATGACGTGGACCATAAGCTACACTCTATAGGGCCCAAGATGTTGTCGACGCGCTTGGTAAGTCCATGCAACGCACTTTATTCAAACAAAAGGTGTGCAAACACGAATACAAGCGAGAAGTCAAGACAGCCAGTGTTTGTCGTACCTCAACTTCCCTAAACGTCCGTGTTTGCAAGCCCCATTTTCTTTAACATGAATACATACCAATCAGCTCAGCTTTGTGCTTTCAAACGCATATTACTACGTTTAAACAAAGGCGCGCAGCACAGTGAGAGCTATTCGATACGCCACTGGAATGCGGTGCGCATTCAGAGAGCGGACGGTATGGCGACTAGCGAGCAAAAATGCGTCACGTATAGCCAACCCAATCGACGTCTCGGCGTTCTCGAATGCAGAGTGGCAAAGCCGGCCGCTTTGGCGATCGCCGTTTACCGCATTCGCCATCGGAGATTTCTTACTTCATTGCAGCGACGAAGCGCGTGCGCAATACGTCAGTCTGCAAGCTCTGACCATAGCCTCCTAGATTTCCCTTGCCTGCCGGATGAGCGCGAAACGCCCGTCATCTGTGGTGGCGCTACCTACGTAGGAGTAAGGGTTTTTGTACTTGGCCTTTGAGATGTGCAACTTTGGCGCTTGCTACTAACTTCAGAGGCTATGACTTGTATTGAAGGGGTTGCCTGCTGAATGAGCGCACAACGCCTGTCATCTATAGCGGCGGCACTTACGTAGGGTTAATTGCAATTACGTTTACGCCTTTTAAAAACTGTTTACGTTATTTTTGTTGCATATAAGCTCCAAAAACGTAAAAACGTAATTGAAGACACCCCCTACTTAAGTGGCGCCACCACCATAGTTACGACGACGGCCGCTTCCGAAGTGACCGCCGCTAGGAGGCTATGCTATGACACTGTGCTCGTGGTGGTGGCCGAATTGTGCGATCCTTTACATCGTTGCACGGCACTGCTATCCCGCACTCGGACTTGCACTTTCCTCTGTGAATCGAGCTCGTGCACAAGAAGAATCGCCTTGTTTCGCCGTAGTACACGCCTTGGCGGATCAACTGTTACGGTGCTCCAGGGCTGACCCGAAGGGCGTGGGTTCGATTCCTGTCGCGGCGATCGCATTTCGGTTGAGGCGGAATGGTAAATCCGCGTATTGTGCGAAATCGCTGCACTTCAAAGAACGCCATGTGGCACAAATTTTCGTAGTCACGAAGTCGGTCATATTGTAGTTTTGGGACGTAAAACCTCGGATATCATTGTTAATGCGTAGAACGGCCGACTTTGGCATTGGTGGTCGGTGTGAAGGCGTGTAAATATTCCAAGAATATAAAAAAAAACTTCGGGGGTGTCGGAACCACCCCAACTCCCCCTAGTTGGGATCCCTGGAACATGCCAATGCAGGTAAAATCACGCAGCCACCTGAAGACATTTCATGCGGAAATTCCTCTTACAGCTTCCCGGAGGAACTCCGCATCTACCTTTTTTAAGCATTCCTCTTTTCTTATTTTCTCCTTACATTTCTATCCAATTTACTTTTCCCCAGTGCAGGATAGCAAACCTCATTCCTGCTCTTTCCCATACGCATAAAAACTGCAAAGTGCGACGACGGAGAAGTAAAAAAAAAAGAAAAAGAAACCCCCTACTGCCAGCGCAGTACAACTCCAGGATTTCAGTATGTCATTCGAGTCAGCGAAGTGAACCTCACCTAAACAGGGTGTGTTTTTGTTGCTTCATGACA